>NC_049907.1:42145107-42467774 GCF_001411555.2 Juglans regia
AAACGTCAATGCTCTCTTCTTTTGAACTTGCAGCTCAAAGATATTCTCTGCAGAAGTAAGACAAATTGACTATATATGTAATTACTGAAAATTTGAACTTGTTACCAATAAGTTGGATAGGATGTTTCTGGATCACCCCACAGACTGAGTGAAGCTAACGGTTCTAACAATGACTGCACAGGATTAGCTTCAGGACAACTACTTGAGCCAATTGGCCATTTCATTGGAACAACTAAATCCCTGCAGCAAATGAAATGACAATTTAGGTCTACGTTAAGGAAATCTTATTAGTTGGCCCCTCTTTTTTAAGAAAGAAGCGCCCAAAAATATTTTGCTTTCTTTCCCTCCCATACCATGCAGGCCCAAGGCAAATGTTCTGCAGCACTGCCCATGCTTAGACAAATATTATACCATTATAATCTATACTTGAACTGCCATTTGAAATTAGAATTGATAGATTCTCTAGGTTAAGGTCAACTTCATTACATGCTTTAAGTCATTAACCATATTATTTCATGTTGCATCAAACCAGAAAATATAACAGGAATAAGTTACAATTGAAAACTTCCCAATTCTAGCTACAAAAGTGAGGTCTCTCACATGTCATCAGAAATAAGTAAAACGGCATAAACTGACAGAATAAATCTACATAAATGCATACCTGTCAAAACATTTTTGTTTGCAGCAATTAATCATATCCACTGTGTAATTCCCAAAGAAGACATCAAGATGATTTGCTAATTGTGACATTTTGGATAATGGCAAGATGTCCCAGATCTTCAAAATCTGAATGTAATATGCGTTTTGCTTGACAATGTCTACAGTCCAAACAAGAATCAGTGACCCATTATTGACCTTGTACTGCTCTAATAGTGAAGAAGAAGTTCCATGATGAACAAAGAGTTTTTTCTTCCAATGAGGCTGACGCCAACCATTTGCAAGTTTCTCCAATAAAGAAAGCACCTCAGCGTTTTTAAATCTAGACATAGATTCCACAAAATCATTGCTGAAGGAGACCTATATTAAAAAAATTAAGTGAGGTCAACCGATTAATGTTCAAAAAAATCCCACCACCACCTTGAACTTAGAAGGTAAAATTCAAATTCCAAAAGACTCCAATCTTGAAGATTGTCTCTCTTTTGATTACGATCATAAAAGTGCCATTAGAAAGTAAAACATACGAACTTCAATACACTTGAATACGTCAAATTAAGTTAAGACCATAGTTTCAACAGTTAATGCTAAAATAAATTATCCATTTGTTCTTCCCAATTGGTGGAATCTTTCCTAGAGAGAGAACAAAACTGAGGAACAAAGAAAAATCATTTACATCAACTTATTTCTTGAAGCACTTTCATTACATTATGAACAAAACTATAGAGATAGAAGTCAATAGAGAAACAGGGGAATATACTAGATCAATGGGAGGCCAACTACTTCTGAAACATGTCCCATCTCCTAACATTTTTCAGCTTAATATTAAATAATAAGATTTGCTCTCATCTAGTTTATTTTATTTTATTTTATTAAAGAGGCCTAGAATTGTGAATACCATGAGTTGATACATTATTTAAAAGGATGGATATGTTACAATAAAAAGAGTATCATACCTTCCATATAGTTTTTCTGAACAGAAAAGAGTCATTTTTGAGTAAACTCCCCATTTGGCCCTGCTTAACCAAGGCAGCTCTAATAGCCACAGCCAAGCTCTGGTCTTCATCGGCATTATAGAAACACCCTCTTTTCTTTGCATCAATGACTAGTTCCGTCCAAACAGTGCCGCTGTTATTTAAAGTCGCCCCATTTCCCACTATCCAAAGGCAATGCCTGCATATGAAACCATGCCTCTATTACTTGTAAAAATTAACCATAGATTCAACACACGTTTGAGGGGCTTAATAGTTGAGTGTAAAATGTGTTACCGTGCACGTGTTAGTGCCACATTTGCTCTCTGACAATTGGAAAGAAAACCTACTGCTCCATTCACATTACTTCTGACAGTGGAAATAATTATAACATCCTCCTCACCACCCTGGAACCCATCTACAGAGCGAACACTAATGGAAAAGTTACTGCTAGAGCCTCTACTTAATTTGTTGACCATCTTTGAGATTGTATCCACTTGTGCCTTGTACGGTGAGATGATACCAACATTAACCTTGTTCTTCTTGTTAACTGCATATTTAGCAAAGGAAAAAAAAAAACAGGAGAGAGTTTCATGAAACTCATGAGTAAAACATGACCAACCGTCCTAGAACAATACCTTATTCAAAACAGAGACTTTTACTAATTGGAATGGAAATGAGACATACCTTTGACAAGGCGTGAAACTATCTCATACACCACAGCAGCCTCAACCATATTTTTCTGGCTTTGGCTGTTATCAAATTCCTCTTTTCCATGTGCTACATTGATGAAAGAGTACGAACCGTACATCTTCCCCTGAAGGAAACGCCTCTCGTGGCTTTTTCCTTTGACATTGTCTCCATCCAAAATCTTACTGTCATAGAACTCCCGATTCGGAAATTGGCTTATGGATGGATGCATCCTGTGCTGCACATTGAGAAGGTTTCTCCTGTGTCCTAGCAATACCAGCCTTTGGAACAAACTTCTACCAAATTCAGCGTTCTCAGCAACCTAGTAATAGAAAATTTTAATGATATTAAAAGGGTAAATATCTATTGATTATAAAGACACAGAGATAAAAGACAAGCATGACAATAAAACTCTAAACCTTGCTTTGAACCATCGCAGGCAGTTGTCGCTCATCCCCAATAAGCACTACCTGTCGGAGACCGGGAAGTTGTAAAGGAATGGTCGATTCACATTCCTTGAGCTGAGCAGCTTCATCTATAACTAATAGTTCCAGAGGATTCATTTTTTCTCTGTACAATTTAATAGAGCTTGATACAGTGCAGAAAATCAGACGTGCATTTGCAAGGCAGAAATCTTTTAGTGCATTCTTACTAGAAATCTTCTCCGGGAGAGAGAATTCTTTAGGAAGTGTTCCAAGTATGCGAAGGCACTCGCTGATCTCAAGTCTCAACTTTTCCAAGTGACCGAGACCGCCTCCTAATTTTTGGCTGAAGACTTGTTCTACTCCTTTGTCATCAACACTAGCAGTACGCAGCAAAGCTTCGAGAGAATTGAGAACATCAAGAGCTTTTGCCATGTTCTTTACCACCTCTAGTGAAATAAAAGAAGTTGGCAAGTGCGTACACAAATTTACAATACAAAACCTCAGACGCTCTACAATGCGATTGAAACTCCCCCTTAGAAACTCCCCAAACGTCAAAGGATTGTCATTCACAACTTGTGAAGAACAACCCCCGCTTTCCTTCTCCTCATGCTTTAGTTTCTTTTCATTCTTAGAAGGCACCATCCCTTTCGGCGTTTTCTTGCTTTGGTTTTCATTTGAGGCCTCAACAACTTGCTTCTGAAATTTCATGCTCTTCTTACCCTTAGAGGACTGACCCTTGATATTACTTCCTTGATTCCCACTAGCCCCCTCATTTGCAGACATTCCTTTCTCTTTTTTCTCCTCCTCTTCTTTCACTTTTCCTTCTTTCAAGTAGCGACGGTATTCCTTTTTGGCGTCCTTGAGCAAACAAATCATTGATTGTAAACCATCTTTCCAACCCGATGGAACTAAGCATTTATTTAGTATCTCAATTCGGTTATCAAGGAATACATCGAGAAGGTCATGATGATCAGTAATATTCATCCGCTGCTCATTTCCGTATAAAACTACATCCCCAAGCCCATAAGCAACATATTCAAAGGACTGTGTAACATTCTTCACAAGCCGCCGAGTCACTTCCAAAACTGCAGTATTGGTCGGGGCACATATAAGCACTCTGCATTTCATTTTAAGGAGAGAGAACAGTAAGAAAGCAACCGTCTTGGTTTTCCCAGTCCCCGGAGGTCCCCATATTAGATTGATAGTATTCTTCTTCTTATTGCATTCCCTAGAAACCAAACAGCTAATAACTGCAGCTTTCTGGGACAAATTTAAATCAGAAGACACGATTCTGTCCCTCATATCCACAAAGGCAGTTCTACATTTCTCATCAGAGAAGCTGATAGTTGGATTTTCAGCATCATCCTACGCAAAGTAAAATATAAGGAGCTCAGAATTTCATTCCAAGAGTATCAATAAGAAATACCAAGCAAGCAAGCAATGATCAAAACTCTTACAGTAGATTTAGGGTTCAGCACTTCTTGAAAGAAGTTCAAGTTCCCACCTTCCAGTTGAGTGTTCAATGCTCTCCAAATGCGGATATTCGTGGTCATGTTTGTCAGGAAAACGGCATAAAGAGTCTGTTTGTTCTTGCTCTTTTCTTCTTCAACCAAGATGGGCTGTGAGGACAATACTGATAGTGCAAGTAGGCCTCCTTCTCTCACCCATTGAACATAAGCGACAACATAGGATCTGTTGGGTCTGTCTAAATCCTCAACAGATTCTGGTTTTACATCTGTTATTGCAATGAGGTCTCCATTCTGAGGCTCATACATCTCTTTATTATTCTTGAATTGCCACACTGCTGGTAGCATAATGCTGTAAAAGAAGTCATGGGGCGGTTTATAATTTTTTGATTTTTGGACAGAAACTATTTTACAAATAGGTGCTCGAGACACTGTTGAAATGCTTGCCAACAAGTCAGCTTGCGTTTCCTTAATAAGTGGAATGCTTAATGACTTCAAGTATTCTGGGACCGATGAGAATGTCAGTGGGATCGTTTTCACCTGTTATAAGGGAATCAATTTAGTCTTAAGCTGACTGCCACTTTCATGGAAATTAAGAAATCTAAGAACATCTCTGGAAATGGGATCATATAATAAAGAGATTATCATGTACCCACATCCAAATTACCAACAAATTTGTGTCAGCCATGCAGATAAATTAAATCATAATATCTGAAATAAATGTCACGGATATTAATGTGACACCATGATCCTCTTAATCCATAGCACATTCTACTTTTCTGTCCAGATCATCAGATAGTTGACCAAGAAGAAGATCAAAAACCAAATAGGCAAACGTAACGGATACCAAAACTTATCAACATCCCAAGAGTCTAGCCTGAGTTCGTAAAGCAAACATCTCCTCTTATTTAATTTTCTATAAACCACAATTTTATATTATTTTATTGTTTAGACACTGGATATTATAAAAAAAAAATAACACGGAATTAACTCTTGTACTTTACTAAAATTCCCACCGTGCAATACTATTTTTCACCTTAAATTTTGTCATCTTCAATCACCTTAAAAAGTACAAAGTTCCATAGAAACTAATTAAAATAACTCCATTTTCATATATAGATGCATCGATCGATCAAAATGTAATTAATCGGCATGATCATGTTTTGCCCAGAAGTATATATGATTCATAAATATCACAATCTGCATGATCATGTGGTGCAACTCTGCTTATAATCAGGATCGAGGAGGAGGGTGAGATTTTAATGGTGCACAAACCTGGCCTTCATAAAGATTTTCATTGAGGACATCATTGATAGACCAGGAGAGTACCAAGTCGATTAAGCTTCTGCCCGGAAATTCTTGCTTCTTCACCTTAGTGCTCATCTCCGCCTTGATGTCAGCTCCTTGGTCTCCTCTCAAACGCTGTATAGTCATCCAAACGCCAAAATCTAATTCTCCTTTGAAATAGAGGGAAAGAAAGTTCCTTCGAGCTGAAGGAAGCAGCTAGGAAAAAGTTTCCTAGTACAGGATGTCTATGATGAAAGGAAAAGTGGCAATCTCGTTATGCTTTTCTTGCTTTTGCATCCTTGACAGAGGCCATCAAAAGCATATCTCTGTATATAGAGAGAGAGATCAGACGTATACATTATTCAAAAAAAGCGTGTATTATATATGTATAATGCGCGGCGCGCGCTTGTGCGTATAAAGTGAAACAAAGACTCGTACTCGATCTGGGAAAAATATGGGAGGGACGAAGGCATTGACTTCCAGTCAAATTATAGATAGAAAATGGAGCCGAGTACTGAGAGTGACTCGAGTCTCCATCAATGGCTGAATACGCGGGACTGCTGCAACTACGTACCTGCCTTTACTTCGTTCACATTACAAAGAGAAATGGGTATCGAATTTGGACCATTGTAAATTTCTTAACAATAAAGGAATTCATTCTATTCTGTTCGTGCGACCGTAATGCAACGCACAATACTCCTCCCTTTCCTTATACTTCTATGTGATCAGACAATCCCATTTACTATACCGAACACGGAAAAGCTGGAAAGACTTCGCACGTACGTACGCAGTTGTTGGGTTCAAACCTGGGAAACCTTTTCAACTTCCTTGACTAATGCATGGTGGGTCCGTGTACCGACTCAATATCAGTGTATAGTCAAGGGAAAGCAAATGCCGGGAAGGATCCCCAGACGTTCTAACTTCCCGATCATTTATTTATTTATTATTATTTGTTAGTATTTCATTTTCCCATGATGAAGAAGAAATAGCTCGGAAGTCGGAATTAACAATGCATGCGCATTAAGAAAATTTAAACACATAAGGCTAATTATATAATACCAAGGAATAAAACACGCAACCTCGATTGGCCATGATGATATTCATGAAGAGTGGTGCTTGAGCCGCACGGCTTTGACCGTTAAGGGTGCCCACAAATACAAATTTTCTATATTATTTTTTTCATATTTTTAAATATTAAAAAAAAATACATCAATTCATTAAAAATCATTTACTTAATCATTAAATAAAAAAAATAAAATAAATTAGCAATCAAAATGAAAGAACAAAACTAAGCGGCATAGTAATTGGAAAATTTTCCAATTATCATAATTTGAAATTACACATGCAAGAACCCTTAATAAGGAAAAATGGAAACTCCCATTTACATAACATGTAACCATTATAAAAAAATTTATTTATTTATGACCATTTAATTCTAATAAAATAATTATGTATAATTAAAATAAATCTATTTTAATTATAAATAATTTTTTTATCGTAATTAAATAATCACAAAAATCTATTTTCCTGAACCCACGTTAAAGAATTAAGATGCAACCTCAGAATATATGGAAGGTGGTCATCGAATCGTAGAGAGATGTCAAGGAATTAAAGCGATTGATCGAGCATCGATCAAACAATATTTTGCAGGATGATCAATCGATTAATCCCTGCAACTATGCACTCTAATTTCTCCCATTTGTCCCCTTATAGACATGTACACAATACGGCTTGTAAGAGTAATGTTAAATATAATCAATAATTTATATATAAATGGTGTGTATTTTTTAAAAAAAATAGTAAAATTTATTATTAAAAAAATTGATTTTATTTATGTGTATTATATATTTATTTAATTTGTTTAAAAATAAATACATGACGCTTACACATCTGTAATTACATTACAAATATCATTTATTATGAATTAATTAAGCAAAACATCGATATGCAAAATCGTCCCGTATCGCCTAGCTAGCCAATTGATCTTGCTCGTATATTTGTCCATCGCTGAAAGGTCTAATATAATAATATTAGCTTGATTCACCCGTCCTCAGGTCACCCTCTTGCATGCAAAACAGAGCAACATGATACATGTGCCGACGTATAATAATCTGGCTAAAACTTTTAACTTTTCCATGTTATTATATATACATTAAATATTAAATTAATTCTCGTGATTTTTTAATATTCTAGTTTTTTAAATTAAACTTTTTCATGTCCTTGTATTTCACAATTAATCAAATCAGTATCTTTAACGTCCCTAGTTATATCATTATGATCACTTTTCTTGCTTCCATTGCACTTTGCGGTACTAATTAAGCTATATATTAAAAATACCTATACTTACTCGCCTTATAAACACGAAAAGGAACTTATTATTTAAAAAGAAATGATAGTTACAGTCGTGAGTATGTAACTACCATGTAATCACTTTGAAAAAAGTAAATAAATACGGAATTCACGTGAAAAAATAATAATTTTTTAACAGTAGACTCTACTCTTTTTCAAAACGACTGTACGATACTTACACATTCCACGACTGCATATAAAAATTATTTTTATTTAAATAACAAAAGTATCAATGTTTTCAAATATTTATTCCCTGTTATACTAAAAAGAAGAATGATATACGTATAACACATTACACAATATATTGTATAATAATATTATAAAATGAGAGTATTTTTATAAAACAATATTATTTTTATAATATATTTTATAAAAATATACTTCATTTAAAATATAATTATGTAAAATACTGTAAAAAATATTATTTATAAATAATTGTCCGGACTAAAAATTTGTGGGCTAGGGCGTCGTCGGTCCCCTCCCCTTCCCATCGTGTTCTTTATTTGGAAACACTTCTTTAAATTTACTCTTTCTAGTAGTACTACTTTATTTGTCGTAATTTTATATTTTTTTAAAATTTGATTATTTTATTTAGATAAATGATTTCTTATCTTTTGACCTATCAAATAAAAGAAATGATATAGACACAAAAAAATTTTATAAAAATAAATTTATAAATTGACATAATTTCATGTGATACTTATGTTAGATATAATACTTTATAATAAATGAGTTTTATAATTTAATGTATTATATCAAGTCATGTTAATTTATAAATTTACTTTTGTGTGCGTGATATACAAAATAATAATACTACTATACCGTCTCATTTTGTCTTTTCATTTTGACCTCTTCTACATTTATTTATTTTTTTAATTTTACTTTTTGATTAAAAAAATTATTATTAATGTATTAATATATTTTTTTCTTTTTTAAAAATATTTAAATATTTTTAAAAATATAAAAATAAAATTTATAGTAATAGACACGCCAATACTCAAAACTGGACTGTACACTAGCGGTACTATCCTATACAAAATCATTCCTTAGAAAAAAAAAAAAAAAAAAAGATCATCGAATATATTCATCATGGTTAAAAAGTTGACATCGTGTTATTACTGAGAGGTACTCTATTTTTCCGTACATCGAGAGCGCGTCGATCGATTGTCCTTTTTATTTTTGGCCGGCCATTACTTTTTTAATAGAAGGTGGTTCATCGATTGAATTTTTTTATTTTTTTTTATTTTACTTAATTGTTAAGGATTTTAAAATTATATACATACATACATACATACAATTAAAAATTCTTAATTGTTCATTCTTGTTCATCCGTTTATAACCGCTTTTAAATATAAGGAAGATATAATATAATATATATATCTATATATATGTAATTTTGATATTCTTATGATCTGTATTTATTAATTTTTTCTTCGACAGATCATGAGTCAACGCTCAATCTAAGTACTGCCTAGCTAACGCGCGCAATAACGTTAAATTTGTTAATTATGGCTATAACTTATAACTGTCGGGGTTTCTTTCCATCATATGCATGAAAAACGACTAAACTCGAAGAAAATAACCATTTTTGGAGGATAAAGAAATATTCAAAGAGACATTATATATGTATAATATCACCCGATAAACCCTCTAGCTCCTATATACAGTAATATATTGACTCCAATAGCAGCCAAAATTAGAGGATAAAAAATGAATATTTGTGATAGATTATTTAATATAAGAATGACTATTTATAATAAAAATAAATTCATTTTAACAAAAAATAAATATTTTTATAAAAAACAATTGACCACAATTAAATATTTTTTTTTTTTTTTTTTGTAGTGGCAGTACGTATAACTCGCTGAATTATAAAAGGAATTAAGTTCTTAATGGTTAAGGTCCTGATCTGCAAAATCAATGCGTTTCTGATGATCTACGTCCCCCCAGCAAACGTACAGATTAAAGAACCAGTACTTTATTCTGTCCCTAAAGCAAAAGGATATATACAATTAATTTCTTCTCTCTTATAATTATTGTTCTTTTCCCCTTTTTCCACCTCTTACTTATACGGATAAAGCTAAGCTTTTTTCTCTGTGATTGGATGAATTCTCTTTTCTTTGCTCCCCCATTTTTTGTAATTTTCCAGTGCCCGTTCCAATCATGGTACTGCTATAGAAGTGATTTTAGAAAATTATAAGAAGATCAATAATACAAGGAGAAGACGTTAATGTACGTACGTACGTACGTACAACTACACACAGTACTCTTTCTGATCTTTTATATATTGGCTCGCTGATCGCGCTCTCCAAATATTCAAGTCCGGGCCGGCCGGCGAGATGAAGCAGTACCGGTTATGTGGAGGTTCCAACTGGCCTCCGAAGAACATTCATTGGCTAATGCCATGGTCGTGGTCTCCAGTACCTAACCAGAAAGTACGTCAAGCGAAGAAGCTAATTATTAGAGAAAACTCATGTGCCAAGAAGGAGTCATTGCTTGCCGGAGATCATCAGCTGTCCGATGGCAGGAGTACTAGTACCACTACCGGAGTGCAAGTAATTCCTAAGGGGTTCTTGGCAGTGTATGTTGGGACGACAGAGCTTAGGAGGTGTGTGATTCCAACGAGCTACTTGTCGATGCCGGATTTTAGGATTTTAATGGAGAAAGCGGCTGATGAATATGGGTATGAGCAAGAGGGAGGGCTTAGACTTCCTTGTGAGGAAGAAGATTTTAAGAAGATATTATTGACATGTAGGGCCAACTCCAAGCTGTATACGCGCGACGGAAAGAAGAACATATATAAGAAGGTCATGAAGGTATTATACGTACGTACGTATATGGGATCATGACAAGGTATTGCATATATATATGCATGCATGCATGGTGGTCGGAATTAATCAGTACTACTAAACCGATCGTGATCGTGATCGTGATCGTGCATGCATGCTGCAGGTTCAATTAATTCCAAGTTAATTTCCTTCTCCTTCAAAATCAATCTTAGTTTCTTGATTTTTAATTAGGTCTATTAATATATACATACACATGATGAGTAGTTGAGCTGATGCGCTTATTCATGATGCGCTTGTGAGCATTATTATTATTTTTCTTAAATATTTGTCTTAATATTTAATTTGATCTGTAAATTAAGTAATTTTCCTAATTATATACAATATAGTTAATATATATTGAATATTATGAGAATTTTATATAACTTATTTTGGGTAGGAGGAAAAACTCATCATGCATCATGTACATGATCATGTACTAGTACTACGTGTACTCATGCATGGCCGGCCAACCAATTATTAATTAACTAGTGCTAGCCCCCCAAGTACACGTACATGATCATGATTCATGATCATCAGTTGTATCCTAATTAATTCATCTAACCACTAATGATCAGTGATCAAGAGATTAATGCATGCAAGGTACTTTACCAACAACGTACTTGGAGATCAATATCGATCAGGATATATACATACCAATTTGCGTACGACTCCAAAAGATATATACATTAATGATCATCGATCTAATTGTATATTATATATACTTTGATTCTAGTGATTTTTTATGATTTCAATCAGTAGTACTAAAGGCCGTAATTCGTGAAGAATTTATTGTTTGTAATTGTAATGCACGTTTTCTTAGTTTATATATATATATATATATATATATATATATATATATATTTAAGAATTAATTTTTTAATAATGAGGACATAATTTTTTGGCTTAATTAAATAACGAGATAATATTTATGTCGTATAAATTAACATCACAAGCAATAGAAGAGCATTTATAGAAGCTATAACATGGTCTTATAAATAAACGTCGTCCATAGTTTTATGAAAGTTATTTGAGATAAATTTAATTCTAGAATGACGATCCAGCATTTTTCTCATCTTGCATTACCTCAATAGAGAGGACATTATAATGCTTATGTTTTTTCTCTTTTAGTTTCTCTGGATCTGCATAAACTTGAATCTTCCAAATTTTTATTGATAATTTATCCACAACGCTTTTAATATATAGTTGATGTTCCTACAAAAAAAAAAATTGAATAGCTTTACATAATTAATTAAAACCCAATTTCATTTTTAATTAACTTATTATAACCAAACTTATTTTTTGAAAAAAAATTTTAAAAGATACCTCTCCAGAATGTTCCATCAGCTCAATTGCTGAACAACCAAATGCCTCTCTGCTACTTCACCAAACATAATAGCAGCTATCTTGCCAGTATTATCGTCTAGTTCAACATATGTCCTAGCACTTTTAAATGCATTGAATATATTATTTTAAATTTGAATATTGTTAAATTCTAAATTAAATTAGATATCGATTGTAAATTAAAATTGCAAGATACTTACCGTGGTTTGCAGACCCATTAGCTTTTGCAATATATACAAACGAAACTTTCATTATACTTATATCCAGTTTCTGTATTACAGCCAACACATGACATGTAATAAAATACTTGGTCCAAGTCAATCACATTTATATTTGCCTCTATCCAGAATTTTATTTTCTACATTAAATCATAATCAATTTTTGTTTATTTTTGAATGTTTGTTTTCAAGTTTTTTTTTTTTACATGCAGTCATTGTTCTTTTGCTTTATTCCTTTCTACTTGCTATCTTTATTCAAGTGCTTTTCTTGGGGCACAAACTTTTGTTGAGTAAAAATAACTTACAAAACTTTATTTTTTGAATACATGGTAGTGTCTAGAAACTAAAGTTTGATTCTTTTTCAGAGCATATCATGACTATTTATTTTTTAAAGCGAACTGTTACACCCACTGAGGGTTCTTACAGAGAATCCTCATCGAAAGGGCACATTTTTTTTTCCTTTTTTTTTTCTTTTTTTTTTTCAATCATTTTTTTAAACATTTTAAATATTTTTAAAAATATAAAAAAAATCACAAATTCATTTAAAAACACTTACTTAAGTAAAAAAAAAAATGCAATTTGGTGAAAATTTTGGGTAAGAGATTTCTGTAGGAATAGTATTTGTTAAGTTGTTTCAATCAATAGGAAAATAATATTAAGGCATCACAATCTACGTGACCACTCCACAACAACATCCTCGTCATCCACACCACCCGAGAAAACACAAGTTATGGCCGCATCCACCGTTCGGTTTCATATTTCCTCTCTCTCTCTTGACAACATATTTCTCGAGTAATGGTCGCATCCACATTCTCGCACCTCTTCCATTCTCTGTATCTCCTCTCTCTCTCTCTCTCGATAACATTTTTTGAAGGCCTTTGCCTCACTGAGTGTTGTCGTCAACCAAGATCTGCACCAAGCCGAGCCACCCCGAGCCCTCAATACCGCCTGCAGCACCACTAAATGCAACCCCAAATCGCCACTACTTCTCTGTAAGCTGCTATTTTCTTGTTTGGTTTTTTTCTTTTGTTTTTTTGTTTTTTGTTTTGGGTTCTAGAATCTAGACCTCTGGTTGTTCATTGATGGTTTTCTTCCCTCCGCGAGTGCCTTTGATTTTTTGTTTGGTTTTTTTTTTGTTCTGGGTTCTGGAATCTGGACCTCTGGTTGTTCATTGATGACTTTCTTCCCTCTGCGAGTGCCTTTCTCTCTCTCTGAAATTCCCTATATTTAGGGTAAGAATTTTGTGCTATTCAAACCCTAGGTCCTGATAGGTCCGAATGAAGGCCTTTGCCTCACTGAGTACTATCGTCAACCAAGATCTGCACCAAGCCGAGCCACCCATCGATGATGAGCAGACAAAAATTCTGGAAATTAAGGAGCACCTCGAAGATCCTAACCAGGTTTTTTTCCTTTCTTTCTAATAATTGTTTCGTTTATATTTCAGTTTTATCTTTCTGAGTTTGATTTTCTTTTTGTTTTGGATTCGCTTCCGTCAGTCAGTCTGATGATTCTTTGTTTGAATTGCTTCAAAGTCTAGCAGACATGGATATAACATTTTAGGCACTCAAGGTAAATTATGCTACCAGATTTTTCTTGGTATTTTTAAATTAATCTCTTCGAATTATAACGATTATCTAATATTTATTCATGTGGAGGGTGTAGAGTTGTGGGAAGCAAATGTTGTTTAGTTGAGTTTGGAGTTTGCCACACCTGATCAATGTCTCTAGCATGTGAATAGAGGGGCAATGGCCTCGATTTTCTAGCAGTGTTTCTTGAAGAATGAAGTGCATAAACTATGTACTTTGCAATTGGTTTAAAGTTTTTTTAACAATTGTCTTCAATTGATGCATTTTAATTGGTTAAAGCTGTTGCAGATCAATAACAGATGCTGAAGGGATTCTATATGCTTGGACTTTACTCAGGAGACTTGGTGTTTAATTTTCAGTGGTGTTTAATTTTCAAATCTAGCTAACGTTTTCCCTCCATGAACTTAGGAGACTTGGTGTTCTATACACTGCAGCTTGGTTTTTTCTACATGGATTTTGATCTAATTTCCAAAAGCCTTGAAGAGGGTGGAGAACCAAGAAAGAAAGAACTACCTAAAGGTGTATTAAGGTAGAATTTCCCTGTTTTTTCTACACTGTTCTTACAATCATCATATAAGTTCCATAATCTAGCTAATATGTTACATAATCTTTTACACAATAATAAATAAGTGTGTAAC
This sequence comes from Juglans regia, assembly GCF_001411555.2. NCBI lineage: Eukaryota > Viridiplantae > Streptophyta > Magnoliopsida > Fagales > Juglandaceae > Juglans > Juglans regia. The sequence goes on from NC_049907.1 coordinate 42,159,561, forward strand.
AAACTAATATACTTGTGCTGTTAGAATTTTCTATAAATTTATTTGTCTATTTGTCTATACAGATCCTGTATTTATATACTTGTCAACAACCAAAAAGATCCTACCTTTATACGGTTCACATTTTCTTCCTCAAGGTCGTGTTTGCTGTGATTTTTGTTTTTTTTAATTCTATGTCATTTTCTTTTCTTAAATTTCTTTGAAATCACAAGCATACTACTCACAGTATGCACATGGTTTTCCTCTTTTCTAGATTTATATCTAGTTGTTTGTATCCTTTATATGAACTATAAACGCAAAACATAGCTAGACTATAGATATACTATAAACACACAAAAGCTAATTAGACTAACAAACTATAAACACAAAACATAGCTACACTATAGATATGCTATGAACACACAAAAGGTGGTTAGGCTGACCTTTTCAATGTTTCCTTCAAACTTTAGCACTACTGCACTGCTTTCAGACACCTGATTTGAGAGAAACAGAGCATAGAAGAAAGATAAACTGAATATGCAGTTGACCGATTAATTTTTCTGTTTTTTATTAAGTTTTATAATAGAAAACCAAGATGTTTACTACATAAGGTAGATAGATAAAGATACGAAAGATTACCTCAAACCCAGCGAAATTTGAATATGTAAATCTCCAGTAGCTTCCAACAGCACAAAGATGAATACAAACTCAAGGAGAAACAGGGGGAATTTTTCTGCTGAGAAGACGATTTGATGTGTTGTTATTCTTTAAATTTTATGCATCTGTATTTTTTTTTAATATATAATTTTTAATTGGAGATTTGTATTAGCATATGTAAATACAATGAATGTCAGTATGGATATACATGCAGATGTATCGTCAGGAACTGATAAATAGAGATAATTTCAATGAGTGGGTGAAAATTCAAATGTTTAATATTCTCATTTATCATAATTTAAAAATCAATAAATGGACGTAAAAGACGCAATAAATGGGCATCAAATTTGAGAATACAGCCGTTTAACGGATGGGAATAATTTTTAACGGGAAAACAATGAAAACTATTAATAATGGAATAGAAACTGGCAGAAACCACAAAAGTAGCCACAAACGGAATGTATAGGAAAATACAATTGTATCCCTGTGTTTTGTAATTATTACAAACGGAGAAAAGTTAATGAAAACTAGCATATTCCATTAAAACAAGAAATTTCTCTTAAAACAAGAAAATTTCGTTTCATAGGCTCTTTATATATAGATATATATATTATAAGCTACTTAATTTGGAAACGTACAATGGATTATATATAAGGCCGACGGCCAGTTGTTGCCACCCTACCATTTCGAAGAGAACTGGTCAAATTTGTTGCACGCTACTTCACCTACCTAAATTAAGATTAGCAATACTCAGCACAATCTACCTAAAATTTTTCTGACGAAAACTGGTTGTGGCAACAACTAAATTCCACCACCTCATTTCATGGCAAAAAATTTTTTTTGATGAAAACTGGTCGTGGCAAATTTTTTCCGCTGCAAAGGATGACATATTTGCGGCCAAAGCTAGATGATTTCCACACCGATCTCATGGTGGGAAATAGTATTTTTTTCCCACCAGATAGCGTTTTGGTGGGAACAAATACCTTATCTCAGCAATAATATGCCACGAAGCTCCCACCAAAGAATTTGATGAGTAAAAAACTTTTCTCACCAAGGTGGTATGTAATCTGACCACTTTAACTTGTGGAAAAAGGCCATAATTAAATGTTGTAGTGTATTATATAGCATCAGTTTTGATAGTTTACCTACCATTGAGTATCAATTTAAGGAGTAAAGTATATATAATTCCCAGCAAAAAATCATGACACAGACTAAGATCAATAATATTACTACTTTGGCTCATGTGAGTTAGCTACGAGAAAACGTGAAGTAGTACTAGAAACTAGCTAGCTAGTAATTATATAAGGCAATTGTTATTTTCCATAAAAAGAAGATTGAGACACATGATTGTTGAAGAAAAATTGTACACTGAAAAATAAATGCGACTTTAAGACGTGTTTTTAAGGTGATAATTGCCTCCACTCGAAAGAGTTTGCTATCGGGTTACAAACAATTCACCTCTAGGATACAAGAAAGTCACCAACTGCAGATAGCAATTATGAAGTTTTTACTTCAAAGTTTATCTACAAAATTGTGTAAGTGATCACTGAAAATAGGAGAAAATAGAATGTTGAAATTCATGGGTCTCATCCTCTATTTAGCACCACATAAAATATCACAACTCTTAACTTGTGACTTTTCAACTAGCAGTTACTGGTTTAAAGGTTATAATATTTCACTTAAAGACCAAAGGGCATGACCCAGCCTAATGGTCAGGTGCCTCCCTAGGGGAAGAGGTATTGGTTTGAGTCTATAAGTGTCTTTTCAATTAAATTGATTTTTGAAGTGTCTATTCGGCCCATATACAAGCACCCAAGTGTTGTGACTATGTGGGCTTAATGTTTGGCCCACATGCAAAGTTTGGCCGGCCCAAACATTGTGTCTGTCCAAATCCAACAATTTACTTATTCCACAAAATAAATTAATGTCCACATTTGTGAAGTTTCAAACTCCTACTCTTTCATTTGAAACAACACAGTACTCTTACCAAAACTAATGCATCTCTTTAGATAATGGTTCACGAAAATAAATAATAACTCACATTTTAATAAATTCACATATTTAATATCATAAATTCACACATTTAAAAAAAAAAAAAAAAAAGGAGGAAGAAGAAGATCTGGCCAGTTCTGGGTGGCCCTGGCAGTTCCCGGCTTCACTATATATGTTGCCTAGCCTTCACCATGGGAGAAAAAGATCAGTGCAACATGCAATAAAGACGTACGGAAGAAGAAGACAACTCATGAACAGTACTTAAGTACAAGATCAGATCAAGTGCCTAGCTAGTACTTAAGCGGCCATGATCTTACGCGCGCTTACACATGCAGATGTATGGCCTTATATCGCGGGAATAGTGGGATGACAGCGTTGAGTAGCACCGCTACATAGATCATTGGCTTCTACGTACACATTATATATCTGATCAAAGGAAACTCAAGGACGTTTTTCCTTTATAATGGAGAAAATCATTGTACTTTTCCACCAAAATAATGGCAGATACGATACAAACTGGATCCTAATCCATATCCAACTAATTAATACCTATTTTCCTTCGTGAAAGATACATATCTTATTCAATCTAAAATCTCCCCAGATCTGATCACTCTTCTCTCGGTAATTATACAATATTACATTCAAAAGATAAAGGGGAAAAAGAAAAAAGAAAAAAGCAAGGCATGCATTTGGTGATCAAGCAGAAAAATCAAGTGATCTTCTGATCATCTACACATTTGAGGATGATGAGAGGGTGTGAGTTCACAATCCGATGAGTAGCACCCAATCTTTTCGTTTTCTGCATCGAAACCAACCTCATGCAAGTAGAATACCTCCCTTTTCTCTTCAACCGCCTTCAAGATTTTCTCGAACACAGATACTTCACACGGAATTTTGAGCACGCCCTCTTGTTGGAAGCCAAATTCTTCTTCGGCTTCTCGCAATAATATCCCAAATGCTTGGTGACCCAAGTAGTGTGTCGGGATGATGAATCTCTTCAGCTCCTTCCCTACACAAACGGCAAGAAAACCTTTCGGGACGACATCGTTGGAAGCCCCCGCAACATCTGAGAAGGAGAGTGTTCTCTTTAGGAACTTGATGCTTTTACTGCCATTGCTAATATTATTGGTAGTGCTGTTAGAGCTATAAGTAGAAGTATTAATGGAGCTATTTTTTGGAGCACTAGCAAGCTTTTTCCACTTCTTGAGGATCTGTTGAAGCCTAACAATCTCTCTGATCTTGTTAGACTTCTTTGAATCCATGAACTTGCTTGCTTGCTACAAAGAGGGCTAGCTGCTAGCTGTGACTTTTTCTCCTCCCTCGGATGCTCCTCTGTGTGAAAGCACAAGTGGGTGGTGGTGTAAGTATTTAAAGAAGTGAACTGATCAGTCGATCATTATCATTAATTATTTGTCGATATTTTATATATATATATATGATTAAAATATGGGTACATCGGTTAGTACTGGTGTCTGGTGCAACTGCCTTAGCCCTCATCATGATGAATTAATCATGACTTCTATCAAGTGGTTTTCGTTTGTTTAGTGATGATCTAGTCCCTGGCCGGTGAATGGCTCCTAGATTTCAACCTGACTCTCTTGGCCGGCCTGTCTTCTGCACCTGCAATTTTAGCTTGATACTCTCATTTTATGTGTAAAATAAGCCAACCTGAGACAAAGAAAGATAGCCGGGCCGGCAGCATATATAATTGACCAAGTCAGATCTGACCATTAATTGACACTTTTTATTCTTTAAAAGTTCTCAATTTACTGTTTTTCCTTCGAAGAAAAGCATATGCTCAAGTAACTTTTTACGTACGTACCCAAGAAATACACATGAAATATAATCTACCCGGCCAGTTCATGGCGGTAAAACCATCCACTTGCAGATAAATTATATTCATGCAATTATAATCTTTGCAGCAGTTTCAAATGATGCAACGTCTTGCGGGATGTGACAGAGATCTGAGTTTTTTTTTTTTTGTCTGAATTTAAGTGACTAATTATCTCGAATGATCTCGTGAGTGTGTATGGAAGCTGGTTAGTCGTTGATCTTTAGTACATTAATTAATTAGTTAATTTATAGCAAGTTGTAGCTTGTTTTGATGCAATCGCTTTATAGGATCAGATGCTCTCCGCCATTAACATTATTACAGCTCTCTCGATCGGCTGATCCGTCTGTATATATATCTCTATCTTGATTCCCATTTAACGTTATTTAGTCAATTGTTGTGGTCTCTTGTTTTTTTTTTTTTTTTAATTAAACTAATTCGGTGTGCTTAGAAGGTCGTGGAAGATGTCAGTACTCAAGAAATTCCATGTGAAATGCCGACGTCCTTCTATAAAGAAAGAAAGAGAGAAGAAGGATCGGACAACGTAATAAAGCTAGCCCACGAGGTTGACATCTTAATTAATCAGTACGCGGTACTCAGAGAGAACATGGATGTCCTTTTCATTCAATCACTTATTTATATCTATTTGACCAATATTGGATTAATGATTACTTAGAGTATTACTTGTGGTATTTTATATATACTTTGGAACTTGGATGTTCATTGAATCGAAAATCTCTCTCCTCGTTGATCAACATATATTACATGCATACATGGAGAAGAATATATATGAGTTTGTTCTCCCGATTGTAACCATTGTAAGGGGTTTTTTCCTATCGACCCTTAAAGCAAGCTCATCAATACATAGGAAAAGTGGACGGTAGGGCCTGGGCAGATGAGATTTGCTGCCCTAACACCACCCCGATGACGAACTACCATCGGGAACCTGCATAAGCAGGTGGGCGGGAAATATGGAGAACACGTGATCTCTTTACAACATGCATGAAGAGGCTTAACAGGGAACCCTTCTAGGTAAAGTGAGTCTGGGAGTCACACCGCATTAAAAGATTCTGATTAAATGAGCAGTGGAAATGACATGGGTCCCTCAAAGTCAGGAATGAGCTGTCCCCACCAGAAACCTAGTATAAAAACCAATCCTCAAGTACGAAAAACTCTCTCTGATCTCTCTAAGTTTACGCACAAATTAACTACAAAGGAGGTATACTGACTTTAACATCGAAGACTTCCCCGGCCACCACCAAGGGGCCACCATTATTCGTATTTGCTTAAGTGTGCAGGTGAAAGCTCAAAAACCTGAGTTTCTGAAATCTGGACCAAAGACGTGCGAAACACGACGTTAAGAACCATTATCACCAAATTAGGCATATATTTTCTTTTACATTCAGCGTAAAAATTATTCTTTTATTTTCATGCACCATATTATCATGTATATATGGCAGCTTCCCTATCAAGAAGACTTCAGTATTAATTTGTTGAGAAAAAAAATGCAAGGTGATCTCATCATAATCATCAAATTAATGCAAAAGGGAGTACATGAAGATCTAGCAAACTATTCATGATCGAAATATCATGCAATTAATGATGAAATGTCATTAATTAGCTATCGAAATAGATTAGTTGTATATTCATCGCATGCACTATATATATAGTACTGTTTAATTAATCTCATATATATATATATATAGTACTCTTAAGCTAGTTGCCTGTTCTTATTATAATAAGATCGTCAACTAAAACTAATTGGTGTACATACAGGTACTACATTCACACACTCACACACACACACACACATATATATATATATGGTTTGTTTGCATTATACTGCTAGTTGTTTTAAAATAGAAAGTAATTAATAATGGGTTTACGATTTGGTCAAAGGTCGTAGAGATGAGATGGACAAATCGTACACTTTGGTTTAAGTGCTCTTTAAATTCCGGTTTTTGTGTTATTAATTAGTATGATCTGATCTATGTATTGGAGAAGTGATAACCAATATCTTAATCCCTAGATGATTGCTCAGCACATGAAGTTTAGCTACGGGAGTATGGATCAGTACTATTTATCTTTCGCTATATATATATATATATATATATATATATAATGGGTTTCCTGAACTGTTGCATGTTGATCTCCATGTTATATGCATTTGCATTAAAGTTTGTTTCTCATCACATGACCCCTTGTTTATGGACATGATTATATTATGGTTATGCAAGCATTGTAGCAATTTGAAAATCCTCTCTCTCTCTCTCTCTCTCTCTCTCTCTCTCTCTCTCTCTCTCTCTCTCTCTCTCTCTCTCTCTCTCTCTCAACACATGGTGGAACTTGGAATGATCGATAAAACCATGACACGTACTACAGACTAAGAAGTTCAATCTAATATGGTATCTTAAAAAGTGTTCAATTTTTAAGTTATAACAGTTGCCATCTACTTATACGTACCCCAAAGAACAAAAGTTGCTAAGCATGATAAATATATATATATATATATATATATATTTCCCGGATGATCTATGAGCTAGCTAGGTTATAAGTATATAGCAGCAGCCACGTACATATGCAATTAACACTTATTTTCCCTGCATGCGGTAGTATTCAGCGTAAAGGACATGCATCGAACTGAATTATTGTCTCTTTGGAAGACAAATTAAACAATAATTAGAAATGGCTTCATACATAGAGCTTGTTCCAATAAAATAGAGTTATAATTTGACATATGTTTTCTCTGGTATACATAAGCTAGCTCTAGCTAGTACGTACTTCTTAATTATGCATGCATCTTATATATTCTAAGCGCCTAAGTCCCTTGATCATATATCTACTGGAATTTATAATGAAAAGGAATATATAATAAAGAAGTATTCTTATATGTAAAGAGAAAAAGAAATTAACAATTTCCAAGTTTATTTCTCAAACTATTGAAGGCCTATCTGGTCCTTCATGCTCTTGATCATTCATTCATATAGCACATACGTAGGCAGAGTAAAGCACCTATTTCAGTAATATCAGTTTTATCCACCAACTCCTTGCAGAAAAAATGAGAGAGAGAGAGAGATTTCCACAAGACAAAAGAATTGTCATCTCGTATATTACATCGATCTCCAGTTTTAATTTCCTCATGAGTTAGAAAACAAAAACAAACCTAATGATTATTCCGGCTTTCTGTGTCTCCATGATGATCAGGTGCATGCATATATCTATAATGGGCAAAAGGACGTGTATGCATATTGCAGAGCAGCAGAAGGAAATTCGGAAATACTGTAACTGCCAAAAATTATAGTCACAATATTTATTCGAGTTAATAACATGCATGACAAAAAAATAGAAACCAGAATCCAAAAAAACATTATGCGATAGGACTGTCAGCTTCTCTCTCTCTCTCTCTCTCTCTCTCTCTCTCTCTCTCTCTCTATATATATATATATATATATATATATAGCATATAATAATATATATATAAAAGCTGATAAAATTATAACTCTGATCACTGCAAAAAAAAAAAACACAGAGCAACAACTGATCATGATCTCTAATTAATCCCCACTAATTACAAGCTGCAGTTAAAAATCACTAGAACTACTGATCTCAGGCTTGAGTACACTTCTTGTCCCGGCGCACGCGGAGAGTAGAAAACGTTTACAACGATATGGATTCAGCTAGCATAACCGAATTGAAGCAGCTAGCTAGCCACGTACATCTATCTTTTGTTGACAAAAGCATGGAGCTTAGCTTGCTAGCTGCAGCAGAGGGAGTAAAGGAGGGACCAGAAAACCAAGCAAATGAACAGATTAACCGAATGGGGTCATGACTATACCCAGCTTCTTCTGCTCCATCTCTCTGCCAAACCAATTATTTATAGGCCAAGTTTCAAAAATACATATGATCATTAGCGAATATAAAGCAAATAATGAAGGAAACTCAGTCGATCGACTGACACAATCACACATTCATGATATGACATATTAATCTTTTATAATAATTTGCAACTCCCAAAATTAATAAAGCTACCATATCTTTATGGGCCCCTTCCAATCATATTTTCCACACGGTACACGTACATATTTATCCCATGCAGTCCATAAGTAATAATTGACTGTACGTAGTACTGCATGATGCGCATGCAGTAGTTGACACATGATGAGAACAATCCTAGCTTCATGAATAATTTGATAATTAATGAGTTTAATTTACATGTGGTACTGTTTTACAGTATTATATATCTAAGATATATAGTACTAAAAGTAATTTAATTTGTCGAAACATAAATTTTGTATTAATTAATGCATGCATGTCTCCAAGATATCATAATCCATGCAAATGCTTCAAACTCTAGAGTTGCCTCTTAGCTAAAGTTTTCAGGTTCGCCCATGCTATATATCTTACGTGTAAATTGTAATGATTGGAGAGAGTGTGTGTGAGAGATAGAGAGAGAGAGAGAGAGAGAGAGACCGCCCACAAGCTGCAATGTCAGTACTATATTTTTAGCATCTTATTGGTATGATTATGCATATATATGAAAAATGTCCCAACCTCTATATATGGTCATGAGCATGTGCCGAGCGAGCGAGAGAGCATTGATTGGTGAAGCTTGAGATCAGCGTATCTAATTGAATCTGCATGTGCAGTTCACATGGTTTATGATCCGAGTACTACTGATCAAGTTGTACGTGCTGATCAAGCTGCTAGCTAGTGAGATTACTTCCAGCACAAAGATTACGCATACCCACAAAAGAAAGGCATAAATTATATCTGTGGCTCTGTATTGAATTAGCCGTACGTAGTACCTTTCCCATTTTACAAGTTTTTGCACATGTTACGTATATAGCTAGCTAAACCAATATATCATGTGTACATGTGTGATCTACATGATGTCATGTATATATATGGCTAACTTCAGAAGCTCGATCTAGTACTGTATAATTACTTTCTTTTTGTCGGGATCTCTACAAAAAAAGAAACAAATCTTAATTCTCTTTAAAATAGTGTAACTTCTAATACTAAAACACCTGATTTCAAAAGGGTCATTTTATTTTTTGTTTTATATTATTACAAATCATATCTACTTAAAGGCGTACGTACGTTTAACATTTGAGGCTTCTGGGAAAATTATATAATTAGCAAACATAAAACCAGCTCCACATGATCACTGTTCCTAACATATATAATGCACGCACGTTACAATTAAGCAGTGGACTCCGACTAAAAACAGTCTTCATTTTACTTATATTTCATTTTACTTTTGGCAAAAATAACTATGAAATTAATAAATAGGAGTAAAACACACCTATCAAAATAAGTAAAAATCACCACTAACTCATGTCAAAGCCATGGATGGCTAGGCGCGATTCTTTCTCAAAAAGAAATAATTATAAATTTTTAACGATTTTCCTTCATGCGGTCAAAAGAATCGCAAAATTTTTTTGTTTTTGTTTTTGTTTCTCTGACCATTTTGCTTCTCTCGTTACAGGCTCGCATGGGACGTTCTGTACATGCGCAATACCTTCAAATCAAAGCACAAATCCAAATGACGATAACACATACTGATCAAAATGCAGCGATCAGCAATTGACGATAACACGCCAGAGTATTCTGTATAGACTTTTCAGGAAAGAGATCCCTGCAATTGGTAACAAGTCGAGAGGTCCATTGCCTTGGATTATGCTAGGCACCTCACAACCCAATTGCAGCTCCAGAGCCGGACAATCCAAAACGTAATAGTAACCTAATGTCCGCCCATCGCCGTCCAAGCATGCTGCTGAACCCCTGTATTTCACCACAATTTAATTCTATTAAAAAATAAAACTATATTGAAATGTCACAAGTACAAAGGTTTTAAACTCCTCGCTTCTGATCTGATCTAGCCATATCAATCCTATTTTTCAGACCATGTAGAAGCAATTTTCATACAAATATGGCTCAAATAATTATATGTAACTAGCAGAACAAAAAACAAATATTCAATTTCATATCATTTGCATCTTTTCCTCCCATTGCACAATGTGAGATACAAATTATAATACCCTATTTCAGGAGATTTTCTACCGGAGAGAGAAATATAAAGGATGTAGGATAAAAGCTTTTGCAGTAGCGACTAAATGATCATAGTAAGATACAAAGAACTCTGACAATTAATTGCAAAGTGAAACTAAGATTATTCACATATATATAACGTGGCGTCCGGCGACTTTGTGAGCTCAAAGCTACAGGTGAGTTGTTTATAATGGACCCAACCATCCACGTCTTGAGAGGAATAAATCAAGCATCACTCCAGGTAGCATCATCACTCCCAACAGCCAATTTTCTCAACTCTGCGTTTCACTGCATTATTCATGGCAGTAGAATGAAAATAAAGGAAAAGGGAGTGAAGTAGGACAATAGAAAACCTTGGGAACAATATTTGCTATCTCCAAAATTGCAGTGACTTTAACACTTGTAGCGGGTCCTGGTGTATGAGGGGAGAGAGAGTCAGGGGTGAGAGAGAGAGCGACTGTGGGGGGAGATTAAACGTTTTCGTGGCCTCGGGCTTGAGCAGAGAGGGAGGGAGGCTTGAGAAGAAAGAGAGAGACCGAGGAGGAGAGACTCAGAGAGAGTTCATATGATCATCTACACTCGCTTTTACTGTAATTATCCTAAAGAGCATATGTGTCCCCTTCTCATTGGATGGTGTAACTATGGAATTGTCACCGCATCCTGTTTGAAGATTTATAACTTTTTCAGTACCTCCAGTTAAGATTTTTTTCCAATAGTAAGTACCAGTAGTAACCTGATAAGAAACTCATCAATGACAGGTTCTGGTTACCATGATATATTTGGTGTGGGTACACCAGCAGGAATTCCACCAATTACCTTACTGTTGGCATACCAAATGCGCCAAAACTCTCCATTCCAGTTCAAGTTATACCATTGATCGCAAAGCTTCAATTTGGAAACTAGATCCTTAAAGGACTCCAAGCTTCATCCAAGTCCTGGGAACTCAAAAAATTTTATTTCTTATTGCGATGCTTATGGATCTGATTTTCTGATGCACTTGTTGAAGACGCTGGTGGAACTGATAGAAGAGAATAAGACTGTCAGAAAGGTAAAGCATCCAGAAGAAAGATCAAAACAGCTGAAGTCAAGCAACTTAAGGAATCAAAAACTAATAAATAAATAAATTGAAACAACTTAAAGGTATTTCAAGCATTTTTAATTATTTTAAACTGTTGTTAACAACTTCCGTTAGTGCCACTGAATGAAATACATGGGAATTCTATATTAAGAGAGAGTCCCTGTAAAACATGAATTAAGTTACAAGTTAACAATGACCTAAATTCATTCCTGCTCATAATGCGCACAACTAAAGTCAAATTGCATTCTGGTGTCAACAGAACAAAGTCCCCCCAACACAACCAACCTTACACTTGAAGGCACAAATTTCAGAATAAGCAATCATAAACAACACAACATATGCAGAAACTGAAGCTGGTGTAACATATGCCAAGAGTGAACCACTGATTTTCGGACATTCATTTTTAACTAGTTTACAGCTGATCAAACATGCCGAAAACAGAACAGCACAGTGGAAGAGGGTACCTTTACTGGTGAAACATATGCCAAGAGTGAACCAATGATTTTCGGACATTCATTTTTAACTAGTTTACAACTGATCAAACATGCCTAAAATAGAACAGCACAGTGGAAGAGGGTACCTTTACTTGTTTTGGGAGGTTTTATGCCACCACTAACATTTGATGATGACGAAAAAGACCTTTTGGCAGGCAGAGGTTTCGTCGACATCTCAGACTTCTTGGAAGATATCAGCGAAGAACAAAGAATAGCATCAACAGCTTCACGTTGTTTCCTTTTTGCAATCAAATCTTCAGCACGGCCTACCTGACTGGGGACTTTACCTCTGACATTTGCATCTCTCTCCTTAGAGCTGCCTTCAGTTAATTGAGTTGCCTGATTCCCCTGCTCGCTTCTACCACCATCAGAGGATTTCTTCAGTCTTTTTGACACAAGTGATTTCGAGAGTTTATGACCATCAGCCAATTCTCGTTCAGAATGGTTTGAATGATTATTAGACTTGTCAAATTCATGCTTCCTTTTGCTCATATCCGTATTCCCCAAACCAACTTTCTTTTCACTACTCTGTTTGCCCTTTCTTTCACCCACTTTAGCATGTTTCCCTGAGTTTGCACGCTTAACATCCTCAGAAGTTTTGTTCTTACCATTTGCTACTAATGATGAATCTTTAGTCGTGCCCAAATCCTTTTCATCTCCTATACCTGTTCTTTTACCCTGATCTGCACAGCCTACATTCCTTGTTTTCCTTTCAAAGGTTTGATTTGTATTGCGTTCATTTTGTTTTGCATGCTGGCTAGCATCATTAACCTTTTCAACATATTTCTTCTGTCCTGAGTGATTAACAGAAATTCCTGAAACAGCATTTCCACAAAAGGCTGTTTTAAACATCGACTCGTATGGCATTTTGACTGAAATAACCAAGTTTCTTGCTTTAGCATCCTTTAAAAGAGCAGCCCAGTTACGGTTTGTCATCAAAGTCCTGGCATTACCCAAGACCCAGAGCGAGAGCTTGGCTCTTGTCAAAGCCACATTCATCCTTCTTACATCAGCTACAAACCCAATGTTGCTTGAGTTCATCCGAAGGGCAGAGTTAGGATCCCCTGCCCTAACAGTTGAAAGTAAAATTATATCAACCTCCCGACCTTGGAAACCATCCACGGTATTTAATTCCATATCATCTATAACAGAAGATCCAAATGCACTTAAAAAACGAGAACGTAAAAGTGAGAGTTGACTCTTGTATGGAGTTATGATGCCAATCCTTCCACCAATAAATTCAGATGGGCACCTAAACAATGTGGCCAAATACAGAATTAGAAGAAATAAATTATACACATTACAAAGCAGTATGTCTACCCTTTACTTAAAAAATAACGTATCCAAAATAGTTGCTGTACCTTTTCTTGAATAACCTAAGAACTTCAACTGCAGCTTCAGCCTCATGCTCATTGTAAAGGGACAATGCACCAGAGTTCTTACCACGATGCTCTTGGCCATCAACAATGTCATAGAATACATATGGTCCAAGACCCTCAATTTCATGAAATGGAGCTGACTTGTTAGACATTTTTTCACCATTTAGCAGCTTTCCGTCATAAAAATGCAATGAAGGAAACTGACATATTTCTGGGTGCATTCTATACTGCAAGAGGAAACTTTGTCATTAAAGTTTTTCAAAAAGTCACAGAAGGATAAAAATGTAAAAACGCACGGACTTCCCTACCTCATCACAAAAAAAGAATCAATAATAAAGCAAAAGGCCCAGAAATAAGTGACACATGAAAAAAGTATGAATTTAGTAATAGAGAGAGAGAGAAAGACAGAGAACTTGGATTAGTAGGCAAAAGCCACATCATAGTTGGCAACCTGGTCAAAAAAATAAGGTGCAGCCCAAAGCTCAAAAGCATAACCAAAAAAAAAAACGACTGAATGACCCATAAAGTCCCACCAGATACAGTTTTGTCACTAGAACCAACAATCAGGGGAAGCCAATAATTGTTCTTTTTTTTTTATCAGTAGGGGAAGCTAATAAAATTTGTACAATCATTAGTAAGAATTATCATGCAGCAATTTAACCAAAAGCATTTAATTGGAAAGCAGTAGTCATGTTTCAGATCCTCCAAAACAGAATAATAAAAAGCATTGAAGATTTGCTGTTTCACCAAAACAGGTTCTTGAGCACAAAAAATTGCAGCACATAAAGCAGTTAACACACCAAGTCATCATATCAGGAATTTCAGGTGGACAGAAGCAGATAAACAAGAACTGCATTTGATCACAGAAGGTATTACAAAACATACTCAACCAACACATATTTAACCTTATAATAAAACTTATAGGGTTAACAGAAGGTATTACAACAAAAAAGAGAGAATGTAAGGCCGGCACATACAAACTTTCCACATAAAAATGGGCATTAATTTTTCGTGGGACCATTTCTGATCCTTCAATGCAGTAAGCGGCCATGGACATTATTATTCTCATCACCACTAATTTAAAGCCCATGGAAGCACACAGCAAGAAGTGCCTGGACAGCTATTTTGTTTACAAATCATAATTAGAAAAACTGAGACTCACAGCAACTAAAAAGATAAAAACAAGAACTCAACCAATAAACTCTATGTATTATTGTTGATAAAAACGCGCTTAAGCGCAAAGCACCTAGGCCGAAGCACTTCGCTTACCAAAAGTGAAGCGCATTTAAAAAAGCATGCTTTTTGGAACTTTTGTGCACTTTAAAGCGCAGAAAAGCACACTTCTGTAATTATATTTGAAAAATGTATAAAATATCAATTCAAGACCTAAAAAAAAATATTTTAAGTATTTAGTTGATATTGAAGATCATTTGTATACCAGGGCAGCAAATGTTGTCGTGTTATGCTTTGAACCCAATATAATGGTTCAAGATGACTTTCTAGATGGATTGATTTTTGATTGCTTATGTTGGCATAAAAGTCAGTACCTACAATTTTGTGTTTTTTTGGTCATGGTCATTTTGGCAGATTTTGATTCAACCATATACTTTAATTTGGTTATTGAGATGAAATATCATAAATGTGCTCAGTAAATATGAATAATATAATAAATTGAGTTAATAGGCTAAAATATCATCAAATTGCTTTTAAAACCTTTTTTTTATTAAAGTGCAAGGATTATCTGTAATTATTCATCATTTTAAAAATGTGGGCTTTACTTCAATCAGCCACGTTCTTGTGCTTAGCACCTAGGCTCTGGACAAACTTTTCGCTCAAGTACACCTAGCGCTTTCACCAACACTACTATGTACACTCGTCAAGAAAAAAACTTCTTTTTTTTTTTATAAGCGTATACTCGTCAAGAAAAAAACTACCATCTATACACATAGAGTTTTTCTACTCATAATCCTTACACCACACACCTGCTAAGGAAAAAAAATAAAAAAATAAAAGAATATGTGTGGTGTAAAGATGATGAGTAGAATTTTCTTTTTCTTTTTTTTCTTTTTTTTTTTTTTTGATAAATAGATGATGAGTAGAATTTTTCATGCACATAATTGTGTCCAAATGATAATGTGGTCGAACAAAGCATTGGGAAGCAATACATAACCTCGATCAGCCCTCAAGATAAATTGAGATCACCAAGTCCCCTCCTACCTAGAGATGATAAAATTATTACTAAAGGCATGAGGATTTCCAAGACAGCCATCAAGTTCAAGCAATCAAATCTATAGGTATATGGTGATTTCATATCAGTATGGTAGAAAAGCTCTATTTGACAGGATGATAAATTCTAAGACTAATTTTACAGGATATCAAAACTGACCACCCAGTATATATCGTCACAAGTGCCAACTTTTATTGCAATAGCTCGTCTCCCGTATACTGCTAAATATGGTTTATAATCATTCAATCATGTAAAATTGCATTACAACTACACAGATAAGGGAAAGATTTGCAATCTACTTCACCTGTTTGGTCAGCATAATGACAGGATGACCAGCCCTCTGTAAACGTTCAAACATACTGCATTCATACTGGAATTTACTAGCAACACTAGAAAGAACTGTCGCTGGAAGCTGCTTTGGGTCACCAACCTTAAAGAATAGATTATTAATTTCAGACTATTTCTTGGCAGAACAGAAGTAGTTCCAAAATTAAAGAATTCAATGGTCCTTACCATAATACATTTAGTCCCGCTAGATTTTAAAAGCTGAAGAGGAATCAGAGTAGCAGGTTCCAGAGCCTGTAGTGGCCAGGAGAAATGCTTAGAAGACAAGGGAGAGCAAGAGCAATGATAAAAAGATTATAAGTTCAACTGAGCAAAGAATATTTTACTTGAGCAGCCTCATCAATCACTATAGCATCAAAAAGAGTATGCTCAGATGGAATCCCAAATTTATTAGTTGACACAGACTCAGAACACACTCCATAGAGGTCTCCACCACAACCACTCAATGTAGTTACCACAATCTCAGCTTCCTGCAAAATAGACTTCCGAAGCTTACGTCTAAGTGTTTTCATTTCTTCATTAGATTTCTTCTCCTGTGTCTGAACACTGCTAAGATCTTTATAGATTTGCTTCTTTTGCTCATAAAGTTTTCTTAGCTTCAACTCTATTTCTGCATCAGACACTTCTTTCTCATCATCCCCCTTATTACTATCAGCTTCCATAGAATTCTTAAGGTCAGCATTTCCATCCCTTAAGTTAGCACGCTTTGTTTCATAAAACCTGATTCGGTCAACTATTTTCTCAAGATTAGAACGCAAAGTAATTGAAGAGCCCACAGTAGAATCACTCTTTTCATTGCAAACTTTCATCCTCTCTTCCACCAAACGTTGATCAACAAGTGTATCAATAAATACTGGTAGTGAATTTGGATGGACTGTCTTCACATTGCCAACCCTTACAAGATACGGCTTGTAAATCTTCCCATCGCTTCCATAAAGACCTTGAATAGAAATTCTTGATACTAACTCATCAACCGCTGCATTTGACTGGGCACATAGAAGCACCCTTCCTCTTGCCAAACTTTCCATGGATTTTGAGCTTCTTTCAACATCCTCATTCAATTGTCTAGCCAAGGCTGCATCCTGCCATGCCTTTGCAATTGCAGCAGTCTGGCTTATCCGTGGACGTGAATTGGTGCACTGCATACCATTTCTTTTCAAAGTGCCATCAAGAAAGTTTTTTGCATTACCCATCCTCTGTAAAGGTGAAGCAAGCAAACCACTGACAATGGCCAAAATAGTTCGCGTCTTGCCAGTACCTATATACCAAAGCAATAAAGACTAACTAGATAAATCGCAAGTACATATCATTCAATCTGCAAAAATTTGGACAAAAGTAAATCAGATACCTGGAGGACCCTGAATAAGGGATAATTCAAAATCTTTCTTTAAACTTGGTGATCCAACAGCAACACCAATAGCTTGAAGTTGACTGTCATTGAAGGATGATTTCAGTACTTGCTGCAAGGGTTGGGAAAGCTTACCCAGATCCACTTCCTTGGATATATCACCACCAAGAGAATCATTGGCGGGCTTCAAAATAACTGGAAGTATGGGGATTTCCTTAATTGAAGACAGTGCCTGAAATTCTCTAAGTTGAGGTGTAATGCTCATTAAGCGAGTTGCGTGCCATTTACCACGTTCAATGAGGTTTCTTCTAGCTTGATTTAATCGTGAAGAACCATTTTGAAGATAGAACCTGATTACTAATATAGTTTGTCTTCTCTTATTGTCTCTCTCACGCCTCTCCACCTGAAAAATATTGCGGATGCTTTAAAAAACTATTACATATGATGAAACCAGGAGGAGTGTATGATAAATGGGCCACCCAAGTGTAGTATCTTTTTTTTTTTTACAAGAACACCCCTCCCCAAAAGTTTATCCAAGGGCATCATCTAATTCTATCATCTGCCACTTAGATGTATAAATTGGATGACAACAAATTCTATCGTCTAATTCCAATCTTTTTGTAAGTAAGATCACAACCAAAATTTAGGAAACACATCATGTAAATAGAGGGACTATGGCCAGTAATAGATAGGCAAGCCAATTTAGAAATCTGGTTATCGCCTGCATGATCTTGCCCAAATCTTCCAAAGGATGTTATGAGGTAACGAGAGGGCTTACCTTTCCAACCATATGAATATCATGGGATGATTTTTGCAAAGGCTCTTTTGTCAACAACACAAGGTCATTTTCAGAAAAGCTTTTAGAAGCAGCAGAATCTTTATCATCATAGACAAATCGAACCAGATGAAAATCATCAACTCTCTCGACCAACATCACAGATAGACTGCCAAAATACATCTCTTCCAAGGAAGACATTTCCAAAAAGGAACTGTGCAACTGTGCTCTGAACTCCTCCAAAACCAACGGCCGAAAAATCTCTATATACTGTTCAGGCGATTGAAAATAGACGGGAACCTCCTTTAATTTGCTAACAATTCGACTCCTATCCTCACCAGCAGATGCTAATCCAACAGTTTCGAAGTAATCAATTTCCAAAATGGGTCTATACCAGTCATCAAGCCTTGGCGGCTTGAACCTTTTCACTCCAGCCTCCAGTCTATGTAAACGGCCAGATCTAATTTCAAAATGTGATTTAAGTTGAATAACTTGCCGTTTTGGAAGAGAAGTGCTTGACTTTGCTATAAGTGACTGCTGACGCCTTGCAGAGTTTAGTGCAGACTCAAATGTATCGTCTTCAGTATCACGTACTATCTCTTTCAAAACAGTGTCACTTGCCTTGGAAATTGCACTGTTGAAATTTAGAGTCATATTCTTGGAACTGACAGCTTCATTGGATGAAACATGAAGATTAACTCTATTCTGGGATAAAATGGAATCATTTTTATTGTATATGGAGCGTATTCCTTTCCTCTTACCATCTAAACCTTCTGATTCGAGGAGAGCGGGTGCTCCTTTACCTTTTAATCCATCAAAGCTCTTATCCCGAGAAGCAACCACAGAACCATCAGTAGTGTCATTTTGCTGAAAAGACTCCAACAAATCCTTAGAA
Source organism: Juglans regia (assembly GCF_001411555.2). Classification (NCBI taxonomy): domain Eukaryota; kingdom Viridiplantae; phylum Streptophyta; class Magnoliopsida; order Fagales; family Juglandaceae; genus Juglans; species Juglans regia. Next base: position 42,178,609 of record NC_049907.1, read on the forward strand.
GTGTCAGTGTCAGTGTCAGAAACTTTCTTTTTCGTAGAGTCAAAATGTGATTTGCTCCCAGGATCAATAGTCTTGTCCTCCAACATGTGGTGACCTGTCTCAGTATCAGAGAGAATGACCTCATTGGCAGATATAGGTTCCTCTGTTTCACTGTCTGAAAGAACAATCAGAACATCTTCAGCCGTTTTGTGAGCTCCCGTTACCGAGTCCAAGATCTGCACCTCTCTGTCATCACCAGAGAGAGGCTGCTCATTTGAAACTGAACTATTCCTCCCAAATGACAAGAATTCGGGAAATAAAGATCTTGAACTATAGGGGGTCTTTCCACTGTCACAAGAAGCTTCCTTCGATAACGAAACAGAAAGGCGTGAAACTGTTTCTGTCAATTCATCCGTGGCAAAATTATCTAAATCAAGAAGAAAGACATGTAACGAATCTGTTAATGATCACTTGACAATGATCAACAAAAATCCAGAATAGCAATAATAATAACCAGGACAACAAAGGTAGTAATAATAGTGACTATAACAATAATAACAACAAAAAATAGCAACTGTAACAATAATAATAACCACTGCCACAACCATTATTACTATGTCAAACATTTTGTGTCTGCATGTAATGAAATATTGAAAGCTCACCACTTGATATCATATTTTCAATGGTCCCGATTGTCATTGTAGCACTGTTACTACATGAACCCCTGAGAAAAGACAGCAACATGGAAACTGTCCGTTTCCAATACACGGTTATAACTTTAAGTGATGACTTTCCCCAATCCATGAGATCATTAAGCCATGAGAAGTCACAAGCACTTTTCACCATCACTCTCGAATCCTCATGTTTTGTACCCAATGGCGGGTACATTATTTCAAAAACAACAGGGAGGATCTCAAGTAAGCGGACACAAGTCATCTGAAACAACAAAGAACTAGTAAGAATGCCTTCCACGTGAAACCTTCATGGGATGTGTCAGGTGCCAGAGTTGAGGTGCATTCGCACAATATATAAATTCCTACCAGAAACTGAAACAGAATTTCAAGAAATTTGAAGAGTAAAAACAAAGTAGATTAGTAAATTATTTATCAACCAAGCAATACTCATTGTACACTTAACCACTGACAAGAACTGGTCACCTCAGAGTATGTGCCTATACAAAACCACACACACACACACACAAACAGATGGGGTGACTGTAAGAACCAAAATGGCTAATAGAAAATACTCAAAGGCAAAAGTTGTACATTGCATGTAACTCACACATAACCAAGAGTTTATAAGTACCATAATCATAACTACAGTTCACAACCATTTACAAGTAGAATGAATGCAGAATACCTAACAAAAACTTATAAAAAAAGAAAAAGAAAAAAAGAATACCTGACAGAAACTGTAATCAATAAATGCTTTGCCCTCTATTAAGCATCTCCGAATAGAAGGCCAAGCAGTTTCCGATAGCAAGTAAATGAACTTTTGCAGCAATTTGAAGTCAACATTTGATGAGTACCCAATGGCATTCTCAGGCAATGTATCAAAGAATGGCTGCCTCAAAAATCCACCTTGGGAAGAGAAGCTTGTGATACTTAAGTGATCAGATGAACTTTCTGGCCATTCTTCGGTAACCCCTTTGAGTAATTTGCGTAGAACGAAAAAAAAGTGTTGCAAAGTCTGAAACTTTACCAAAACAGAATCCAGTAGAACCTGAAATAGTGCAAACAGAGCTGTTAGGAAAAACACGAGAAGGTGATTATTTGTGAAACTCACAATTTATCCCCATTAAAAGGGCATCCCATAACGGTAAAGACATATCATCCGTAGTGAACATGTTCTATCTGCATACCAGAGAAACCAATACGAAATTTCAAATATGAAATTCCAAATTAGAAACTGAAGGTCATTGCACATATAATGAAGAAAAGCTTTGCTTAGTTTTTTTGCAGGGCTTGGGGAAGAATGAGATTGGAGCACTTGGAATCAAACAAAAAAGTAATTCCACTTGGTTATCATGAGCATGTCTGAAAACCTAGTTGCCAACAACTTAATGTATTTGCTTACTTTTCCAATCAATATAGATATATATCTAACCACATATCATTATTCTGAAGCTTTGACTGAAAGGAAGTCTTTACCAATTTACAAGCATGCCTGAAACCCCGAAAAATGGCAGACAACGAGCATCCACTTGAGCAGAGGAACTTCAAGCCACAAGAAAGACCACGTGTATCCGAAACTTGTTCCAAAATACATTTCCCAAATTGCCTGATATTCTGTATCAAAACACAGTATTTACATATATAAAAATTGCTCAAACAGGAGAAAGGAAATCGAGAATAATCCATCACTTCAATCATAATAACATAAGGTTTAAGATGTAAAAAGATTAATTTGACGTACATCATTAGGATCCAGGAGTGAAAGTATCAAGCTTTCAGACATCCTTGGTTCCCAAGTCCACAGTTTCCCAATTTCTCTTTGCCCCACTTGATCTATAAAGTGTCCAGTTAACCTGTATCACACCTCTCATGTAATTATTCAAGTGATCGGTTCCCACTAATCTATGCATTGCCTCATAATATAACCATCAACCTAAAACTATAAAGGGGTCTGCCACAACATTAAAAATATTGATAAAGTACATAAACACTAACAACCTGTTGAATGTTCTTGCTAAAGAAATACACATTGATGATATTTTTACTGAGTTTTTTGAGTCCTTGCCCTCTCCACCATCATCAGAACCAGTTGGGATTGTCCAACCAAATGAAGTGGAGATTTCTTCAACAGAAGATTGAAGCCAGGTTCTCAATGGAAGTGCCATTTCTGCACTGATTTCGGGTTCAACCATAGAAAAACGAGATCGAGCCCAGAAAACAGCCTTAGAAAATGATATCGGAAAGACTGAGGGATCAAGTTCAACTAGAACGTCAATCCACAACATAGGAATGCACATCCACTCTCGATATTCCCGACAAGTAATTTTACTTTGTGTACCGAATTCGCTCCAAGAACTATTATCCTCCTCTCTACCATCTGGAATAAATGGAAGCCTGTCACATTGATCATCATCATCCAAGTCCAGAGACACGCTTTTGTCAATACTCCAAGAGGTGCTGCAATTCAGCATTGAAGTTATAAGGGCAGCAGCATCAGACACTATAATAGTTTGTATAAGATCAAATGCAGGCTGCCTCAGAGAACTGTGGAGTGAAGAATCCTTCAGGGATGACACAAGAGAAGGGCCCCTGTCCAATAAAAATGCACATAAATGAATCATAAAGCCATCTCAGTCAACAACCAAATGACCTTTTTGATAAGTGCGTCCACAACCATTTTACCAACAAATCCATATACCTACATGAGGATTTTAAATGTTTACCATTATGTTTTTTAAGGTAATACATGATATTCAGGACTAAACCAAACATCACTAAGGATAGGGGATGAAGTCATTTAATGGTTCAACCATAGAGCTAGTCACTGAACAACTGATTTTTTACCTAATAAATATTTCTACCAAAATAACTTATATTATAGAGGTTAGAAGAAAACTTTTAAGATATCTTCTCACATTTTTAAGTGTTCAATGATTTGTCCTGTTGAAACACCAAGTCCTACATTAGGAATATGAATAACCCATATAGAACATGTGTTAACATTATAAGGGTAGTCAGGGGTGCTAAGTCCCACGCTGGCTACTAACTAGAAGAAATTGGGTTTAAGTGATTCTAGGGAAGCTAATATATTTTTTACGTACAAGTGTTTAATTTAATGACTTGTCCTTTTGTAACACTGCAGTCCTACATTGAGAATATGAATAACCCTCAAAGAATGGGTAGCTTATAAAGTGATTCTTTCTTTCTTTTTTGATAAGTAAGAAAGAATTTTATTCATCGAACCTAATTACATTCTATAAAGAAGAAAAACGAAAACAGAAAATCAAGCTGAATCTCCATTAAGCACTATAGCTGAAAACCATTGAAATAAAGAAAACACACCGAATTTCCATATTTCCTCCATAGTGCGCTCCTTATTATTAAAACAAGCTTTATAAGTGGTTCTAAGGAAGCTTCAAGTTGACCGATCTTTTTGGGGTTAAACCTGACTAGTGCTTTCTATGGCATGTCTTGATGAGGAAGTCAAGAACTTACGAGAGGAAGTTTGTAACACCCCAATCTAACATTGAGGATATGAATAACCTACACAACCTATCAAAAAAAAAAAAATAACCTACACAAATTCGGCAGGTTATAAGGGTAGTCACGAGTGCTAACTCACACATTGGCTAGTTATTAGATAAAATTGGGCTTTATAAGTTAGAATTTGAAACTGATACAAGGAAGTCATGGAAGCTTGGTCCAAATTGGGCTTTATAAACGATTTAAGGGAACTTCAGATCGACTACTCTTTTTGGGTTTATGGCATGAATATGCCTCGCACTTTCCTTGGCTCATTACACCTATATATAACTAAGTTAGTATTTTTAGGGTGTAAGAAAAAACTGACCAACGGATTGAAAATCGGTTCAATCCTGGTTTTCATGTTTTGAAAACCAATTTGGACCTACCCGAACCGAAATATATATATTTTATATTATATAGATATTATATGTTATATATTATACATATTATAAAATTAATATAACCTGAAATTTTAATCTTATTATTTATGCTTCCTTGATAAAAAATTACTCTTAAACATGAATATTAATTTTAAGTTATTAATATATTATTATTTATCCTTATATTAATATTAATTTTAAGTTATTACATACTTGCATATATAATATGTATAAGTATAATAGTACACATTTGCTATATATATAAAGGATAAATACATTTTTGCTAAGTACATATTTACACATTTTTGGTATAATTTTTTCATTTGGTTCAAAGAAACCAACCAGCCCAACAAAAAGGCCCAAAACCAAATCATACCTGTAAAACCAATCTGAACTGGACCAAAACCGAAAAAACCGAAAGTTTTGATTTCGTGGATGAATTGATCTGTATCAGTTTTCAGAATTTCAAAAACAGATTTAGACAGGTTTGGCTCCAAAATATGTCAAAATTGGACTGAACCGAACCGATTACACCCATATCCATTTTTATGCTCAATAAAAAAAATGTCCCGTATACTCGGGCCTTGTCTATTTTATGCTCGATAAAATTTTGTTTATCAATCAAAAAAAATTTGCTTATAATTTTTTTTTATATAATTAATAAGAGAAATTTCATTTCAAGTAAATAGGCATAGCCCAAGTACACAGGATATATACAAATGAGAGCACCTACTTACAAGGTAAAACATAATACAACTAAAGCAAAACATTACAATCATTCCCTTATGTTTGTTTTGGTGCTTATGGCTTGAAAGAAATGGGAGGTGATTTGAAGATTGCGAACATTCTATGGGGCAGTTTAGGTATTTTTTCTTTAGCACTTTAAATTTTTGGGTGAAGAATCTTGTAAGGTATGGGAACATTTGTCATGTTTTATTTTAGTACTGTTTTTGCTTTAGCTTGTATTTAGGTGTACTCACTTGTATGCATCATGTGTACTTGGGCTATGTCTTTTTACTTGGAATAAAATCTCTTACTAACTATCAAAAAAACATTACAATCATTCTTATTCCCTGTAGGATTCTTCACCCAAAAACTTAAAGTACTAAGGAAAAACTCCCTAAGTTCCCCTAAAGAACATTCACAATTTTTAAAGCACCTCTCATTCCTCTCCAACCATAAACACCAAAGCAAGCACAAGGGGATCATCTTCAACACTGCATGTTGTTACATCTCCCCACAATACCTTGCCAGCATGCAAAGAAATCTACCACACGCATAGGCAACACCCAAAAAATGCCAACCCTTGCAAAAATCTCATTCCACAAAGAAGTCGCCACCTCACAAGGAAGAAAAAGATGATCAATAGATTCACCATCATTCTTACACATAAAACACCAATCAACCACCGGTAAGCCTCTCCTCCTCAAGTTGTATGTGGTTAAAATTTTCCGAAGAGACACCATCCAACAGAAAAAAGCAACCTTACTAGGCACCTTGGCTCTCCAAATACTTTTCCGAGGATAATCTTTGACCCCATGACAGGTTAACACCTTGTAAAAAGAACTCATTGAAAATCAGGAATTAACTGTATGCACCCACTGCAGACTATCCTCCATGTTCTGATCAAGCTTCATCTCATATAATCTTCCAAATAAATCAGAAACTTCGCATACTTCCCAATCCTATACATCTCTAGTGAATTCCACAGTCTAGTGAATCAAATTGTTAGAAAAGTGATAGGACTCAGCCACTGCAGCCCCTTTATCTCTAACAATCCTAAAAGATTAGGGTAAACATTCTTAAGAGGTGAATCCCCACACCAAATGTCATGTCAAAAATAGATCTTTGCCCCATCCCCCACCTTGAATTTAGTATTCTTGACAAAGCCCCGCCATCCCAGCCGAATAGACTTCCACAAACCCACCCCAACATCCCTCTTACTTAATTCATACACCAACTCCCCCACATTCTCCCATATTTAACATCCACAATATTTCTCCAAAATGCATTACTCTCATTATGATACCTCCAAAGCCATTTCCCAAGAAGAGCTTTGTTGAAAAGTCTTAAATTTCACACTCTCAAACCTCCACAAGACACCGGGAGACAAACCTTATTCCAACTCACCAAATGAAACTTTCTCTCCTCCCCATTACCATCACACAGAAAATTCCAATAAATCCCCTCTATTCTTTTAGTAACCCCAGCTGGTAAAGTAAAGAGAGAGAGGAAATAAGTAGGGAGATTAGTCAATGTGCTCTTAATCAAGGTAACTCTTCCACCTTTTGACAAGTATAATTTTTTCCAGCCAGCTAACCTCCTCCTAATCTTCTCAATCACCCCATCCCAAATAGAAACTGAGTTGTGAGGAGCACCCAAGGGTAGTCCAACAAATCTCATCGGTAACAAAGCTACCTTACATCCCAAAATATTGGCCAGATCCAAGATATTCCTGACCACACCCACTAGAACAATTTCAGACTATGAAAAAGTAATTCTTAAACTAGAGAAAACTTCAAAACATAAAAAGTAAGGCTCTCAAAACACGAAGGTGATCCTTATTGTTATCACATAAAATCAAAGTGTCATCTGCAAAAAGCAAATGTGATACTGTAATACTATCTCAAGTCTCATCACCCACCACAAATCCCGACATAAATCTTCCTTCAACAGCCGCTTCAAGCATACAACTCAAAGCATCCATCACTATTACAAAAAGGAAAGGAGATAAGGGGTCTCCTTGCCTCAAACCCCAAGATCTATTAAAAAAACTAACCGGACTGCCATTCACTAATATCGAAAATCTGGCTGTCGAAATACAATGTTTAATCCATGAACACCACTTCTCACCAAAACCAAATCTCCCAAATATGTAAAGAAGAAAATCTCGATTGACATGATCAAAAGCCTTTTCCATGTCCAATTTAACTAAAACTCCATATTTTTTTTTATAAGTAAAAATATTGTATATATCAAAAGGAGAAACCAAGTACACTAAATGTATACAAGAAAACACATTGCCCAAAATGACCCAACAAGCCCCTAATGACCCCAAAAGCCCATAAAAAAACCAACCCAAAGTACATCAGACCCGACCCCAATCCCTTGTTTCACGTAGAACTAAAACTCTACCCGAACACCAACCCCAACCCCTTAATTCCCGTCTTCACAATGTCCTCCCTTTAGACTTCCCTCTAGTTGAATTACCACCCTTAGCGTCGTAGTTGATTGCCGAAAAAAGACGATGTAACTTCCTACTTTTCTTGAAACTCGATTTGGTTTCAAGTGTGCAGCTTGCCTCAATCGCAGTAATTAGTTCGTTAAATTGGTCTTCACATCCTCCAAGTGAAATTCTCACGAACTGCTGAATCTTGTTAGCTTTAGGCAGAATCCAATCCGCTATTGGAGGAAGAGAGACCAAGGGAGCCACAATATCCCCATCAAACTGCACTCCCAACTCTAGACATTCCTTTACAGAAAGCACCAACGTCAAACCCATTGGTTCTCCAGTAACTCCATTGGTTCTCTCCAATGGTATCGGGGTCCCTATTGGAGATTCTGGGGGGATGGCAAATCCCTTCACCTCTGGGGTGATAGCGGATCCTACATCTCCTTCAGACCATGGCAGTACACCTTTTTCCTTCAACTCTAACGAGGAAGCCATAGTTTCTTCAAGGACCAAGGATGTAATACCAACTATCGATCTATCATGTGTCACACGAGGCGAATGACATTCCATTGCTAATGTTTCTACGCCAATACCCGATTTAGACCCCGCTTCAAATAACCCAGACTTTTTGACCCGCCATACTCTCCTGGATCTGGTTATAGGGACAGGGCCGAATCCGATCTTCCTTTTTCCTTTTTCTAAGTTTAAAGGTTTCGGGCCTATCATGTTTCTTACCACCCTGTTGCCTCCAGCTGAAAACCATTCTATTTTTGTAGACAAGAAAGTTATCGTTGCCTTCAACTCGACAAGTTGGATTTCCATCTCCTTTAGAGAATTGTGCATCCCAACAAGCTGGTCCTAAGCGTGATTGACAGCCCCCCACACTCTGAACCCCCGAAGCATGTCCCGTCTTTAAAGCTGCTGCATAGGATTGCCTCGCCACCGAGGAGGTACTTGGGTCTTTATGCACCTCCAAGTTCTCTCTCCTTGCCACACCACTTGCATCACCTTGTCCTTCCAAGCTGTCACTCCTCTTGCCGAAGGAAAAATGACGCAATACCTCCCCCATCCTTCTCCAGCCATTGCCCCCCTCTTCAAGAATGAAAATAAAATTCCTCCTCCCCCCACCACCATACTCCTCCACCGCCATATAACGTCCACGAGCATTCGAGCAGCGATGCGCTGTGAAACTGCATCGACCTTCCCGGACAGTGGAGAAAAAATCTTGTTTCTTATCCTCTTTTTTTTTTATAAGTTTAAAATATAAAAATAAAAATAAAAATAAAAACACCTAATCCTTAGTGCACGCTTCTATGGCCTTGGCCAACCACTGCACTGTTTTCGAACCCAGAACCAACTTAGATATCTGTGATACCCCATATGATATGCATAAGGGTAGGTGGTGTATGAGATCTCACATTACTTGGGAATGAGAAGTTCTTGCTCTTTATAAGGTTCCAATGGGACTCCAATTGTATTATTGACTAGTCCTTTTAGAGTTTAGGCCCTCTGGTTTTGGGCCTTCCATTGGAGCGTTACAAATGGTATCAGAGACTATCCCAACCAGAAATGTGGGACTTGAGCCATGCCACCTACAATGGACAGGCCAGGCAAGGACGTCGGGAATTTAAGGGGGGTAAATTGTGATACCCCATATGATATGGATAAGGGTAGGTGATGTATGGGATCCCACATTGCTTGGGAATGAGAAGTTCTTGCTCTTTATAAGGTTCCAATGGGACTCCAATTGTATCATTGACTAGTCCTTTTGGAGTTTAGGCCCTGTAGTTTTGGGCCTTCCATTGGGGCGTTACAATATCACCATTCAACTCCTTTCAGTAATGGCCAACATGCTCCCCTCCTTCACCAGTGTAAAGGATTTAGATTCTATGACCAACTCCATAGAAGAACCCATACTGACCCACTCCCCTTCTTCAACAACCATTCATCATCTTAGAGAAACCAGATCAAAAATTCGTTGGGAGCTGCAAGCACTGCACTAGACTCTAGTTCGTGCTCACTACAAGCACTGCAGAGTTGTCTCGTGCTCACAGGAGACACCGGAGTACTCGTCAGAGCCTTCAGAGTCGATGGCACGACCAACGGAGCCTTCGAGTGGATCGCCGGAGTACTCTAAGAGACAAAGCAGCGCAGCGATATCTAGGACGCCAGAAGTTGGACCGACGCAGGACGGCCCTCAGCGAAGTCGCTGAGGTCCGTCGGCTTTATTTGTGACGACGATGTGGTGTGTCTCACTGGCAAGGGTGGGTGGCGACAAATCTGGTTTCTTAGGGTTTTCACGCTTCGTAGTGTTTTCTCTCTCCTCTGGACCGACTCCAAACGGCCCTCATGGAAGTTGCCGGGGCCTGTCGGCTTTGTTTGTGATGTCGGTGAGAGGTCACTGGCCGGCAAGGGTGGCGGCAATTTCCTTAGGGTTTTACGTACAAAGAGGAAATGTTGTGTTTTGTATTCCTTAGGCTAACTGGGGATATTCTGGTGGAAAGAAATTAACAAATAAAAGACTTGCAAGCATTCTTATTCTTTACACGGAATGGCAAAGCCTTTACCATGTCCAATTTAACTAAAACTCCAGATTTACCCATTCTTATTCTACTTTGCAAGCATTCGTTTGCAATTAAAACCGAGTCAAGAATTTGTCTTCCCCTCACAAATGCATTCTGAGACTTTGATATAATCTTGTCCATAACCACACTAATACGATTGGCTAAGGTGAACACCTTAACGATGATTTTATACACCCCATTTACCAAGCTGATAGGGCAAAAATCCCTCATCTCCACAGCACCCGCCTTTTTAGCAATGAGAGCAATGAATGTAGTATTAATGCTCTTCTCAGACTTCAGGAACGAGTGGAATTCACCAAAAATGTTCATAATGTCATCCTTCACGATGTCCCAAAATGCTTGGAAAAACGTCATAGAAAAACCATCCGGACCTGGTGCCTTGTCCTTAGACATGCCTCTTACCACATCAATAACTTCTTCCACAAAAGATCTCACCAACCAATCTGCACTCAATTGATCAATGGACTCAAACACCAGCCCATCTAACTTTGGTCTCCATGAATGTTCTTCCCTAAAAAGCTTCTCATAATAACTCACAATGTGGTCTTCAATCTCCCCAATATCGGAAAGAACATTATCACCATCATGAAGAGCTTCAATAGCATTGAATCTACAGCAAGAATTTGCCATTTTATGAAAGAATTTGCTTATAATTTGGAACAAATCACAATTAAAAAAAATCACAACCGTAGCCACCAACATTTCCAAAATCCAAAAACGGGAAACACAATCTCTTTTGACATTTTTCCCCTCCAAAGCCCTTCTTCATGAGGTCATACTAAAAGTACCCAATCAATTCTTTGGGAAAGGTCACACTCAAAATAAAAATTTAATTGGCATGTAACAAAACTTGATTCAAAGAATAAAAGAGTGCACCCCAATACACGATACACAAACGAAATAATAATTAAGACCTAAAGATACAAAGGTCTAGAAACTCCAAGAATGAAAGAAATTTTTTTCATAGGTAAGAATGAAAGAAATTATGATGCTAACACCCAAAACGCATTCAAAAAATGATCTCATAAACACCACATAAAGGTCATATCAAGTACAAAACAGTTAGGATCACATACCACATATGTGCACATTCAGAAGGTGGGCACGGCGGGTTCATCTTATAGCCTCTTTGTATAATAAAAAGAGCTATCTGAAAATACAATCTTGCAATAAATAGCAACATCAGTGAGCCAAAAATGTAGGAGATACGGATTCCAAAATCTTTAGCCATTATTTGACAATCTAGAGGTTGAAATAAGAACCTGGCAAGCCTTTTTCCTCGTTAAAACACTGAAGTTACTGCTCATTGGCACTTGGTGGAGGAGAAAATATATAAAATGCCTACGTTGCTTTTCATGTTCCCCATCTTGCAAAGCTTCAAGAGACTGTATGGATTGGAGCGTACACATCACTTGTGTGAAAATAAACTATATCTAACATGTAAAATTGAATCACAAAAAATTTGACACAGAAATATTGAAAAGGAACTTGAAATGAAGTGTCATAATTTTCCACAGACATGCCTGCAGAAAAGGCTGAATAAGATCAAAAATATCTTTATGGCTTTTCTCGTTTCGAGTATGAAAACACTGCCCCAATAGCGTGTTGCGCATCACACTTGGAGACAATGTAGATCTCAACCAAAGTTTACAACCTTAAAGGAAGCCCAAAACATCAAAGGAATATGTAAGCTCAACATTAAACAGTATATTGACCCAAGTAATTGGAAAAAGAAAAGAGCTCACCAAGCATTTCAAAGAGTAGTCTCAAGCAGGTAACTGCATGAGAAAATACAACTGAATCACCACTGATATGATTGAGTACGAGGTCCAGAAAAATGGGATAGCGTTCTAGTATCCCTTCTTCAAAAGCTGGAGGATCTAAGAATCCAAGCCTTCAGAAAACAAGCATGCAAAACCTAGCATTAGCAGGAAAAGAGAGAGCAACGAAATTGTTGAAGATGAAATTTAGCCAACATGCCCTACAATGATTTGATTCCAAGCCATATGGATACACGGTCCAGCTTTGCTCTAGGTCTTGAAGTCTCAGGTGTCGGTGGCAAAACTTCTGTCTCCAAAAAGCCTATAAATTTCTTAAGCAAAGGCTGCAAAGGTTCCAATTCAGTTACTCTCCTACATGCAAAGACAATAAAATGAAAAGGCCGATCCAGGATTTAGGGGACTATAAAGCAGTAGAGAAAAAACTAATAACCTTGGAAGTGTGTAAATGTCTTTGTGGTTAAAAGTTAGGATCTATCACGAGATAGACTATTACCTTTTTTTAGTACAACAAATTTTATTAATACTAAGAAAAAGGTTCTTATCGAAAATACTAAGAAAAAGGTGTAGCCTACAAGATAGACTATCACTGAGTTCTTCTTTTCCTTTTTTCCTTTTGTTCCCTTAGAAGGGGTTCTTTGCATCAAACTTGAATGACCCATAATGATAGAAACGGCAGGAAAAAAAATACAAGACATTACTCTGGATGCAAGTAATTACAAGTAATGATAGCCTTGTTGATAGTTATAATAACTACGAAAATAACATTAACCAAAAATAAAATGAGATCATCAAATATAATGGAGCCAATTTCCCAACTAAACCGATCTCCCTAGGGGTTGGGGGAAGTGGGACGGGTTTGCAGCCAGACAAAGAATCCAAAAGCAAGAACAGCTTCATCAGCATGATTATAAAAGAAGAAAAACAGGGGGGATTTATATCAGGAAACAGTACCTCAATTTTCCCATAGACCCAGCAAGACGATGACCAACAGAACGCACTCTTCGTTTGAAAAAAAATAATGCATAAACACCCTGAAAGGAAATGTATTCACTTCATAAGGCATGGGAGAATTTAAGAGATCAGTGTAAGCAAACATATAGCCCAATAGGTACCGGAAACTGTTGTTGTCCATCCAAAGCCAGTTCATGCTTATTATCAATTGCTTCAATAAATGTTTCGAATTCAGTGAACAATGATTGATCGTCCAACAGGATAGGGAACATCAAAATCTGTGATCATAAAGACAGAAAATTCAGTCACCATCGACCCCAAAACTAAAGCTCGGCAATCAAAGTAAAATCGTTTCAAATTCACAATTATTTTGAACAGTAAATAATAATTTTTTTTATAATAGAAAATAGGCATAGTCAAGTACACAGGGCGTATACAAGAGCAACACCTATACTTGCTAGGCTGCTAGGCTGCAATTCAATGGGAAGCCTAATATACAAACATGAAAGTAGTTATATGATGTATAACTACTTACATGGCATATAATAAGGGAAAATAGCATTGCTACACATACAACAGGAGAAAAATAAATCCATTCGAGCATCAAGTGCAATGCACAAAAATCCAAACATAAATAAAACTGTGCAAATTCTAGATAACAAGGCTTAGAGATTCTTTTTTTCATAAGTACAATAAAATTTTATTGAAACAAGTAAATAGACATAGCCCAAGTACACGGAAAGTATACAACAAAGAACACCTAGTCACAAGTTAGGAGCTAGAAAGGGATACAAAAAATTCATGTAAGCTGGCTCCATTAAAAACACTGGCAGAAGTCCAAAGATATAATAAGTATGGAAAAATAAACATTTACTTATCAAAAAAAGGAGTATGGAAAAAGAAACATCTAAGCTCATCCAAAGAGCATTCCCCATCTTCAAAGCTCCAGCCATTCATTTCAAGCCAAATACATCACAAGGCTCAGAGATCCATCAAATAATTAAAACTTACATCTCTGTTTACTGAAAATATTGCATGTTCTAAAAAAATAGTAAAGCCCAAAGTATTCAAAACTCTATAATCACCTTGTAACTTGTGTGGCAAGCAGGTAAAGACTTGGGTATTTAATACTTCATTCCATCTTAGGAGGATCAATTTATGAGACTTGCATCAGAGATTTAAGTATTTAGAAAGATATGTAAAAATGAAACACAAAACAAAAACATATAACAAATATTAGTACCAAAAACAAAACAAAAACATATAACCCAACAAAACAGAACACTATTAATATCCATTTCTATGCCAACATTTGTCAGGACCCAAAAAGACCAAACCACATTTGAGCATATACTCCAAAAACTAATTAAAGTTATATAAATGAAGCCGCTTGTCTCGCCTCTCAAGAAATGTGTGATATTCACCACTCTCTTGGGCTAAATCTGAAGTGTTGCAATCTACCCTTCCTAGACATTCCCGTCACGTCACTCTATTGTAGATGGCACTGCCCAAGCCCCACACTTCTTGATGGGAACCAGCCAGAATACAATTTTGAATTATCTGAGAAAGTACAAGCCACATCCCAGCTTATACTCCAAAAAGATTAGTCCGGATTGAAATTGAAGCACCTCGGAATCATTATAAACTGCCAAGAATTTCCTCCAAAGAAATGTGGAGTGTAATAAGAAATTGTTAAAATTATTAACAATTTTAAATACATGAAGTGTTATAAGAACAACATGAATACCTCATACATTACACTAACAACTTCAGCATTATCACGAGCCGGATCATATTCTTCTCTTGCTATTCTTGCATTGATCTCTCTCAAGTGTTGAGTCACCCTCTGCTCATCAAGGGTTCGCAGCACATCAAGAAGGGGGATAATGCAACTTAGCTCATACTCCCTATCATACATTTCTAAGGCTTGATGGTACTGAGAAATGCACTGGATGCATTTCCGCATTTCATCAGAAATCCTCTTCCATAATTGCTTGAGAGGAGAATCAGGATGCTCGTCTTTGAAGTAATTGTAGAACGTCTCTAAAAGAGGACCCATCAAATCCCAAGAGCCACACCAGATATGAGTATCTTTTGGGAAGCAAATTAAGAAATTAAATGCATCTGCAAACCTGAAAAAAGCAGAAAAGAAAAGCTAATTTAAAAAACAACAAAAACAAAAAATTTAACTTGGAAAAAGTTAAATCAAAGACTAGAGAGTAGAGATCTGCGTAGATTCTTGGAACATCATCCCATTAATGAGCCATCTAAAAGTATCCCCACAGATGGAAAAAAAAGGGGTGATGAGCATGAACGCCAATTTGTCAATTTAGGCACCATTTTGACATAAAATATTTTATGAGCGAAAGCATTTTCAATAAAAAAATATATATATTTTCGGGGAAAATTACGTGAATTGCATTGTTTGGTTGAAATCCTTAAAATACATATTTTTGGATCTAAATTTCTTCATTAAAAAAAAATGTCTTTCGACTAGGTAAACTTTTTCCCTTAACTTCCATTTTCAAGTTGCACCAACCATTGGAAAATTTAAAAAAGTTTTCTAGAAAACGTTTTGCATCAAAATGAATGGTGTTCTATCCCTAAATGGCTATATTCTCATATTCAAAATTTTAACTTGATTATGACACCAATAATAAAGAAATAAAAGAAGCTATCAGTGGACATTTTGGCAGAAAAAACAAAAAACTCGGTAACTCTTGTAGTCGTTCATTAAAAAAAAACTGCATTTAGTTAAAAAAATAAGTTATGCAAAAATTTCAAAATATGAAAGCACTCCTTATAAAGGCAACGATTTCCACACAAAAAGTTATGCACGTACAGGCTCACAATTTACCGCAAATAACAAAGAGAAGAAAAAGGTGCTATCCACATACAGCAAGAATCAAAACATAGACATGGCTTGTTTAGCATGTTTAGCTTGAATTAAACTTTGTAATTCTTCCAAGGATCCAAGGGAAAAACAATCGAAAGAATGAAATGAGAAAGCAATCAGAAATTCAAAAATGAATAAATAAACATGACATACAACAAGAAAGTAATGAAAAATTGCAAGTTAATCGAGCATTCAATCATCATTGTAACTTTAATGACTATTCTTCGTTTATCTATAGTTTTTAATAACTAATCCTACTTGAACTGCGAAGCTTTATCAAATTTCCGTCTGGAAACACATGCAAAATGGTAGTAGTAGTAGTAGTAGTAATCTGTAGTAGTAGTAGTAGTAGTAGTAATAGCAATAATAATAATAATAATAAGATAAAAAATTCAGGCATTGCTCGTTTTCCATTCTGGCCTTAAAATTTAAATTATCCACGAAAATCATTCGGAATTTATTTTTAAAGAAAAATTAATAAATACGTGTGTTTGTGTGCGCGCGCGCGCGCGCCCGTGAGAAAGAGAAGAGCAGCGAACCATTGCTCTTTAAGATGGTGGAGACGGCGTCGTTTGGAGGAGTCATGATCGTCGTCTTCTTCTTCTTCTTCTTCCTCGATGCCTCTCCATCGGTCCAAAAGCTCTCTTCTCGTCGCCAACTTCTTCGACATCTCTCAGAGTCCCCAAATCTATCCTCTTCCTTTCTTTCTTTCTTTCTTTCCTTTTTTTTTTTTTTTTTTTTTTACTTAGGGTTTTTCCTTCAACGTTCCTTTTTCTCTGGGCGCGCGGACAGAGACAGAGAGAGATGATCCCGGAGGGAAAGAACAAGCTTTTATACAAAATCTTGATTCTCTGCTGACTGTAACATACATTGAAATGCGAAAGTACATTAAATTACGAAAAAGGGCTATGATTTAGGGATTTACCTTGATAGTGTGATCACGGATATTGATTTTAAATAATTCTACTTATTACACTATATATTATTTTTTATTTTTTTAATAATAAATATATAATATATAAATAATAAGTAAAATAACTCAATTATTTTAATAATAATAAAATAAAATAAAAAATAATATTAAAATATATAAAATGTGTTGTATAGAATGATAAATAATGTGAAATGACCAATGGGCACTCTTACATTCGGAGACTACTGTACTGTCTACTGGTTTTTGGGCCAAGTTCTCGCAAATGATCCAACATTTTAAATGGGCTTCGTATCATTGGGTCCATAGTTCCTTCCTTCTTGCTTTTCTTTCCACAAGTCATACTCCGATTGAAAACAAAAACAAAATATAAGATGTTTTAATTATTATATTTAAAAGAAGGGTTAATTATTTTGACTTATTTAAATTCTTTTAAGATTTTCCCCCATATCTCATCTTATATCGTTTTTTATTACTAATAAACAAACTTATCTCCAAAACCAAAAGAATAATATCGGAAAAGCCCAATAATCAACAAGCCTTACAAATAAAACAATAAGAATTTACAATAATAGAAAATTACCTATAAATAATTAGGATACAACTATTTCCTTAAGTTCTTGCAAGAACTTTTAAGCCAGAGAGAAATTAATATATTAATTTTTAATTTATACAGTCACGTAGTGTGTAAATATCATATATTTATTTTTAAAAAAATTAAACAAAAAATCGAAATCCACTTAAAAAAATTTAACTTTTTTTAAGTAAACGTTACTTCTTTCTAAGTATATAAGACTGTATTTAACATAACTTTTGAAAATTTGTCAAATTTATTATCAGTCGGTGGATGTGACGATGTGTATGTATTACGTCCAAGTAGTACGACCAAGATCGATTTAATGCAAGTGGCAGCACTTCGTTGAACTTTTGCACGATGGTTGGGGATACTCAATGACTCATCTCCCACGAAAGTTGGTTGCATTGGAAGCATCTTTTTCTCAGTGGTCCTGCACACCCATGGAAGTATCTTAAGGACACGAAGAGATCAAGGAAAAGATTAATTACAAGGTGCTTTGGCCCCCCGAGTTAGACCCAAAAGTCGATATTTTTGTTGCTATTTTTTTTTTTTTTTTTTTGGGAGGGGATATGGATTGACTGGGTTGGTCAAGGACTCAAGTGGTCAGCTTAGAAATAATAGCTGTCGGTACTTTTTCGAGTTTTTGTCTTTCGTTGACCGAGGAAATAAGTATAGCCGGGGCCGGTGTTAAAAGAATTTTAATTTTTTTCGTTAAAAATTGAAAAATGATATTTATAATCAAAAAATGTGGATGTGTAACTCATTTATTTAAAAAAAATTAATAATATATCTCACTTTGTTTCAAAAAGAGTATACGATATATATACAATCTATAATCGTATCTATCATTATTCTTAAAAATTTTTATTTTCTTAATAGATGTATAAAGATAATTTTTCTCTTAAAAAAAACCCACAGGACCTCAGCCCAAAAATCCAGCCCAATGGAATTTGTATCCAAGCAAAGAACGAAATGTCAACTTGAAAAAGACATCGTCTAGTCCACAAGACAGCACGACCTGATAAACTATGCCATCCATCGAAAACAAAATGTGCACGAGTTACACGAGTAACACGGAGGACCCTCGATTTATCGGCATCAGACCATCATTAATGGCTCTGCTAATTAATGATCGAGGTCAGGGAACCTCCACATTAATAGCGCAGCTAATTAAGTCACATGCCACGATTATGAAGCCGACACAAAGTCACGTCACATTCAAACAAGTCTAACAGCATATTAAAAAAAAATGAAATATGGACATTGTGGAAAAGACTATCTGCACCTCCCCAAGTATGGTATAAATAGTTGATTCAATGTACGAATAAATTCTTTCATCCCTAAACTCTCTTATTTATTTAGTACACTCTAAAAATATTTACTAAATTTGACATTGGATATTCCTTAGTCTCAAGGCCGCTCTCTCAAAACCGCAATATATTTTATCTTGTGCAGGGCTCGTTTTCGAAAGCCTAAGTTGTTGGAACTTTACCCAAATGTGTGTGAAACACGACGTTAACAAGACAAGTAATGATATATATATAATTATTTTTATAACTCTTTTAAGAAATATTTTAAATTGAGAATATTTTTATAAAAATATGTTAATTTTATAAAAAAAAATGCCCCTCATTTACAACATAAATTTTATAGATTATTATATAAATATACATCTCATTTGAAATATAATTATATAAACAAATATTATAATAGTTATATGTTTATCTTTTTATTTTATAAAAATGTCTCATTAGAAGCTCGTAACTTAGTAGGTTTTAAAACTATTCATCCAAATTCCGACCCGAGAACCTAGGTTTCAAACCCAGGCCAGAACTCGGACCGAGTCATCTTGGGTCAGACCCAGGTCGAAACCCGAATGAATATGGGTTTTTGAAATCCATAAATCCAAGTTCCAGGTTGTACCCCCTTTTTTTTTTTTCAAAAGCTAATTTATAAGATTTTGTTTCCATTTAGCTGAGAATAAAATCAGTTGATGGCCTTTAAAGGAATAGAGAAAAATCAACTCTTAAATACAGTGTAAGCCTATAAACAATTAATTAATTTTGTAACTAAATGCATGTATAAAAAAAAATCAATATTCACCATCTAAAATGCATGCGACATAGAGGATGCAATCCACTGCATATTACATTGTTTGAACTAATTTTCTACAAATATTATAAAATACATACATTGCTTTAATCAAACTTTAATACACAACAAATTGTATGCAAAAAATAAGAAAATTTTCCATCAATTAGCTCTTATTCCAACAATCATAGAATAGTGGGTTCGAGTCTTGACGAGCTCTCTTGACTGAATCGAGATCCTTAAACCCTAACTAATTACAAACATAATGAAATCAAAAATCATAACAAAATGATCAATAATGCAATTGATATCAGACAAAAGATCATCATGATAAACGTCATTTGAAACATGTTTTTTTCTTCAATTTTCTTTTGGGCAAGTGAAAGGCTACAAAAAACTAATGTAACAAAGAAATCAGTGTCCATTTAAAGAGGCAATCAACTCATATTTTTAATATAAATCAAGTATTCATTGAATGACTAAAATTCTATAAGAAAATGGGTTCAACATCATCTAAAATTTATGCCCACGATTTATATCTCACAAACTCGGATCCAGATCTTATTAGGAGACTCTGTGATTATGGATATTTTTCACTCTTCTCCCCCTATAGGTCTCACAAATCCAAATCTAACATAAAAACACTACACAAAGATTACTTCATTCTAACATTCACGTCATAATAAATCTAAAATCAACAAAGAGAATAAAAACCCAATCGCATAAAGCAAGCCAAGACTAGAAAAAATAACAAATCGAGCAAAATATCAAAATGAAAAACTAGATTTATGTTAAGAATAGTTAAGGCTATAAACAACTAATTATCTTGTTAACTCTCTTAGCATTGGCTATTAAAAAGACCCAAGGCCAAATGAGAAAGGGTGTGTTATCTAGGCCATTTTACTAGTAAAATAACAAAAAAACTATAAATCTATCAAACTAGCAACATATACTTTATACCCATGTTTAACAAAATAACAAAAAAAAACCCAGATCTAGCACGTAATATTGTAACCGTAGTAGAAGAAGGATGTTAGTACAAAATGTCGTAGCACAGATCTTACTTGAATGAAAGCTACACAAGCCGTAGCATTTCATCGTCGTCATTCCAAGGTATCTGACGACGCGAGATAGAGATGATGAGAAGAGAGAGAGAGATCGAGGGTGAGAAGAAACATCAGTAGATAGCATTGTCTTATCGTAACAAAACAGACCCTAATCGAAATAAAAAAAGGGACCCAAATCGCAAAGAACAGACCTTGGGTCACGAGAATGAGGCGAGTCGACAACGACGATGATGAGGTCACAAGGATAACAAGGTTTATTCGTCGGCACTGAGGGAGGGAGGCTAGCGTTTCTTCGTCGTCAATGAGGGAAGGATGCTAGGATTTCTTCTGATTGAGAGAGAGAGGGGGTTACGAGACAAATCTGGATTTTAGAAAAGAAACCATAGGTTCAAAGATAAAAAAGAAACCTGGGTACCGGGTTTAAAATCCAGGTTTCGAGTTTTAAACCCGGTATCCGACTCGGCTATATTCGAGTTTAGTCATATGGGTACCGGGCTGAAATTTTGCTGGAAAAAATTTCAGTCCGAATGAACAGTCTTAGTATGTTTGGATGGTGAAATTGTTTGAAAATATTTGTAAATAATAATGAAAAGAGATTGTAATTCTTAAAACACTACACATACATAATTTATTTGAAAATATTGATAGAACTTTTTTAGAGTCCGTAACGCTCCTCTCAAAAAAAACAACCACCTCCATAATATTGGAAGTTCAGACGGGAACTCTCCAATGACAAGGTCATAAAATAATTTAGTACTAGTACGTATGAGCATTAGGTGTGCAGATCTTTTGATCGGCATTGGGTATGGAAATCTCATAAGACGTTTTGAAAAACAGTAGATTTTATTATGAAAAAATATAAAATAATTATTTTTTCGGTCTATTTTTTTATAAATGATATGCGATTTATATACTCGAGACATTTACGTTAACGCATTATATAATGAAAAAGGCTACTTTGCCTCCTCATTTTGTCCACTCAATTTGACCGCTGGTCAAAATTTTTTTTTTTTTTACTTAGTAATTAAAGAAGTGTTTTTAAATGTATTGGTGTATTTTTTTATTTTTTAAATATATTTAAATATGTAAAAAAATGTGAAAAGAAAAAAAAAAAAAAAGAAAGGAATTACGGCCCAGCGGTCAAAATGGGGCGGCATAGTAGCCGCACCCTTATATAATTACATTATTTGAGAAATTTATGCCTACATGGGATGTGTATCATTTATTTCATTCAGTTACCTTGAGGATTCTAAGGAGATCAATGCCTTGCCAAATCGGATTAACTAATATTTCGTGGGCTCAAAAAATATTAAGGCATCGTTTAGTTATACAAATCATCTCATATAATTATTATAATTTTTTAAATTATTACGTAAAATACAATAAATAATTTATCTAATATTACAAAATTAATATTAAAAAATTAATATTATAATAATATTTTATTTAACTTCTATATTATTTTATCTCATTTTTATAACCAAACGAGACCTTTGGACTTGTCACAAGACAACTTTACACAAATTTACCATAAAAAGTTAATGAGATGATAAATCAAATTACAACTTTATGGAATACTTATCTCGTCTATTAATGGATAATTTTTGAGATTTGTAATATATACTATCATGTAAAATTTAAAGATTAAGTAACAAAATGGTCTATTTAATTTGCCTCTAGATAGGTCGACTTATATGCTTTATTTTTTTATTTTTTTATATACTTATTGTGCTCTTAAATTATTTGATTTTGATCATCTTACTAGTATGTCGTTAATAGTTGGTTAAATATGTTAAATCAATCAAAATGATATATATATATATATAAAAGAATTAAAATAAAAAGAAGATGTCAATTGGCGACCCAAGTTCACCTAAGTATTAATTTATCACATGCAGGATACAATGAGCTGCAAGAAGTATTCAGTATAATGATATTTTTAGTTAGATAGACACTCTGAAATTAAACAATAGAGCATAGTCAAACAATTAATTGACTTCTGATGCAAGATCATTCAAAGAGTCACCAAAATTCATGAATTTGCATATCAAATAAATAGTTCACTGTGAATGCTAGATACAGTCGTAGAGACTTCATTTAAGAAATATGTATAATTCATTATTACAAAATAATTGTTTCATATGGATCATAAATTTATTCATTGTTTTAAAAATAGTTGGCGAGACTTGCACATTATAAATATCATTTGTAATATAAAAATAACTCATATAGTCTATTTTTAAGTCAAATGGCCTTGTTTAATACTCTATTGTGTATTTAAAATATTTATTATTTTTTTAAGTATTTTTTAACATCATTAATAATTAAGAAAAAATATATAATTTTACTAATAGTCACTTTTTTAATTATTAAATAAAAATTAAAAATAAAAAAATAAAAAAAATAATATATGAGTAATAGAAAGGTAGTGGATCTATCATTATCTTATTATAATTAATTTCGTACACTGTGTGATTTAAAAAAAAATTAAATTAACCCCATTTGATAGACACAACCCCATTACTTGTTTATTTATTTGTTATTTCTTTTTGTTTTCTTGAATGCCCAAATTCCGTACTCCGCGGAAAGAAACCCTAAACAATCAAAAAACAAAGAAAGTGTAAAAAAAGTTAAAAAAAAAACCCACCAAAAGGGCCAAAACCAAAACCCTCCAAAAATCCAAAGCGGCAAAGCTCCGGAAGCCGAAGAAACAAAGGAAAAATATCTCACGGCCACCAATCTCTCTCAATGTCTCAAAAACCATCCTCTCACTCTCAGGCATCAATTCTAATTTCGTGACAAAACTTTGTTATCGCTGTCTCTTCCCCTGTTTCTATATGTTCATTCACATGGAACACGCGTTTATATATATTTGTGTAGCAATCTATGATAGACCTGCAAGTTGCATATGCACAATTGGATAAATATAGGTTCTAAACACTGTTTGCTGATAAAACTAACAAAAATGGCATTTGAATCGCAGTCTTTGAAGAAGAGGAGCTCCACTGGGGTTTTTGGAGACGTATTATACGGGTCGATGATGTTTCCCAAAGAGCTTGAAATCGACAAGGAGACCAATTTCGAGTTAGGATTTCAAGTTCCAGACCTCGGATGTATGGTCAAAGTGAGTGTCATATCTCTCTGTTTTTTTGCCTTTCATTTTATTGTAAACGATTAATGCTTGGTTGCCGGGAGAATCACGGGAAAATTTTTGAAAAGAAATTAAGAGACTATTCCTACTTTGAGCGAAATATAAAGACTGCCACTTTTAGCCTTTTTAAAAAAAAAAAGAAAAAAAAAAAAAGAAACAGAAACTTCTGTTTCCATATGTCTCTGGTCGCGAGCAAACGATATATGGAAATCTGAGACTCAAACAATAATCGAAAAGAGAAGCCATCGTGAACACTTATCAAGGTCCCAGCCGCAGAGATTACAATGGAATTGTATTTGTATATAAGTTTTCATTAGGCGAGAAAATAGAGGGGCAAGGAAATCAAGAACTCTGTTTTCTACGTTGTTTCTGCTCTACAAAGCCCTGTGCTTGGCAGCTAAGATAATGGATCAAAGTCCTCGAAAGAAATTTTTAGATCTTTTGTTTTGTTTGTTTATTGCCTTTTTTTCTTCAAGAACAAAAGTATACACGAACGATTTGATTTCAAGGGTGGAAACTAATTTTATTTTGGATCACATCAGTAAACATTTTTCAGAAATTGAGTGTTCTGCAAAGAGATAACAGCAGAGTTTCTCTCTTCTGTTTTGTTTTGTTTTTAAGGCTTTCCGGTTGTTTAACCTTTTCTATTTCTGTGCCTGGCTACGGTTTGTGTTCCCATGGACATTGCGGCTTGTGTTACAGGTTTATGACGCACGCTTTTACTATTATTTTTTATCTGTTAATTAAGATTGGTTGTGGCAGTCCCTTTGGCGACTGAAATAAGAAAGTAAAAACAAAAAGGTTTCATTTTCAATTGGGTATATCTCATTGACATGCTTCGATATAATTCAGGACTTTTTAAAGACGAGGGAAGTTCGTGAGTTTGTTAGCGGGGCTTTAGCAGGTGCTATGACCAAAGCCATACTTGCTCCTCTCGAGACCATCAGGTTGGCTTTGTGTTTTTTTTTTTTTTTCTAATTTTTCTCACTTCTTATTTCATAAGTTAATAATGAGCAGCGATGTTAATTACTTTATGGGTTAAGTGTATTATGTCCCGGGGAGTGGTGGTGCTGTTGGCAGGCTGGTATGCCAGTGGTGTCCTTCTGGAAGTGACAAAAGTTAAAAAAAGTTTTTAGGATGGTTCCTTTGTGCTTGATGTTGCATTTGGCAGTAACATACTTCTTCAAAACATTTGTCTGGAACGCAAGGCTTGAACTTTTGAAGATCGTTTGAGGATGGTATCAGAATTTAAAATCATTCTATTTGGCACCCTCCAACTCACTAGCTTTCTGATTTCAAAGACTTCTGCTCTTTCTTTTTCTTGCTAGTTGGGTATATCCTTTTGCATACTTTCTGGATGTTAGGGTTGCGCCTCTCTATGTTTTTAATCAAATTGCTCATTGAAAAACTCCTAGGAGTTGGCTCAAGTGGTAAAGGCTTTGGTCTTGGTGTTATGCTCCTTCCAAATCTAAGGTTTGAATTCTCTTGGGTGCAAACCATTTATAGGGGGCCATCGGATTATAGAACTTCCCCTCTAGTCACCCAATGTGCACTTGCGGGAAACTCCTTGCCGAGGGCCTATGCACCATTGGGATTAGTCGGGACTTTGTTTTCGGACATCTTGTGTCAATAAAGAAAAAAACATATTTTTTATTGGCAAATTAGAATCTGGTTATATATGTTTAATAAGGAAAATTCTATACACAACACTACTATCCTACTTTCATCCCACTATGTAAGATATGACATTTATCACAATTGGATTATCCTTTATTGGATGATTTTTTATCATCCAATGGTGATAAATGTGCCACATCTTACATAGTGGGATAAAAGTAGAATGTGAGTGTGGTGTATAGCACTACTCGTTTAATAATCTCTCTTTTGTGGCCATCTTGATCAATGATGGTTGCTTTCTATGTCATTTGATCCCTGAAACACCACATACATTGTTGCTTACTTTATGTAGCTTGTCAATTTGTTTTGCATACCCTGTCTTTTGTTCTTTCATGGTTCCTTTTGTGGGTTTTCTCTCATCTTCCATTGTGATAAACTCCCACATCAATTAGGTCTATTACCAGTTGACCATTGTTTTTACTTATAAGAAAAAAGTTCTCTCATCTTCTTAAATTTCTATAAGGGTGCTTCTCTTGTATGCCACCACCAGTGTACTTGGATTGCGTTTTCTGGGTTTTTTTAATAAAGTTTTAGTTAGTTATATATAAAAAAAGTTCGGTGCTGGTGGCTTGATACTGAAGGCAGCTTGCATTGATCGTATATACAAATTGAGGTAGCCCTGTCCCATCACCACATCCCTTGGGAAGCTGATTTGATCCCATACAGGGGCCAAAGGATTTACTGGCTGAGCTAGGTGGAACTTAAGGCGACAATTTAGTGGTTTCATCAAGTAGATATTAGTAGTTGGTTTAGATCATTGCAGTAGTTTAGCTGCTTTGTTTTGATGTATGATGAATAAAATTTCAGAAAACCACCTCCGTTTATTTCGCTAATTTCTTCAGCACTCACTAAATGGGGAATGAAGAAATTTTGGACAGTCATTTGGGTTATAATCTGTTATGAAAGCATATTAACCGGAATGCTTCCCCTTTAATTGTTTAATCACTCCAGGCTATTTTCCTATGCTTTGCACTCTTAACACTTGCCACGTATGTTTTTTTGAAGAAAATCAGTATGTATTAGATTCTCTTAACAAATCCATATTGTTTAATTTCTTGATGAGCTGTAGGGTGTATATTTCACACACACTGTGGTATGGATGTTACATATTTTGGATGGATGTGGTCTACACTAAACTAAGATTATGCAATGCTGACTAGTATTGATGGATGTGATCTATATTAATCTGTGATTATTCATTACACAATGCCGACCAGTACTTTAAAGATGCGTGCTTGAGGTTCACTCAATATGGGTAGAGTTGCTTTAGTATTTGGAATTAATAAAGTAATTAAATCCCTGTACTGGGAATTAATAAACTGAAATTATACAATGCTAACCAGTATTCTAAAGATGTGTACTCTAGGTTCACTCAATATGGGTAGTCTTACTTTAGTGCTGGGAATTAATTTGTGGTTTTGTGTGGATAATCCAAAATATTGATTTAAATTTGCTGAATAACAGTTGACAACATTTTGGCTTGGTTTCTTTTCTGGAGTTTCATTTTACAAAAAAAAAAAAATCATCTAACGACCAACTTAGCTGTCATAAATCAGCGACTATCTCAACCCATCCAATGCAAGCTATGAAATTTGAGGATGTCCCAAAGGTCTTATTTGCACTGAACTTCTTAAGATTTGAACCTTGATTAAATTAGAGATTTGAAACAGTTATTGTTATTAGCAAATTTATGATAACAAAAAATAAAGCCTGAAATACATAGTGTGACTTGTGACATGAAACTTTCAGGACAAGAATGGTGGTTGGTGTTGGATCCAAACACATTGCTGGTAGTTTCATTGAGGTTATTGAGCAGCAGGGCTGGCAAGGATTATGGGCTGGGAATGCAATCAATATGCTTCGCATAATCCCTACCCAGGCAATTGAGCTTGGAACATTTGAATGTGTAAAACGGGCAATGACATCAGCACAAGAGAAATGGAATCAAACGGAATGCCCGAGGGTACAAATTGGCCCTGTCGGTTTGAACTTTTCTCTCTCCTGGATTTCTCCAGTTGCCGTGGCCGGTGCAGCTGCTGGAATTGTTAGCACGCTCGTTTGCCATCCCCTCGAGGTTTTAAAGGTATTCGCTAGGGACAATCTTGTGAAAATTGAAATTTGAGAGAAGTGCCCAACCATTCTTTTATGTTCTTGGACATTAATTACATATGATCTCTGCTGAACCGTCATGATAACGTCATATACCCCTTTATGTTCTATTTATTTCTTATATGGTTGGAAGTAGATTTTGTTTTTAACACTCTTCTAACTTATTGATATTCAATGATGAATGCCGAAGCCTTTTCTCGTGCACGTAAGTTTCACTACCAAACTGATTATTTTCCTTCTAACTTCTTATTACAGGATCGGTTGACTATCAGTCGTGAAGTATACCCTAGTTTAAGCATTGCTATTAGCAAAATTTATAAGGATGGAGGTATTGGCGCCTTTTATGCTGGTATCTCACCAACTTTGATTGGCATGCTTCCTTACAGTACTTGTTACTATTTCATGTACGAGAAATTGAAGAAATCTTACTGCCAATCAAAAAATAAGAAGTCTTTAAGTCGTCCAGAGATGCTTCTGGTTGGAGCTCTTGCAGGTGAGCAACATGGCTTCAACAATGCCATGTGGTCTTTATGAAAAATCTCTCTTGGTTTCTTTTAATATAAGCTTAAAAGAACCCCTTCAATTCCTTTTGACAAAGATAATGAGAAACTGGCGTCTTAACTTCCCAGTCTTTTTTTTCCCCCACCCCCCATTGATAATGTATAATAATCGCTTTGAAAACTTTATGGATCCTTATGTCTGAACTAGAACTGATTCTTTGCCCATTAATAGCTTCAATATAACGTATTAATTGGGTTTTGGAACTATTTGCTTATTAATTGATCAGAATTCTTGTGCGTGCCTTGTGACTATGAAGTTTCAATTAGCTCAGACGAAATTATCATTCGTCCATTCCCCATCATTCTCAACTAATTTGAATTCCATATACCTCATACATTGCCAGGTTTTACAGCTAGTACAATTAGCTTTCCTTTGGAGGTGGCCAGGAAAAGGCTAATGGTGGGAGCTTTAGAGGGTAAGTGCCCACCCCACATGGCAGCAGCACTTTCGGAAGTGATCAAGGAGAAAGGCCTGATGGGACTCTACAGAGGGTGGGGGGCTAGTTGTCTAAAGGTCATGCCATCCTCTGGCATCACCTGGATGTTTTATGAAGCTTGGAAAGACATATTACTTGTTGGGAAAGGTCATCTCTGATACATCCTCCACGATTCCACATAAAGTTCACAGTGAAGACTTATGTTGGGGTCGCTTACTGGAAATTACGAGGTGGAAGGTACCACCAACCAACTAGCATGCTGAAGTCTCTTGGTGGCTCGGCATGGTCCTGACATCAAATCTTGTTTTTTTCCCAAGGGAAGTTCATGGTTTTGGACGAGGGGCTCCCCCATGCTATCTACAGCATTGTTGACTTCCGACCAAAAAATTTGGTGAGCTTAAATTTTGGTGCACCATAAGGTTTAATGTACTGATTGTTTTTTTTATTTTTTATTTTTATCTTTTTCATTTATTGTTATTGGTAATTAAATGTTGGTCTTTTCTTTTCCTAGTGTTTTTTTTTTATAAAAAAAAAAATACCTTTCCGGTTTTGAGCGGCCATGTGGCTCAGCCAGGCAAAATACTCCCATTGCTAATAACAAGTGATATACTTTATATATGTGAATCTTAGACGGATAAACAGTGAGTAATGTTATAATCTTTATTTTTAATTTAATTATTTTTAATCACGTTGGCTAGTTATATCATATTTTAACTGACTTTATTAGGATAAGAAGTCAATTAAAATATGACATATTAGTCGTTAGATAAGTCTTTATTTGGTATTTTAATTTGTCGATAGCCTTGGACCAATCCACTTCCTCTTTCAGTCTTCTGTATATCTCCCAGCATCCACAAGTCTGCTTCGAAACTCTGCTAAAATAGAGACCAGACCATGTAACAGGACTCATTGAATTTGGGCAGACGAAAAGAAATGGTTCTTATTCGTAATTAGTAAACAAGCCGCTACATGGATCTTAATCATGCTAATTAGCCACAACCACTGTTCTGTGCTTATCATGATTCATGTACTTCGAGTGGATCTTCCCACGAGGATCGAGTCAAATGAGCTGAGGCAAGCATTCATTTAGTCGTGCATCTGTTCCAAATAATTGCTACTCTTTTACAGTTTTACCACAATTATCAAGAATATCCCAAGAGGGTCACCATAATAGTTGTACTAAGATAACTGCGCATGCATGAATTTAAAAATCACAGACTACATCATCTCCTACTCTGAAGTTGAGCCATTTCTTCCCCTCGGAAACTGAGACACACATTAGCCGATTGATTGAGAATTCTCTGCTAACAGGTATAGACAAAACAAGAACAACCCTGTCTCCCATAGAAAATAATTCAAATAAGTCACCAAAAAGAGGGTATAAGCATGAAATTTGAAAAGTAGAAGTAATAAATCAAGAAGCGAATGACTTTGATGCAAAAACTTTTAGCTCTCAGAACCAAACAAGTAGTTAACCTCAGGCACAATATATAAACATAATCTCATCATGTACAGATGTAAGTAGCAACATACCAGCATAAGCAACTGTAACACCTGAAACGAATCGTCCCAAAGCGGATAGCATGTACAGACAAACCACCACCTGCAGGGATTTACATCATACATTAATTCTCTGGTTGGTTGTTTCCACCCTAGCAATAAATAGGCTACTGATTTCATTCTCTGATGAATATTGACACAGTACTTATTAAAAGAAAAAAAGAATATCAACACATTAATGTGAAATGAGCCACCTCAGAACCCACAGTGAAATACCCTACTAGTTAATAACTAATTTTGACCTTGAAATCATACAAAATCTATCATGAAAGATATTATCTTAAAATGGATCTCATATATAGAGTCTATAATTCTAGTCTGGGATACAAATCACATTTATGGTGAAGAAAATCTGTTGCTTCTTGAAAATAGCTTAATGTCAATGATTTTTGGCTATGAAAAATAATAACAACAATAATAATAAACATATGGGTGATGCTACACCCGCAGAGGGGAGCCACCAAGAGTGCTCACCAAATGTGCAATTTTTTGTTACATACAATTATTTTTGCGTACTCCTTGCATATTTCATTGATGTGATTGGTCAAATCAGTTATTTTATATTAAAAAATAGTGACACAACCAATTACATTAGTGGAGTGCGCAATGAGTATGCAAAAGTGACTGCAGCGTTTTTGAAACATATATGCCTTCTCCATCCATGCCAATTCGCTTAGAACTTGACAAACCCAGGAGTACTAGAAACTGTGGACAAGCTCAATGTTAAGATGGAAACAACTAAAATTAGAGAGTATTACCCTGAAAAATAGCCTCTTGTCATGCCCCGTCGCGGCAACCCTCAAAACAGACTCCGCAGCTCCAACTGTATTAGCTATACACGCAACAATGCCATTAGCAGTGTCCTGAGAAATCTGCCACTCAAGTGGATCCACGGGTACCCTATACAACGATGTTTTGCAACAAATCAGATTGTTAGAACAAGGAAACACGTATTTACGCGTTAACAATAGAGGGCAAATCTGGAGATCCCATGGGAACTAATTTAGTTGCTGCAAAGAATTAGGGTTTTCAAGTAGGAAAGAAGAAAAAAGAAAGCCAAGCAACACATCAGAAAATGAAAAACCCTAATTTCACTACCATTCAAGAACGAAAACCCAGAACAGAACCCACAGAGTGAAAACCCTAAATTTCGCTAATAATTCAAGCAAATTACCCAAGAACAGGCAACGACTCGAATTATGAACATTCTGAAAACTCTTTAAATGGGGAGAGAAGGAGAGAGATGTAAGAAGTAATTACGAGATGTTTAATTGGCGGAAGAGGAGACCAAGAATGGCGAGGGAGCAGAGAAGAACGATGAGGACGTCGGAGACCAAAGAGAGAAGGCTGGCCTTCCTATATGCGCAGTGGTAGTACACCAAAGTACCGCTGATCAGCAGAATCAAAGGCATCCCAAAGTGGCTTCTCCTCCCTTGTCTACTGCTCCCCTTGCTTTTGTTGTTGTTCTTACCATCATTGCTATCCATTCCCCACAATTGAAGCCCTCGCGATTCACTCCTTCATCAATCAACCTTTTCTGTCGCAGCCTCGCTCGCTCTTCCTTCATTTTTTTGAGCATTCTTTCGTTCAATAAATGGCAGCATATCGTGAGACACCTGTAGAATAATCGACTTTTATCTTTCCTATCAGTTAGGTCCAATAGAAGAAAAATTCTCCTCATCATCTTACATCACATATCATATATAAATTTTTTATTTTTATTTTTTATTTTTTTTCTTACATCACATATCATATATAAATTTTTTATTTTTATTTTTTATTTTTTTTCTTACAAAATATGTGATCTATAAATAATGAATAGATAAAATCAATTAGTTTATAAAAAATATAACAATTTTTAAAAAAAAAATAAAAAATAAAAATAAAATAGGTGTTGTATGTATTATGCGAAGATAATGAATAACAAACGGAATAGAAAGTCGAAACTGAGAAAAAGGAAACAAAAAAAAAAAAAAAAAAAACCAAAGTAAATATGAATTTTGTTACCAGCTTGTTTGAAAAAATTTCTATTATTATTATTATATTTTTGCCGTCATTGTTGTTTTGGATGGTAATAAAACCCATAATCCACTTCTATTTTACAACTCTATAAAAAATAAAAGCGTAATTTTATAATATTAAAATTATATTTAATAGAATGACATTGAAAATAAATTGTATAAAAATTGCAAGTAATAACAGTAGTTGATGAAATATACACATCAAATGCTTGACATAACATAATAAATCTTAGCCCGCAATTCTTTTTATTTTTTATTTCCTAAGAAAGCTTCATTTTTTCTTATTCCCACACACAGACATACTTGAGACCAGCAAAGGATACATAAAAATCCTTAGACATTTTAAAACGAATGAGGTAAAATAAAAGATAAATATTTAATCCAAGAATATATAGCAAATCTCATAAACTAATGTGAGCGATATATCACAAACTGACGTAAATTAATGCAGTAAATTATATTATAAAACTATTTTTATTGCGAAATAGACGTAACATATCATATAAAATCATATTAATTTGTGAGTTTATTTTTATAAAATCTCTTTATAGCCGTAGACTTTTGTGAACCTAGCATTGTCAAAATAAAATGCATGCAAGAACCAAATGTCCGTATGGTCAAGCAAGCAGATATTAACAGAAACTCATGAACTGAGACAAATACTACTTGCACAAGAAACCACAGTGAGCTGAGCATAATTTCCCAGCAATAAGATTGCTTTGAACAATGATCATTGCTCATTTTCTATATACATTGACTACACAAGCATACCATTTGATTACACGAAGTTACATAAAATATACTTTAGCTACGCCTAACAGGCAGCCATCCGTAGCAGATGCAATAAAGGAATTTACATTTGCAAAGAATGGAATGTGTTTGTCCATCTCTAACTTTTTTTACAAGCAGAGTCGTTCTTGCTGCCAACTTCCTGCATTTCACTTAGACGACCTGCTGTCCCATGCAGAGAGTACCTTATTCTCCTCCTTCCAAGGATTGGATTCCTGCACGTTAGAAATAAAAAATGGTTTTAGGCCTTTACTCTTCGCAAGAATTTCCCACATGTACATGCAACAGATGTTTCTTCATGTCAGGGCCAGAACCAGAAAGAGGAAGGGAGGGGCCACTGATATACCACAAACATAATGAAACAAGTAAAAATCCAAGGCAACTGTCAAAATACTGTTATCTGTAGCACCGCGGTGACGCACTAAATGCACGTGTGCAGGAAGACTACAGTGTGGGGTTTGATTTACATTTTTTTTTTCCTTTCATGACATGGAACCCATGGTATGTTCAAAGGAAGGGTGTAGCACTATCCAGCATGCTGGATGTTAGCATTAATTAGCCATGCAATTTTTCTCCTTGAAAGCACCTTGCATACCCAAGGGTTAAGGCTAAAGATTAAAATTAAACCACCCAGTATCCCAAGGGCAAGGTGCTGAAAGAAAACTAGTAGACAATAAACTAGGAGGCTAAGGGCTTGTTTGGGAAGTGATATGATCTCATCTCAAAACTTCTCAAGCATAACTCAAACGCAAACACTTTTCAATTTCAAATCTTCAATTTTTTCATCTAATCATTACAATTTTTCCAAACTTCCAAACAAAACACAAAAAACAATGTTACGTTTTCAAATTTTGAAAAATAATATTAAAAAATTATATTCTAACAATATTTTAAATTTATAATATTTTCATTCAAATTTTTCTTTCTCCTTTTCCAAAATCCAATAAAACATCTTAACTTAAATCATTTCATTACTATTCAAAAAATTATCATCTCATCTCAATTCCCAAACATGCCTAAGAGTATGGTGTACGGAGCTCACACCAAGAAACAGCCTGATGATAGTAAATTTTTTGCCTATTTGGACCTTCTGCTCTAAATTTTAAATAAGCATTTGGGTAAATCTATCGTTAGGCGCCTACAAACAAATGTGTATAAATACTGCCAAGCTAACCTTTACTATAGATAAAATGGAGACAAGAAAATCATGGCTTTAAGTATGTGCACGTACTAAAGACGGAAAACTCACGCACCTTCACCAGATAGTTGTTCAAATCGAGCAATTATGTGTTTCCCATAGGTGAATTTCTTCAAAGCATGAAGATGAAGTCTTATACGGTTTAGTAACATTTCCCGTTGTTTATCACTGCTTGTTTCGAGAATCTTCTGGACCACGTAATTTGCAAATTGGTCCTTCATCATTGTCTAGTACATAGGAGTCAAACAAGAACCAATCAGTAAGCATAAAGTAAATTCCAAGCTGAATTATACTGCACTCAATGTTAATTATTCCCAAAGACTAGCCAACTGCAAAATGACAGAGTGGAATCCTGAATGCTCTTCTCATCTCGATATTGGAATGTCTCTATTTGACCTCACAACAAGCTCACTGACAGGAGAAGAATACGCAATAAAATTGGGTATGGAGTAAGTTCATGTCACCAAAGGATGTCAGAACATATGCACATCAAAGATCAACAAAGAGAGAAGGGTTTCAAACAACCAGAATTAATATCCAGACTATCAGAAAATTAAATATCCAGCTCACATTTTAACAGGAAAAACAATCTCAACAGTTAAACCACACAGTAAGTAAGGTACTGAACACAATTGGGAAGGTGCAAGTAGTAGAAGTCAAAAACCATACTTTGGTGTCAAACTCTTAGGCCATACTTGTTTTCGCAGATGAGATGAGTTGAGATAAAAGTTGAAAGTTGAATAAAATATTATCAGAATATATTTTTTTAATATTATTTTTGTTTTTGGATTTGAAAAAGTAGAATTGTTTATTATATTTTGTGTGAGAATTTAGAAAAATTGGTAGTGATTAGATGAGATGAGATGAGATGAAAAGTTTTTTGAAAGTGAACGAGGCCTTAAACATCCTGTCTATCAGAGATTCAAATAATGCAGAATTGGTTAACAGGGGAGAGAAAAGATTCTGTTGAAAATTTTTGGGTGCGCATTGTATATCAATGGGTGACATAATAGCATCAGAATAGTAGGAAAACTCGTTACTCATCAGTCTTGTAAAATTATGCAATGGTTTTGAATGGCTTGTCCCAGTTTCCCAGGCATTCTTATAACAGTTCTATTAACATGTTTAAAGGTTTAGTTGCCACTTTAGAAATGAATACTCAGGGATATGTGATTCCTTAAGTAAACGCATAATT
This sequence comes from Juglans regia, assembly GCF_001411555.2. NCBI lineage: Eukaryota > Viridiplantae > Streptophyta > Magnoliopsida > Fagales > Juglandaceae > Juglans > Juglans regia. Next base: position 42,213,915 of record NC_049907.1, read on the forward strand.
TAAGATATGTTCATAGGCAAATTCTGACAGAAACAGTTATTGGTTGCCTGGCTTGGATTTGCTGACCTTAGTGGGTCATACTGATCAATCAGTCGAGCCAATGCACAGGGTAAAATCATCAGGACGGCATGTTATAATTATGTACAGGATGTCACTGATAATATGAATTATACGAGCTTCTTGTATGGTTTCAAGTTAAAGAAGAGAAGAAAAAAACTTCTCACCAATAAATTATCATTGTCCTCAGATTGCCCAATAATCTCTCTGATCAAGAGCTCCCGTTCAGTAGTATCCCCATGCTCCAAACATTTCTCAACGACATTTGAAGCATATTTATGAAAGCTCATGTGGACAACTGCCCCAGTGAAGCTTTTGATTATTTGACTTCTTGCATGGGGCCTTCCCATCTTCAAAACATGCTGCAAGACATTATATCCACCTTAATATTTAATTGAACAAGAACAGTCAAGCATCAACTCTGTGAACAAACTAAAAATGAAGGGTAAGGCCCCAATGTTTACCTATTATTAATTAGAGACCAACAAATCAGTTTAACCTGAAAGCATCTAAAATTACAGCATCACTAACCCCTTTTAATGCACCAATCAAAAGTTCTTATCTTTGCTCTTTTTCTATAATTACAAGCCGCTTCTTAAAGCCTCTCTTTACAACACACCTTCAAACATGCCATATCAAGAATATTTCCAAAAAGCACTTGCTATCAGTTTCACCAAATAACGGATGCAAATGAACAAAATGCTAAAAATGATACAAATTTAATTAACAAAATTGCTTTCACCTTCGCCTGTGCCACTACCTTAATGACAGATAATGCTACCACTGAATGCTTTGGAAAGCAAACAAAACCAACCTGCGTGACATAATTGCCATACTGATCTTGAGCAAGAACATAAGCAGACTCCAAGATTTCGTCCACTATGCATTGAATCTGCAGCTCATCTGAACAATGCTCCAGAATTCTCTATCACAAATCAAAACATAAAAAATTCAATACCAAGCCACAACAAAGTATTAGTAGAGCCTTTCCACCAAACTATCAGTGAGCAGATTACCTGAATGACACGACAACCATAGGGATGAGTAGAAAGCGTGGCAACTTGACCTTGAAAAGCTGAGATAATAAATTCAATTTTCTCTGTAGGGACACTTTCTATACATTTTTGGATAACATGATTTCCATTCTGATCATGTACACATCTCATAACGTGTCCATCAAGCTCACGCATAAGTCGTATTTTGTGATCAGGCTCAATAACTTCAAGGACCTAAAATGCAAATTTAGCACAGATCAACAGCCAAATAAACTCATGAGGTGGATTGCACAGCTTAAGACTGCAATGGTTAAGGTCCTGACAAGGCCATTAACGAGCCAAATGCTATGCCAAATGGGGACAACAGGCAGATTTAAAATGCCTAGCTGGAAAAGACCATCCCCTATACCAATGTTTTAAGTATGTAGTGCCACTAAGAAATGCGAAGAGCGTGATATTATTTTAAACTCCCCAATGAGAAAACAATGGCTTCTTTAAGCTATCAAAGATATAGTAGAAGGGAAATATTATAAAGGTGAACCATCATCAGGCCATGATTTCAACCAAACATGATTTCTTCCCAGCAAAGAAACATCAAACGAACTCATTAAGCAAATACCTATTTCCAAAAATAAAAATAAAAATAAAGAAACTTCCCTTTTCAGTTCAGGTTACATTGTTCACAAAACCAACAGAAATTGTACTTCCCCGCCAACATATCTCATCACCTAAATCCCTGGAAAGGGAAGGTTAGACTGAGGGGGTGGGAGGCTGAAGAAAGGAACTCTAAAAGTTTCCTTCATAAAATAAATAGAGACTATTATTCCAGGGTGTAAATATTCTTATTCAACAAACGCCACCCAGCAAGTGAATTTACTGAACAACATTGGTGGACCTAAGGAAGAAGGAGAAGTTAAAGAAGCTTCATTGATGCGATATTGAAATCTACTCTTGTTAAGGATCACACATGTTATGTTCATCCCCAAGCTTGAAGCAAATTTTTTTTTTTTTGAGTTAAGGAGGGGAGGGGAGGGGGTGATCTGCAAGCATATTGGCAGCCATTGCTGTGCACTATAATCTTAATTACTTCAAACAACCTTTTGTCATCATAGACGTAAACCAGAGCCCAAACCCACAATAAATTGTTCGTCTGAGTGTATTTGTTTTTCTCTGCTTCAATAATTTCTATTCGACATTGAAACCTAGTTTTGGGCCCTGACACAAACAGAGATAATACTACACATGGAGTAATGCATACGTTGTTTTTCTTTTTCTTCCTTTTAATAGGTTGAAAAGCATGAGATTACTTTTCTTTTTCTAACGATAATGCAAATGCTCAAGATATATTTTCATTGAGCAGCATATTTGGTGGAATTATAAGCTGCACATCTATCATAAGAGTCTAGCATACCTTCTGGATTACACGACAACCATACATCTGCAAACTTAAAGTCAACATATGTCCAACAAGTTGATCTGCAAGTTCCTTTCTCTGCTCGAGACTTCCATATTCAAGAAACTGTAAAATATCAACAGGATTCCCATGATCAAGCAAGCCATTCAGAAAGTTAACATGCCCAGAAAGATATTAGATCACAAATATCCAATGTAATGCACATTAGTTTTGAAAGCATACCCTTTGAATGACATAATTGCCAAAAACATCTATCATTAATATTGAAGCATGTGGAAGAACTTCTTTGAAAACAGATGCCTTGTCTTCAACACTGCAATGTTCCAGGTTTTGCTGAATAAATCGACTCCCATGTTGATCAACACTGAATTAAACACGAATCCAAAATTATTATTTGCACAACAAAAAGAGTAAAGAAATCACATCTTGTAGATGACAGGAACGAAAAGAGCAACAAAAAAGCAAAATTTAGCTTAGAGCCTTGCCTGAATTCAAAAATATGCCCTGCAATAGCAGAGAGTTCAAACTTTCGAACATTGCTGGATTTCAGTTCTTCAAGAAGAGAGTGCCCTTTGGGCTCAACAAAGCTGTTGAGTCTTCTCTGCCCTTGCCTCTCTGAATATTGTCCAGAATTTCTGATCGAACTTCGAGGTAACCTCATCTCACTATGCTGACCAAGATGACTCATTCCACCAACCGGAGATGATGGATGTAATGAACTAGGAATAGGTGATGCAGGAAATTTCGTCATGACATCCAAGTTAGGAGAAGTTGGAAAATAACGACCACTAGCATTTCCCACTTCTCTTGGACCTGGAATGCTCAGATTTGTCTGAGGCTGAAATTTCTGATAGCTCATATAAGAGGCCACAGTTGACAAAGGGTTATCCTGGCTCCCAACAATACCTGTTGATGCCAACTGAGAATGGAATGCAGTGCTATATGCATTATCAAAATAATGTGGATAATAAAGCATATGATGAGGATCCACAAAAGAAGGTTGAATCATTAATCCATGCCGCCCATAAAACTTCCCTAGATTTTGCACATCACCTCCAAGTGGGATGCATTCCCCTATTAAAGCACCAGCAGTTTGACCACTAAAACTTGGAGCAGAAGCAGGATCAAATGGCAGAGGCATCACACCATGAGAGGGGTATGCAGCCATATATGGGGGAAGAGGCACTGAACTCAGAGCATACCCCCCAACACCGTATTGAGAAGAAAACAGCCCTGATGGATAAAAATTAGGGTCATATGGATGTCCTGACGTTATTGTTGCATATAAGGGAGGAACAAGTCCATGAGAATGCAATGAAGACTGTATGTCAACAGAAGAAAAATTAGGATCATGGGGAGCTTTTTCAGTGGCACCATGAGAATTACTCATTCCTTCAGAACGAACTTGGGCTTCGATTCCCTGAACTTGATGTGGAATACCCCCTTGAGCAGAGGGATGCTGTTGTGCCATATTCCAACGCTCTTCTTGTTTCTTCCCGTCACTCTCTGCATTAGATGCTATAGTTTTGGTCTCCGTTTTGGAGATGTCTGACCTGAGGGTACCACCACTGAATGATATATCATCCTTTAAACTGGAATCGTTATTGCTTGATTCATTGTATTCTGGCGTTAGTGGGCTCCCTCTCGCATCAGGACACCTTGAGCTTGTAAAGGAGGTCATTGAAGGATTACTATTTACTGTCACTCCAACAGGACGTGCATCCAGAGCACAAGCCTCTGAACAAACGTCAGTAGAGCCTGAGTTTGATTCCAGTAGCTTGGAAGCATCAATAGAAGAGACATTTGCTGAAATTGTATGGACATCAGAATCAAACGATCCCTCTGTTGTCGCATGGCCAGATGAACGAGACTGATTATAAACTGGAGAAGGTGTACGGGGGAAGTCTTCCTACAATCCACCAACAAAATGAAACAGAATGTGAAAGGAAGGGGTAATAAGAAATCCGAATTTACTGAAATCTCAAGGACCGCTTAATGGACACCAAGATAATTATTAACAACCAGAGCAAGCCCATGGTTTAATTTACATCCACTGAGACCTTGCCACATTGTCTGAGAACAAAAAGAAACCTTGTACCATTGCAAATGGCTTCATTAGTGACGGAGGAAAATTTGAAAACACATACTTAACAATGAGGACCACTCACCCACCGGGGTGGAAGAGGGATGACGGAGAGAGTTGGGAGCTTAAACATACTTAACGTACAAAAGCATGGAAAAGTTCAACACTTGTTGATTGAGATTAGAATCCAAAACATGCAGTTAAATCTGTACCTGAATCAGATCAACCAAACTTTTGTGACGACTACGCAAAGATACTGAGTTCTGTCCAGGCATAAGTGCAGTACCACTTTCAGCCAAATTGTTGGAAGCTGGCCTTGGTGAAGTATCATCCTCAGACTCCTCCATATGAGGAGAAAGAGAGCCTTGAGACAGATGCAAGGGCCCATTGCAACTATCATCAACAGAAATCAATCCCGCATTATTGCCAGAAAAACCCATTTGATGCACTAGGCACTGATTCTCTTGCGAGAAAAGAGGTGGAGGAATCCTCGGGTTCAACTTGATCTTAGAGCTGGAGTATGCAGAATAAGCTGGATCAAATTTTAGTTGTTCCTCCGGCACACCACTTAAATTAGCCAAGCTTGAATTGGCATGAGAGTTATGTTGCATCAAAAGATTCTTAATCGATGCAAGTGAACCTTCCATGCTTGGTGGAGCGCTACCACTTCTGTTAGGCACTATGCTAAGTTGATCTCCAAGAAATCTTTGCCCCTCCAAGAGTACTCCCAACTGCTCTGCTGCCATATTTTGTAATGGGAATCCAAAAGCTGCAGCATCCTTAGAAGAGGTCCACTTTCTAACTCTGCTGCTTTCCACCATTCCCATAACGCTCTCAGTTGCCATCCTGCTTTTGTATTGACTCTAGCGTCCACAATTTTATCTACACCCTGCCAAATCAATCCAATGCCCCATGATACAACTCAAATCAGCTGACTCCCCTTTAAGTGCATTGACAAAAATAATAAGCATAAAAAATACCATTTTGGTAATAAACCCACAAATGCTGACAGAGTGACAGGAAAAACCGCAACACAACTTATAATTCATTGATTCCCCATCTTTAAAAAAAAAAAAAAAAAGGACGACACCCATAATATTATAAGATGAGTGCTATAGCCACAAAGGGATTACACAAAAGTAATTCTACAAATTGACGTAGCTTCGTGTGATCCGCCAGATCTACTTTATAATAAACAGAAATACTTTGGGTCCCGAATTGTCCCGAATGGATTTTATTTTTATTTTTATTTTTATTTACTTAGTGATTAAGAATATATTTTTTAATGATGTTGTGATTTTTTTTTTAAATATTTATGATGATTAAAAAAATACATGAAAGAAAAGAAAAGAAAAATGAAAAATTGAAATACACTATTCGGTGACTGTAGCACCGCTCTATAATAAAAGTAACTTTACATTCTAACAAACCACATCAAGCCACGTCAGTTTGTGAGATTACTTTTGTGTAATCTATTTGTGGCTAGAGTATTTCTCATATTATAAAGCACCCTCCCTTGTGGTGATTCCCCATCATTAATATCATCTAGATGCAGGTCTATCAAATGATATGCCCAAACATGTACGAATTGCAGTTACAATCACATTCAAGGCAGCAAGTCTTCTAGATTGCAGAAGACAACGTGGCAACAAGGTTCCAAGGTTTTTGGTAGCCTGACATTAAGAATAATGCATGACATGCGCTAACTTATCCCTCAACTAACAAGAGCATGCCAACAGAGCCCAGAGAAATAAAAGTTACTTGTCTACAAAATGAATGGGATATTAGAACCAGGAAGGGTAAACGAGAAAGTAAGAAAATTTGTTGCAAACTCTTTAACAGGGTATGTCATCACTGAAAAAGGAGATGTGCCCTTTGAGATTGAAGGCAGGGCTGGTGAGAGACCCTTTCTAATCAGCACGGTCAAAATAAATTAATTGACTCTTTAATCCATCATAGTCTACACCTAAGAAACAGTTCGCACGTTACTTCAGGAACGTTTTCTCAATATTCACAAATCAAAATTAAGTTAATTCACCCTTCGCTTGGTGTAAAATTAAAAAGCATCTTAAAATTCTTAGAAGCTCAAAACTCGTGACAGATTAATTTAAACCTCAGGAACATTTTAGAAACATTTAATGATTCCAGCATCTATTTTCCATAATCCCATCAAAATTCCGGGCAATCACTTTGGGTTTTAAAAATTTATGCCAACTTAAGCGAAACCTCGTCAACGTTTTAAACATAAGATGATCAGATAACAATGATTACAATTTTTTTTTTCCATTATTCCACCCTTCAGTTTGCCCAAGATTTGGTTCAGTCAGCTTGGAAGTTTATCAATTCTAAAGAAAACCATTTTATCATAAACCTGCAAACATATGAAACCTCATCGCATTTTAACATGAAATGATCAGATAGCATTTTTCGCTTCCGTTAACGTAAAATCTGGGGCAGTCAATTTGCAAGTTCATCAAAACTAAAGAAAACCCATTTATGATTTATCATAAAGATGCAACCATAATCCTCATATAACTATTAACCAATGATAAAATTATTAAAAAGAAAAAGACAATCAACAACCAATCATTCAAGCCCACAAGAAAAAAAAAGAAAAAGAAGTAGAAGAAACAGGAAACGAGACATAATTTTAGAGCATTAAAGAGAATAATTCAAAAGAAGCAGAACTATTATAATTCAAAGATGAAAACCATCAATCCTCAAACTTTCTTGGACAGTTTCAAGTACTGAGAGTCTCACCAGGTATCAATATCAGTTCTCAAGTTTTGGAGCACAAACCACGTCCGTTGGAAGCTCTCCAGAGTTCTGGAAATATTACACGAACTTGCTTTTCAAGAACCATTGCAGTGGAGGCGGAGAGAGAGACATAAAGACGGCGAGATTGACGTTGTTTGTAAAAAACAATTAACTTACTTCGCAAGAACCATTGCAGCGGAGGTTTAGCCCAGAACATAAGGAAATGACAAGAACACCCTCCAGAATATTTATCTGTCTCATGTCGAAGGATTAGATTGATGGGATTAACTTGTAAATTTGGGAATGGCTTTATGGGTATCTCTGGTATACACTATATAGATGGGAGACTGGCTATACATACATACATACATACATACTTTTTATTAATTAAATAACTAAATATCAAATAAAGACACGTGTCCATTCAACTTTGTTCCATATACAGGTGTCAACACCACGTGACTGTCCTTCTTCTTTCGATCATTAAACGTGGCGATAAAAGATTCTACTTTCGTCGGTATTCGCTTACCCGCTACTGTTTGCAGTTTGCCTGTACAGTGTACACCCTCCTCCTATTTTAAACTACCGCATAATTTATGTGTTCGGTATGGAAAACGTATTCCTCAAGTAAAAGCAACCGAAGACGTGTCTACATCTCTACCTTTTGATGAAATTGCTTAAGCTAACGACTGATTTTTTCCTGAAATTTTTAAAAAAAATTGAAAAAATTATAAAATTATTTTTATTATAAATAAAACTATATGGATGAACATAAATGCCATGACGTTCAATAGGCCATATTTCGTTGGCATGAGCATTGCCAGACCAAAGGGGTACCTCTTTACTATGTATGCGCCGCATGCCATTGCAGCTTTTCACTTGATCTCAAATATGGTGGATCGCTGGGGGCCAACAAAGGCAGGAGGGACAAAACCAGACAATGAACACTTGGAAAAAACACCCACAATGTCCGGACTCGGAGGCTTAGGATAGGTTTGGGGTGAGATGAGAATTTTGTGTTTTATTTTGAAATTTAAAATATTAAATTTTAATATTATTATTGTTTTGAGATTTGAAAAATATGTATTGAGATTTGAAAAAGTTGAATTGTTTATTATATTTTGTATGGAGATTTGAAAAATGTGTAATGATGAAATGAGATGAGATGAGAATTTTGTGTTTTATTTTTAGCTCCAAACCTGCCCGTGTTGCTTCCTCCGAACGGCAGGCGACCCTTGTTGTCTGGAGTTTTTAGGTTGTTTTCATCTGTAATAGAAAAGGGTTTGTCATTATCTGGGGATCAAGCGTCTAAAAACATCAACACCGATCAAGATTAATTAGTGTGATACATATTCTTTGAACATCAACGTGACATTACATGACATGATTTTCAAGAAGTCCAATCTGTTTTTACATTCAGACCGCTCTCAAACTACAATGTAATTCAAAAGTATTTAGAGTAGGAGAGATGAAAATAGATATTTTATTATTATTTCAATATTTATTACATTAAATATTGTGCGATTCATTTATTTTTATTTAGGTGCCAAATTAAAAAAAAAAAGGAAATCTGAACCCGGATGTGACTATCAAATTATGTTAGTTTAGAGAACGTCATTACCAATAATATGAAAGAAACAAGGAACATGACAACATCATGCAACTCCACGTACAAATTAGGCTGACATACTGCTCAAACCTAAGAAGTAAGGACGTATATATGCGCCAAACGCGTGTGTTGCCATCGGCATCAGCTGATATTAGCATGCATCGACGGGTTTATGCGAATGTATAATGATGATTGCGACATCTAATAAAATAATTAAAGTTAAAATATTTTATTAAATTATTATTTTATTTTGAAGTTTTTAAAAATTATATTGATTTTTGTATTAAGTAATCATCAGATAAAAAAATTAAAAATTAAAAATTAAAAATTATTTTATATTTGAATAATGTTTGAAAATGAAATTATGTGTCCAAACATTTCCTTATATATATATATATATTATATATATGATAATGATAAAAAAAAAAAAAAATTTATAATTATAGATAAAGATTCTCTCCTTAACCAATAGCTTAACATTTTCAATCCTAATAACAAAATATATTATAGGATACTAAACAAACATCCATAACGATTATTTGAAACACCAACATAGTTAAGGAGATGAGATGATATGAGATGGTTTGTAAATAGTAATGAAATTATTAATTAGAATTAAATGAGATGATATGAGATATGATTTCATCTTACCTCTATATCCAAACGGGCCCTTAAAAGAAATATCCATAATGATTATCTACGACACCAACACATAGTTAACAAAATAACATACAGCAGACAGCCCTTCTACAATCCTTTATCCTGGTCGATGAGAACAAGGAATTCTTGCCTCAGAGTATTATCATGTGACGTATTGGGTATTTCCTAGTAGAAGGAGATCATGAGAATTCCTAGCAGCATCCACAAGGGTAAAGGACTACATGAGGGGATGTTCACTTACAGCCCAACCATCAACAAAAACTTGCTTTCTTTACCGGTTCTAACATATCTGTTATTAACAAGGGAAAAGGATGGGAGAGGGATCTCTCCGCAGCTTGCCATCTGCTATATCAAGTTTTTTCATCTTTTCTTCACACCAAAACAATTGCTCCTTGGTGATCCTCACCATTCTGAGAACCCTGAATAAGATTTTCACATCAATGAGGCTGAAAAGTAGCTCAACATCTTCGTCTCTTTGGGGCCAGGAATTCTTCTTCCAACCTCTCCTCCTTTTGTGCAGTTCATTCAGTTTTATCCTCTTCTGCAGTCTCCAATGGTACAGAATTAGATCACATGATTGGTCAACAAACAAAAGAGTGCCATAACCGCCATCTATTCTAGAAGATCTCACGTCCTAAAACACACACAGAATTATGTAGCAGATGCATGCAATGCAATGCGGTTACTAGGGGCACATAGAAAACAGCTTCAGCCTTTTCTTTTGGCTAGAAAACACTTCCCACGAAGATGCTTCCTTTGTTAAAAGTAACTGAATAGCTGAACACCACGTGCAACCCAACAAACAAGGTGCCTTATACACAATCCTAAGACAATATGTCTGGCTTACCTTCTACCTCTACTAAGAGAGTCAACTGATATGAAGACATCAATCAATGCATGGTAGTATCGAACCACTGGTAGGCTCCCCATTAAGTACAAATCAAACAAGAACATACTGATGACATTATGATGTAAAGAGATGCAGAGGGTGAATGTCTCTTGACAGAAAGAACAAGAACACTAAGAAGACCCTAAATTACCCGAGGTGCACTCGCGGAAAACTCTTTACTAAGGGCTTGTGCACCCCCGGAATTAGTCAGGACTTTGTACTGAACACCCAGTACCAATATTTTTTACACTACGAAGACAGCAGTAACGTTCAACGGGATTCTCTGGTAGAACTTCTCTCAGTACAAGTCTCAAAGGTCCAAGTGCTTAAGTTGCTCTTGAATAATTTTTTGAATAAAGTTCAGAATGTGAAGAACATAATTCTACAATCAGACTTATCTGGTTAGATACATTATAATTAATATCCTCGATTCCCCCTTCATTAAAAGGCAAAAGTAAATATTTGGGAAAAAGAAGGGATGTAAGGGCATCCATATCCATGTTCAATGAACAACAAATTCTAGATTAGTTTGATGTGGTCATATATTAATCTCGGCAAACCACACATCAATTGTGGTATCAAGTTGTACCATCACCCAAAATATACTCAAAGCACCACAGGGTAAACTTTAGGATATTGAACATTAATACAAACATGGTGTTGCATACAAGCTTATAAGAGTTAAAAGCCAGCCACAAACAAGAACTAGTGGATTAAACAAAGGGTGAGAATGCATTCATGAATCTCAAACAAACAGCAGATGCATTACTAATACTGATAAGATATTACATGATTGGTGAGGTTTAAAAAGCAAAAAAAAGGTTCCTGCACTAGAGTTCTGAAGAGACTCGTTTCCTGGTTATGTCAGATAAATATACTAGTCTAGTAAGTTGAAATACAAGGAATTTTGTAGAACCTTTACCTTCTCCAGAGCAGATTGGATCTGTTGAAGAGGGGTTGCAACCTGGCTCTGATTTCCAAACAGGTGAAGAACACTGCTTGATTTTTTCTTGTCCATCTTCATGAACAAGTGGAAAGTAAGGATTGAGCACTCAACAATCTTGATGAGATCAAGGGCAAGGACAGTCAGATCTGAAGATTCTTCTGTTTCTCTTTCACCTGATGCTGAAATAGATAAAATGAAGCAAATTACACAATAGCACAGTTTCATATGTGAAAAAATAACAATCCATAGGCGGTCCATTTTCCACATAGCTAAAGATATTGAATTGTGACAACGGGTACATATGATCTTGGATGTTACACAAAATGAAACATGGAAAAGATCATATTCTCCAATCGAAATGATCCAAAGAGTTTTGTGAGTTAATTCACGAGACTTTCACCTTTTATATTAGGAACCTGGAGCAGTTTAGGCCAAAGATTCCTGGATCGAGCATAAGTTTGTGCCCTAAGACCCTCCTCAAAGGGCTCATTCTCAATAAACCTTTGTAACAAAACTTGGAATTGTTGAAACTGGTGAGCACTATGATTATAGCAGGCCAGATTATCAGCTTGGCATGTGATTTTCTGACTCAACTGAGTATATTGACAGTGAAGTGCTTCCCAAGTCAAACAGATTTGAGCTACGTATGCCTTTTCAATATCTTGGAATGGGTCATGACCTAGATGCTGAAGATGCTCGGTTTCGTCATTGGGTTCTTTAAACTTCTTCAAAGAAAGACAGCCAATAGGGAATGTAAGCTTCTTAGATGTGGATCTTGATGCTGGAGTTGCAGGGGCTTGGGAGCCTGCAAGACAACCTTTATTGTGAAGAGGAATTAAACAATATGTCATTACATAGCAACCATTAAAGGAGCTCATAAAATTTGAAAAACAAAAGGCAAAAACTGGAAATCGTTGATGGCCAAGGAAAATAAAAAGAAAAGCCATAAACATCAATATCATATAGGTAAGCACAATATATGGTACAGTAGCAACCCAGGCATAAAAAGCAAGCACCAGATTGACATGCTTGTTTGTTTTTCCAACATTGTCAAGTTCTAATTGTGGTCCTTGTGCTCTAGAAAAGATAGGTATATATTTCACAAATCTCAAACGATGTAGATAGTGAAGAAAACTACAAGGTTTCACTTTTGTAATAAGAAGTGTGAAATCACTACTTATCCTAAAAGTTTAAACTAATAAGAGATAGATTTTTATTATTTATTTTATATCTTAACATTTCTCTTTACGTATGGGCCAGATTATCTCTCAATAGATGATCCAACACGTGAAATATTTAATTAAATGGAGTAGAGTGTAGAGTTAAGGTTCAAACTTAAGACTTTTGCTCTGATACTATGTAAAATTATTACTTATTTTAAAAGTTTAAACTAATGAAAAGAAGTAGATTTTATTATTTTATATCGTAACAAGAGCACCCGAGTGGAAGAGTTTGCAATACTAAAATACATATTATCTGTTAAAGCAAGATACCTCTACCGACTTCGTTAACCTGCTGCATGCTCATACGATCAAAGAACAGCATTCGCTCGCAGTACTTGTCATACAAAGCGTCAACGCCTCCCCACCACTGGCGAGCTTCAGCTTCCACATCCCTCCAGTCACTAGAGCTTGCCTCACGCTCCTCCTCCTCCTCCTCCTCCTCCTCCTCTTCTTCAGCACATGACTCTTCTTCAGGAATCAAAACCATAAAGCTGTTTCTTCTCAGTTCTTTCAATCTCCTCTTCAACTCATTTGTAATAAAATCGTCGTCGTCATCCTCAGCTTCAGGAACTGGATCAGCATGAGAAGATTTACTCAAATCATCACCAACATTCCCATTCTTTGGTTCCTCATGCTGTGGCACCGGCTTCTCCTCTAAATCTTTTTCTGGGTCTGGTTTGTGGGCTTTTCTGAATTTTCTGACTTTAAAGAAACTCATGTTCAGCGACCCTTTCTTCGCTAATAAGCTTTTCTGGTGCAAAGAGTACTAACTAGATTCTTTCTTCTAAATCACAAATCAGAACCCGAAAAGCACGCTACTAAGAAACTTTGCAGGCGAAAGTATTTTTAATCCAGGAATAAAACCTACTTTTATCCCAAACGTTTCATAGAGCCAATGTGCGATGCTGCAGTCAAAATCCGTCTGAGTAGATTATCTGCAAACAAAATCCAGAAGTCTTCCGGAAAATCTATGACGTGTACTGAAAACATTTTATGCCAGAATATGAAGAGCAAAAAACCCTTCGTAATGCCAATCCACCGTTACAAGAAATCAACGATACAGTACTGAAACAACAAAAACACTTGCATTGAGCTTAGATCAGCTTCAAAGCACATTCTTTTCACCAAATAAGGGAGTTCTGAAGCAAACTGATGAAAAAACATACACCGTAGCAAGCTGAAAACAGCAAAAATACCAATTATTTTCCCCTAAAATGCTCAACTACAGAACCAAGTTCTCAGAAAATAACAAACAGATAGGTCAGTAAAGTCCATTCTTTTCACAAGCATTCAAGATGTTAATCCCTTTGGATTTCTAAAGACTCAAAACAGATCGAGCATTTACCTTATAGTGATCAAAGAAATTGCATTAACAGAGACCAGAAGTCCCAGCAACTTCTTAAATATTTGCAGATCGTTCGAACATTTCATTTATGAGCAACAATATGATACAAATCTCCAAGGTGTCTCGAGATAAGTCACCAACTAGAGTGGCCCAGCGGATTTGCTTATTATTTTTTAGACCGTTTCGCTGCTCAAAAGCAATCTTCGAGCAGCATTGCACTAAAAAGTAAAAACACCAAAACCCAAATAAGAACCCAGTAGCATCTCGGGAAATAAGCCAGTTTTCTCAACTTTTCACACTAAAGGACAAAGAAAATAGAAACAAATCCATGAAACCTGAGGAGATCGAGAAGTGTGAGTAATGTGGAGCCAGACACCCAAAACCACAGAAGCAGAGCTATAGAGAGATGCTTTGTTATCACTTGCGGGCATTAAATTGTTTTGATTTGCATTTCAAATGAAAATGGTGGGTGTGCAATTTTGTCACCATTTAATATGTTGCTTTTTTGGATAAATTAAGTAACGTAGTTGGATTTTCTGGAACGATTGGAAGCTCGAAAAACTAATGATAATAAGAAAATACAAGGGTGGAGTCGGTGGACAGACTGCTCCTCGTACAGAGAATATTGTCAGAAAGTAGCGCTCTCTCTCTTGACGCCAAAAGCCGCGCTTTCGAGGGTGTTTGATTTCTGCTTCTCAATGAAATCATTGAAATGATCTTATTGCCCCTCAGTGAATTTACTTGAAAAAAGGCAATCAAGCCCTTGCCCTCACAATTTATTTTTGATTTAATCAGATGCAAATTTGGGCGGGTTTTAATTTAGACGAAAGTTTAAAAAAAATATATTATTTTTTAATTATTGTTTTAAAATTTAAAAAAATTAAATTGAGATTTAAAAAATTTATATTATTTTTATATTTTATATGAAAATTTAAAAAAATTATAATGATGAAATAAAATACTTTCTAAATTCAAATAGTGTTTTTTTGTTTTAAATAAAGGAATCATTACATAATCATTACATACATAAAGTCTTTTTTTATAAAATTAAAATCATAAATTGATATTATTTCATATAATACATTATATCTATTTTATAATAAAAGTAATTTTATAATTTAACGAATCACATACGTCAATTTATAAGCTTACTTTTAGGTAGTGTTTGGATGTTGAAGTGAGTTGAGTTGAGTTGAGTTGAGATGATAAAATATTGTTAGAATATTATTTTTTAATATTATTATTATTTTGAGATTTGAAAAAGTTGAATTATTTATTATATTTTGTATTGGAATTTGAAAAAGTTGTAATGATGAGTTGAGATGAGTTTGAAAACCAAACAAAGCCTTAAATGATCTATTTGTAGATAAAGCATTTTTAATGCAAATCAAATATTCAAAAAGCCACTTCTAAACCGAATCCTACCACAAGTAAATGCCAAAAAAAAAATATAAAAAAAAAAATAACAATATAGAAGTGAAAAATAAACCAAAAAAAAAATGGTTGCTTTCACCAATGCAACCATCAAATTAATTTAATATCCATTAATTAAGCTTCTACAGATATCATTATTTCTCCTCTTGTTTGAAAAGAAATACTATCTAAAATAATAATATAAACTCCCGATCTAAAAGACTGTAATTTAGTAGCCCTTCTTAGTAAGCACAATATCTTGATATTGGTGGACGTGCACATTTGCCTCGTAATAAGATAGACTATATAGTTATTGGTGGCGTCGGTTTTTAGGAAAAGTTTTATTGTTAATGTGATCGCGCATCAAATACGTATTAATATTGACATGTAAGATATTTATTTAATAAAATAGTATAAATTAAAAATAAAAATAATTTTTATAGGATAGAAGACATTCGTCAAAACCAAGCAAGACTCTGGTTTTTATAGGTAAAGTTGCTGTGAACTGACAAGCATGCAATTACAAACGTCAGCACAGAAAGCATGTAGACTTTGTGTCTATTCTTTAGATTGTGTGGGGTTCAAGCCAGCAATTACATTCATATGTCGTACAGATAGTAGCTGTGGTCCCGAATATGTATAGTGGCTTAATCTGACCAAGCGGGTGGTATCGGCAGAAACTTGTTCTTGGCGCATGGCAAATTGCCAATTCTGCACGACTAAAGCAGTCACGAAAATCGGTGAAGAGCTTCTCGTACACTTTCCATTGGACTTTGGTTGATCTAGAGTACGGGTATGGAAGAAAATCCTGCAAATTTAGTAGAGGCAGGCCAATGGGTAATCAGCATCAACATATATGGGAGTAATGGTCACTTGCATCACCCTCTTATGAATAGAATTATTAGGTGACAGAGATAGAAACTTGCATAAATGGACTGGTGTAGCTCACTTACATCACCCTCTTGTGCAAGACTTTTAAGCAAGCAAAATGTGTCTGTTTTCCTCCAAACGATCAAGAACAGCCACCCAGATCTGTGAAACAAGCTCCTGGGCAATGTCACTTGATTTGCCGCAAGCAATAAATTGATCTGCCAAACAGTACACAAACTAATGACTGCTCAACCATCAATCCAATTGCTTGAGATGATATGGTAAAGCATCGGATGCAGTTCCAGTGGTTCAAATGATTAAGTATGGTGACCAGGTTCCATCATGGATTTTGTCCAACATGTTTCCTGCAACACCAAACATATCCTCACCAATGCTACGTGGATCGGAAAAGGATGATGGGTTTGATAATAGACCAATAATCAAGATGACAAACTTTGTTAGGACAGTTATGGGGCAACTACATCACAGCAAAATGGCAAGAAAGCTGGGATTTCAAACTCACATGGAACAAACATTGTTGACATGTCCGTAAGGTATAGGCAAGTGCTGGCTTTTGTGAAATCATTAGATGTTCCAAAAGTTTAAGCTAATGGGAAGAAGTAGATTTTATTATTTATTTTATATCTTAACACTCACCCTCACGTGTGGGTCAGATTTTCTCTTAATGGGTGACCCAACACGTGGAATATTTAATTAAATGGGATAGAATGTAGAGTGTAGAGTTTGAACTCAAGACCTCTACTTTGATACCATGTGAAATCACCACTTGTCTCAAAAGCTTAAACTGATGGGAAGAGATAGATTTTATTATTTATTTTATATCAGATTTTATTATTTATTTTATATCTTAAAAGCTTATAAGACTTAAGGGAAAAAAGTACAGTTTATTAAGGTTTTTATATGATGTTCTACCTATGAAATGAGAGAAGGGAATCTTTTTCAACTAGAAAATGATCATGAAGAGTAGAGGACACACCAAGTATGGTTCCGTGAAGTATCCCCAGAGGAGTTGGCATAGTGGATAGCTCAAGTTGTTCTTTCAAAAACAAATAAGTGTGTCCAACAAGCTCATCTATCTCACCATCCAGAGCAAAGATGTGTTTACTAACATATAAAGCTGTGAATCTCCTGAAGGCATTCGATGAGACTGTTAGTGGGGCAATACGCTTCTAGTAATATAATACACTTCTGCTGAGTCAAAAGAAACTACTTAATGACCCTGAAACCTATATAAGATAGCATGTCAATTTCATACGACAGGTCCATAGGCAGAGTACAAGTTATTCAAAAGAAGAGTTGATCATAATGCAAGCAACATGCCATGAAGGGCTATATAAGCTATGTGAGAGAGGGAAAAACTATTCTTGGGTTGACATGGTTACTGGGAAAATTTCAAAGTTTTTTTGAGTTTCAGTTTTTCAATTTCCTTCCTCAATTGAGATTTGACTGTTAAGATTATGGTCACATCTAACCCTAGGGGTTGGCTCAAGTGGTAAAGGCCTTGGGCTTGGAGGTATGCTCCCCTCAAGTCTAATGTTCAAATCCCCTTAGATGCAAACAATCTCTAGGGATTATCGGACTATATAATTTTCTCTTTGAATTACTTGAAGTGCACTTGCAGAAAACTCTTTGCCGAGGGCCTGTGCACCCCCGAAATTAGTCAGGACACTGTTCCTGGACATCCGATGCCAATTAAAAAAAAAAAGATTATGGTCACACCTTAACCAGGGGTGAAAATTGAAAAAAAAAAATATAAGTAGTTTAGGGTGCAAATTGAAATTTTTTGTAGCTTGGGGAACAAAGTGAAAAATAGGTGGTAGTTTGTGGGTGAAAAGAGTAGTTCTCCCTTTTACAGTACTCCCTTGCAGTGTGTTGTTTGGACTAGTCCATGGTTAATTTGGTTATCTTGTGGGTTTATCACTTACCTTGGGTCAGTTATGGTGAGTCTTTGGAATTACCCTTGGATCCATGTATTATAGTTGATCGGGAGAAACTTGGGCTGCAGGTTAGTTGATGGTAGCCTATAAATTATTTACCATATTTTCATCTCTTTCTAGTTTCTGGAAATTGATGCCATGACACAAGGAAATTACACAAAACTCACATCTGCTCTATGTCCCCAAAAGAATAGTCAATGTTATAATTAGAGTTTATTGGAATCCTTTATAAAGCCCAGTTTTATTTAGCAAATCAACCAATGTGGGAGTGGGACTTTCCACATGAACACCTTTGTAATCTGGGCTATTACAGTTGATATTTATTTCCAACTTATTTTCAGTCTGCATACTCCCAAATCCCTGATTCATAATTTAGCTGCTGATTTAGTAGGATCCTGAATTAATGAAAGAGTTGAAGTAATTCTAATCTGTTGCAGTTCATCATACCACAAGAATGAATGGTCTAATATCTGTTGCACAATGGAGCAATTAAGGAGGCAAAATGTATCACAAACAGCTTAAATTGTTGATGTTTATAAAGGATTTATTCCATGAGTATTGAGTCCGACTTAACTATTAAGCATATGTATATTCTAAAGTGAGAAATGCTTAGACCACTAAGGAATTTTACAAAATTAAGCTCACAAATTGACTCGGTTGGATGTGGTACGTCAGATTATAAGTTATTCTTATTGTAAAATAGATAATTCATGTCAGTTTGTGAGTTTACTTTTATAAAATCACTTTATGACCTAACACTTGTCTTCTAAATTACATGCATTAGGAAGGGTAGGCTAATTCATAGATAATCACCTAACAAGAAGCAGCCATGCTCACATTATCAAACAGAATAGAAACCACTTTTTCTTCTGAATTTCAAGAGATCAATGACGTCCATCAAGCTCTACATCTACCAGGGGAAGCATTCTTTACAAACTTTTTATGATTATATTTTCGGAAATGAGCATTCGCAGAAACAGATGGTTTCCAAGGAGAGAGACCACTCCTTAGCTGTACTTAAGAATATCAGAAATATCATGTCTCTGAGGATGTAATCTGCGCAGCTTTTTCCAGAACATGAAACTAATAACTAAATGCCGAGACTAGAATCTCGGAGAAGTTAATGTTTTATGAATATACGTAAATTAAGGGACTGCACTTTTACCTTCTGCTCAACCCACGAGGAATAGGTCCTGGCCACCTTTTAGCTTGGCCAGCCAAAGGATGAGTCTTGATTAGAGCAGCTTGCCACAAGCATTCTCCACGAAACAGCTTGGCCCACTGCTTTTTCACACAAGATATTTGTGTCCAATCTGAGACAGGAACTCGAACGAAAATCTCCATCAGAAGATGATCAGGAAGCTTTTCAACAGAGTTATCAACTGATGTTCTTGTGTCATCATCATCTCTACTGTTATGATCTGTCATTAGAATTCTGCAATGAAAGAGCCACAACATCGAAAGCGTTTAAAAAAGTAGTGTTAATGTGCCAAATGAAAAGTCTCAACTGCAAGTTCAAACTAGGAAAAAGATGGAAAATATTAGTTTTCCATTACAACATTGAAAACCTCTCTACTGTACTTATCTGTCGATAGAATTCTGCAAGATTAATTTAGGTGACCTTTGTTTTTTGGTTTGCCGGCGAAGATAGCCTCTTTGATGATAATCTGAATATGAAATATCGAACAAAGACACTGCTGACAATTATTAATTAAAACTGAACTGTACTTATAAAGAAACCAAATATGCATCTTTTGTTTGATCAAAACAATATTCAAATCTTACAACTTCTCCACACAAAACACGAAAAGGTTTCACCAGAAAAGAAAAACCCATTAAAGTAACACAATCCACGGACATGGGAAAGTGGAAAAATTCAACGCCATACACGGCAAGTGAATCTTACCAACAAAGAAAAGTTCACGCAAAAATAAAAATAAACAGAAGTGAATAAGACTTTCATTGAATTATCACGAACTTAAAAAGTGAAAGAGAACAACTCATGAACCGAAAACCAAATACGAAACAAAACTTAAACTAAGTACGTACGTACCAGAGAGAGTGGAAAAAGCTACGAGTTTTCAAGCTAGAGATTGCAAAAGGGAAGAAAAGAGGAGGCAGCTCATTGTGTTTGTCCGACGTGGGTGGGTTATGAGTGCGTTGGGCCTGGCTTGTGCTTTTTTTTTTTTTTTTACATGGCCACTTGTTTTTTCGTAGTTCAAAATTTTTCTCAGATAATAGTTAATTATCCATTTGTTTTTTAACAACTAGGCGGCTTTTACTCTGATTTTAATGTAGGCAACGACTGGATTTAGTAATTAAGATTTAAATTTTAAAGACTCATTATTTTCTTACTAAATTATACAACCAATTAAATTTGGAAAATGATAAACACAATCATTTTCACAACCCTTTTAAGAAAACAATCCATAAATAATTGTGTTTGATAATTAGTATGGTGAGGGGAGTAATCCCCATTGTCGAGCCAGGGGACTAGGCTCGACCCTCAAAGACCAAACAGTTCTAAGGCCTGAGGACAAGGATTGGGTCAGACCAGGTCAACCCAGAGGGCCCGGAAGGGGAAGCAGTCCGCGTGCTAGCCAGAGGATGGAAGGCAAAGCCGTCTAATACCACTGTTTGTCGATATTTAAGGACTAAGGAGAGCCCTTGTCCCTAGACCCCGGAGTCTAGACAAGCCAAAAGGATGGACGCACCTGGCCAGGGTTATGCCGCATTTAATAGGAAGGAAACGGGCATGCCACGACAGGAATCTACGCTGCATTTAATGAATCTCGGGACTGGGCACGCTACGAGTTGCCTCCTTGAGTGTCAGTAGTAGCTGCGATCAAGTCTGGCAAGTCTGTTGCGTAGCAGGGGATGGCAGGGACACCCGACCCCAATATGGAGCGGCACACCTACCATCTCCTTTCCTAGAACTGCCCTGACCAGGTATATATAACCCCCCCAGCTAAATAAAGGGTTCAGACACTTTGACACTTCTATTCATTATTCTTTCAAGGAACTCACACTGACTTTAGCATCGGAAGTGTCCTCCACCATCCCAAAATCCTCATTTCTCTCTAGTAGCAAGTGGACGAATTAGGCCCCCATAGAGTTACTCGGGTTGTAAAACACGACATCAATAAGTACATTTACAAATTACAAGTATTTGTATAGTCATTCTGATATGCAGTAAACTTTCATTCTTCAGTGTCTTTGACATTGTGGAGATGATCTTCAACATTCAACTGTTGAGGATCAAAATCTGTTATTTGTATTGGACTTGAGGTTTTAATCTTCATAGTTGTTAGGGGCTGTGTATCGGGTTGAATATCTTCAATTACTCTAACACCTTTTACACAATTATATTTAAAATAAAAAAAAAAATTATAAAATAACTTATAAAAGTAGTATTAGACTTTAATAATGTGTCGAAGAAGCGGAATTATTAGCAAAAACATTATACCCAAAAACAAATAAATATGGTGTGTTGGACCGTGGGCTTAATCCTTTTAACCGGGCCGGCCGAGGATCGTCCCAATCGGTATCTGAATTTATTGATAATTTAGCAAAGATGCCAAGTATATCCATGTGTGGCATTTTTTAATGCTGGATAAGTCACCAAATATCACCATGGTGATCCCTGTAGATTTAACACCTGGTTATGATTTAGGATACATTTAACAATGAAAAATATTATTTGTATTTAAGAAAAACTAATTTTTTCACGTGTCAGTAATTGATATGCTAAAAAGACTAATATGCATGCATAACTTTTTTTTTTTTAATAAATAAAGCGTAGTTATGTAAAATTTGAAATTCCACTAAAGAACGTTAATAATTTTTATAAAGTAATCGCAAAATAGTTGTATGAGTCTCATTCAGAAAAATTCTTACTCAGATAATGATATTCATATAATTAATTTCACTTCATAAAAAATAATGAGTTGCTTTTATTTTGGAAAATTTTATTTATAAGTTGTAATGGATAATACACATAGTAAAGTGCTTGCATAACATTATTTGATTTATAATATAAAATTTTAAATTTTAAATTTTTTAAATCAAATCTTATTATATAAATAATGTACCGACTTACAAATAGAATAACTTTTTTATTATATGACGGTATTATATTTAGAGTTGTGCTATACAGAAGCCTCACATTATGCACACCGTTTAAAAAATATGTGATTTTATTCTTTTATCTTCATATTTTATATTTCATATTTTAAAAAATATGAGAGTAAAAGAATAAATTCACATATTTTTAAATAGTGTGTAAGAATGTAAGAATTTTATATAGAATTTTTCTTATATTTAACAAGGAATTACTAATACTAAAGTTGAGTACAGATCCAATAAGCTTTTGGGCCGTATGGATCGAGGAATAATCCATCCCAAAGTAGGCAGATCCAGATCCACCTCATATAACGACTTGACTTGGACGGTCACAATACGAGTGAATGTGTCCAAGAATTAGCCCATTGCCCTACAATGACGTAGGTGTAGTAGTATAGATGCGTCGTCATACGCGAGCGAGGAAGGCCATTTGAAGGCGTGAAGCGTAACAGTTGTGTGGGGAATTTTGACGAACAGATATAGGGCAGTGGGAGTTGGAGATGGTGGGGTAGGTATTTCCCAACGAAACAACATGTAACAGCGAGATAATGAAAACTCGTGGGTTAGGGTGGTTGAGAATTGAGAAGAGAATCCATGCAGGTCGTGCACCAGACGAACGCAGTGGGGATATTAGCATCAACCCAAAACCATATCCATTCTTACCAATCACACACCAACTCTCAGATCGGTCGCTTCCACACAGAATTTACGTCTTCAAAAGCCATAAACGCAGAGGGGGATGCTCAAGTTATTATTCATGTATTTGTATATATATATGTTTTTTAAAAATGATTAAAGATGTTTAAAAAATATTTTTTAAAAAGAATTATGCTATACAGAAGTTTCGCACTCCTACACACCAGTTAAAAATATATGATTTTATTTTTTTATTCTTATATTTCATACTTCAATTCAATATAAAATATGAGGATAGAAAAATAAAATTATATATTTTTAAATGTACACCACTTAAAAATATATGATTTTACTTTTTTATTCTTATATTTCATACTTCAATTCAATATAAAATATGAGGATAGAAAAATAAAATTATATATTTTTAAATAGTGTACAGATTTATTTCTATAATTTTTATTTTAAAAAAATGCAATTGTACCAGGAGAACGCCGAATGGTATATGCCAGGCGGAAGAGTAGCAGGGCAATGATTGATACTAGAGCGGTATAATAATCAATAATTGATTTGATTATTATTTTAATTTGATTTTTAAGAGAGAAATAATATTTATAGAGTGTATAAATATTGTTTATTTATTTTTAAAAAGTAAGTAAATATAAAATTTATATAAAAAATTAATTTTTTAATAATTGATCTCTCATTTTTAAAAAAAGTACGCGACAATTATGCAACTCATAAATGTATACAACATTACTCATAAATATATCTAACATTAATTTTTTCTTATAAGTAGGAATGAATTCTTTGTATTCAATTATGTAGTCCTCAAAAATCTTTGTAGTTCTGTTTCGACTACACGCGCATGCTATACGTGTTCAAATAATCAAATTCTTAAAATTCTTAGCATATTTCTTCCTAAATTTTTACGTATGGTTTATATGAGTTTAGATAATTTATAAATAATAATCAGATATTTTAGTTGATATGAGATGAATTATAAATTGTTTGAATTAAAATATTTCGTGGGATTTTAAAAAATGAGAGAGAAAATGTTTAATAAAAATATTATAAAGTTAAAATATTGTTAAGATATAATTTTTTAATATAATTTTTATTTTGAGTTTTGAAAAAGCTTTTTTTTATGTGTGCGCACGCACTTTGTTTGGAAGTTTAAAAAAATTGTAATGATTAGATAAAATAGTTAAAAATTTGAAATTAAAAAATATTTATTTTTGTGGTGTTTGGAATCTTTGGATATTGAGATGAGATATAAGCATCTCTCTATTATATTTCATCTCTCTATTCAAATCAAGCCTTAAACATCATTTAAATATAAAATATTTTTTTTATTTTTTCGTATAATCATTATTCAAATACAAAAATTAATACAAATTTTTATAAATTTTAAAACAAAAATTATATTCAAAATTTTTGTTAGCATGAAAAAATAAATTATATTCAGTTTGTTCTCTTACCTTTTTCCAAATCCAATAAAAAATTTTCATTCAAATTATTTTACTATTATTTATAAAATTATGAATTACTCCATATATCCAAACATGTTGAAATGGCCTAATTAAACTGATTTCTTTAAGATTTTAAGGAAAATGGGTTATATACTTATATAAATAATATGGGAGGTGGGTCAATGAATCAATCATGGTGGGGGTGCCCCATTTTTTGGAAAAGAAAAATTCCCATGGCTATTTTTATTTCTATGATTTTTTAAAATATTCTTACCTTACCAATAAATTGAAAATAACCCCTTAACTAACTACATATCTTCTTGACAAAATTCAAGAAGAGAAAATATATTTACAATTTTAAAGTATATAAGTCTTGTCGAATTTCTTTAAAATAAATTGGATAAATTTAGGACCCTTATGAGAAAATTATTTTTGAATGATAAATCTCATTTTTTTAAAAAAGAATAAGCGAAACTTGCATACCGAATTGTATCTTGCATTAGTCTTCACAATATTTTTCTTAGAAAAATTATATTTGCAATTATAGAGTGTCCAAATATTGCGTTATCTCTTAAAAAATTGAATAAATATCAGACTCACATGAATTTTTTTTAATGGTAGACTTCACTCGTTTTCAAAATGATATGTGAAATGAATAAATATCAAACTCACATAAAAAATTATATTTATAATTATACGATACTTGCACATTCTACAATTATGGATAACATTACTTTTTTCTTTTTCTTTTTTGTATTTTTATAAACTCATTAGTTTACAAAAATGGTGCACCGAGGAAGACGATTTGCTGGATCTCTGGGGTAAACTGATGCTAAGATTGCCAAATGCTGAGTTAGAAATAGCAGCAACTGTCATGAGGGGGCTGTGGTTAAGAAGGAACCAATTTGTTTTCGAAAACTGTTTCAAAAAACCTGGGCAGGTTCTGACTATTGCTAAGGAGGAGGTTGAAGAGTTTCAAAAGGCCAACAGGATAATAGACATAAACTATCCTAGACCAGTTAATGCACGACTAGTAAGGCAAGCAAAGTGAAAAAAATCGAGAGAAAGCTGGGTAAAACTCAACTGGGATGCAGCTATGGACCAAAGGAAGAAGATGTTGGGAATTGGGATCGTTTTAAGGGACGAGGAAGGGGAAGTTTTAGTAGCAGCTTGTGGACAGAAAGAGCATGTTCATACAGCAGCAACAGCTGAGGCTTTATCCTTATGGCGAGCCATGGAGATTTGCAGTGATCTTAATCTCAGTAGGGTGGTTTTCGAAGGTGATTCTCAAATCATATTCAAGGCCATTAATGAAGATAAATGAGAATTTCTAGATTATGAGATGGTGATTGAAGATGCAAAGAAGATGCTCAAGAACAAAATAGACTGGAAAGTACAATTTGTGCATAGAAACTCTAATGTGGTAGCTCATAAACTTGCAAAAAATGCATTGACTTTAGATTCAGAACAGATTTGGATAGAAGATTTTCCTAATTGTATTAGTCAAGCTATAGAAAATGAAATGAGATGTAATGACAGCAATTGTTATCAACGAGAACAGAAAGATACGGTCTTTGATTTCAAAAGAAAAAAGTTTGAACTTTTGCCCGTTCCGTTTACTTATATCTTTTCTATACATGTTTTTTTTTTTCAAATTTTTTTATTGAATTTTCAAAACAAAGATTCATTTGTAGACAGCTGAGATCGCCCCTCTCTTTCACGTTTTTTATAATTAATTTGTGATATTTTAT
This sequence comes from Juglans regia, assembly GCF_001411555.2. Taxonomy (NCBI): domain Eukaryota; kingdom Viridiplantae; phylum Streptophyta; class Magnoliopsida; order Fagales; family Juglandaceae; genus Juglans; species Juglans regia. The sequence goes on from NC_049907.1 coordinate 42,240,112, forward strand.
TACTACAAACGTGGACCAAATATTCTTAAATGAATAAAATATTTTTAAAATTTTTCTAAAATTAAAAAAAAAAAACTTTGTTATCCTTATCGTCTCGTGCTAGCAGCCTAGCACTGCTCTTTTGACATAGTCACATATTCTACGGCGTCCACCTGCTAAAGATTCCTGTTTTCTATCCCAATAATTAAATTTATCAGTCTAAATTAAATTTAAAAGGAAATTTTTTAATGTATAATTTTTTTGCGTATTCTTTAAAAAAAATTGATAAATTTAATATCTAAATAAAAAAAATCATTTTTTTTATAATGAATTCTATTTTCTTTTTAAAGAGTATATACTTACAACTTTTGTGAAATATATATGAAAGAGATTTATTATACATCAGATATTATTTATTTTTATATTTTATATTTATAATTTTTTTATAAGATATGAGATATTTTTTATAAGGTACAATAATATTTTTTATAAGATATACGGTGTAAAATGATAAATAATAACTTATGAGAAGACTTTTTTTTATATTAAAATGGAGAAGAAAGCATGACTATTGACTGAGGGACGTTTTCCCATAACTTGAATGAAAATCAATTTTTTATTATTTTATTTTAAATAAATAAGCAGGTTGATTGAGTCAGAAGTAGTCGATGAGAAGCTACGATTCAGGAAGATGGATGAATTTTGATGATTAACTTCCTTTTCACGGCATTCATTTTTTTTTTTTTTTGGTTCAATGCATTCCACAAATTTACTTCGGACCAAACGCGTTTTCTTTTATGAAAGCGGGTGTAGACTTTCGGACATCATCAACACTACAAGAAAAGTGTCATTTCCGGCGATTTATTTTGGGCTCCACCAATCTATCTATCTCTCTCTCTCTTTCTCTCTGACTCGAGGCTTCACATGGATGTTGTTTCCAGTTGCTGTCTTGCCGCCTCGCCGCCTAGCCGACGCCGATGAGTTATCTTTCACTATTTTAGGCTCCACCGATCTCTCTCTCTCTCTCTCTCTCTCTCTCTAACACTGCCGCTGATCGGTTTCCTAGCCGGGTATAATATTACTTTCAGACTACTGCATTTTATTTTAAAGTACTTACCAGTCCATAGTCCGAATGACTGCATTTCATATGGAGTCCATATATATGAAGTTGTTATCTGTGTACTTGAGCCCCAAACAAGAGAAAGAAAAAAGAAGTCATTAAAATATCATTGTGTGGCTTTTATTTTCAGCACATAAGCCTTTGTTTGACATTGAAACTGCTGTGATATTTGTCATCTGCATGCTCAACCACTACCAGATTTAGATGAGAGAGTTCATCATATTGACAAAAGTTTACTGCAAGTTTATTAATATTGTAGTTGGAGATTATCTTCCATCTAACGCTTTCTAGTTAGATGATCATGATTAGCCATTTTTAATGCAGTGCATGCTTGCCCCCACCATAAAAATATCTTCTATATATTTACCTGAGGACTAGTATTCTAGCTATATATATATATATAAATGTAGGTGAGACTCTGTTCATATGGATATATATATCCTACTAATTAGCACGACTAAGGCTAGCTTGCAACTCAAAGTTCATGCCCGTAACAATCTTCCATGTTACAATTCAAACACACACACACAAATTAATTATTAGATAATTTCAAAGATCAATCGACATGCATGCAGTAAAATTAATATTTATATTAACTATTATATATAATAATGCAACATTTTGTGATAGTACTATGATAGCTAGGATGGAACTATGCTAAAGATTATATTCGCAGCAAAGATTATATTTCTGGCGATTTTTAGTCGCCGGAATAGTCTTGAGCAACTATGCTAAAGATCTTTACTGGCGATATATAAGATATTTCAGGCGATATATACTCGCCGGAAATGTATAGCATTTTTGTCTGTTCTCGAACTCGGCACAAAACGTCTTATTTGGTTGGTTAAAAACGGATATATGTGGGCAAGCTTATGTAGCCGGAATTACTTGTTTCCGGCGATAGTTTCCTCTATTTGCGGTGAAAGGCTTCGCCGGAAATAGGTTTATTTCTTGTAGTGACAATTTAAATAAAATGTTTGCTATTACCAAGTCAACCTAATTGGATGTGTTGAAACTCTCATCACAGACAAATGGAAACGGCGTATACTATTGCTAATTAAGCCACCTTATTTTGTTATGTTATCTTGTGGTCACAAGACTTGTAACACGTTCATTTTGGAGTGAGTTATGGAAGAGCCGTATCGATCAGAATTTCTGACCTAAAGAAAAGAAAAGAAAATAATTTTATTTTTTAATATCCAGATGTGACTTAATTCTCTTGTTATTTTTAGTGGTATGATGACCCAAATAATTTGTCAGTGTGATCGGGTTAACAATTTCAACAGTTTTCCTTTCTTTATTATTATTGTCTTGTATCACAGCAATACAGCATGTATTCATTTTGTTTTTCTATTGGTTTTTTCTATTCTATAAACAATTCATCATTTACAAATTTTAAAACAATAATAATATGATTAACTCATGAGAATAACATGTTTAATTTAGATATAAATTTATGACTAAATTTTAATAAGGTGTTTTTCATTAAAAATAAAATAAAATTCTCATATGATTCTTTAATTTTTCTAAAAATACTAATTAGCATATATAATACTTACCTAAATCTGCATATAAATAATTAATTTTCTTTCCGGTTTTCCTACTGTCCTGGCCCTGCGCCTATATATATATAATTTTAGCTAGCAAGCCCATCAAGCACATGATCAGCATCCTCTCATCTCTCTAATTTTCTTCCCAAGATATCCTGATCCAAAACTTGCATATGGGGGCCGGAAGATCAGAGGGGTCAGAGTACATTGTGAGAGTGAGCAAGACGGAGATGGTGGCTGCAGTTCTGCCATTGCAAGAGCACAGGCTGCCACTATCTAACCTAGACTTGCTTCTTCCCCCTCTGGACGTGGGTGTTTTTTTCTGCTATAAGAAACCTGCAGCTACCTCCGGGGATGATGCAGACAACCAGCTTAGTGCTTTTGAGTCCATGGTCGGGGTGCTGAAGAAGGCATTGGCACAAACTCTGGGTTCCCACTACGCGTTTGCCGGTGAGGTGGTGCCAAACTTGGTTGGAGAACCTGAGATTCTCTGCAACAATGGCGGAGTATGTTTTGTTGAAGCTTTTGCGGAGGTAGACCTTAAAGACCTCAACTTGTATAACCCTGACGAGAGCATTGAGGGCAAACTTGTACCCCAGAGGAAGCATGGTATTCTGGCTGTCCAGGTTTGGTTCAATATGTCACACGCTCTCTGATCTGTAGATGGCTATGATTCCTCATTGCCTCTAACAACGAAGACTTTTTACGCAACCACGGTCGTTTTTTTTAGTTGATATGTTTGTTCACTCAAAAACACGTTTTCTGAAATCTGTTGCAGCATAGATTTTATTTCTATTCTTATTTTTTCATGCAGGCACTTCGTTTTCAATGGCTTGATTATTTTTTTCATGCATGATTAGTAGATATGTTATGAGATCAGGTACTACCTAGCTAATAGTTATTCGAAATTAACTGCATGCATGGTGCAGGCTACTCAGCTAAAATGTGGCGGATTGGTGGTGGCATGCACATTTGACCACCGAATAGCAGATGCTTACTCGGCCAACATGTTTCTTGTTTCGTGGGCTGAGATGGCTCGGTCTAAAACAATCACTGTTATGCCATCTTTTCGTCGATCTCTACTCAACCCTCGACACCCCGGCTCGATTCATCCCTCCTTGGATGACATGTATGTCCCCATAACCGCATTGGCCCCACCCAAAGACCCAGAACCGGATGCAGACAATCTCATTAGCCGCATATACTACATTACTGCCGACCAACTCAACCGTCTCCAGTCACTAGCCAGCAGTACCAATGGTTGCAGGAGGACAAAATTACAGTGTTTTAGTGCATTCCTGTGGAAGATGATTGCCAAATGGGCTATTATTAAGAACATGGACAAAAAGGTAACCAAGTTGGGCATTGTTGTCGATGGAAGGACAAGATTAAGCGAAGGAGATAAACATAAAGCTTCACTCATGGGTTCTTACTTTGGAAATGTGCTGTCCATACCGTATGGTGCCAAGCAAGTGAGTGAGATTAACGACAAGCCGTTGGATTGGGTGGCAGAAGAGGTTCATAAACTGTTGGAAGGGGCAGTGACAAAGGAACATTTTTTGGGGCTGATAGATTGGGTGGAGGCTCATCGTCCGGTGCCAGGTGTGGCAAAGATATATTATAATAGGAGCGAAGATGGACCGGCTTTGGTGGTGTCATCCGGGCAACAGTTCCCAGTGTCTAAGGTGGACTTCGGGTGGGGAAACCCGGCTTTTGGATTGTACCATTTTCCGTGGGACGGGGACACCGGATACGTGATGCCGATGCCGAGTCCCGCCGGAAACGGTGATTGGGTGGTGTACATGCACCTCTTTAAAGGACAGCTGGAGTTGATAGAGGCGGAGGCTGCTCAGGTCTTTAGACCCTTGACTTCTAACTATCTCGGTTTCGACTAGATCATATATATATTGTGCTATACATATATATATATATATATATATATATATTTCAAATTCATAAAACGTTACATGATGCATATAATATATATGCTGCAGGTTTATGAAGGTACCTTATTATAAATGGCTGTACGTTCAAAACAATTAATAATTAAGTTTTACGTTGATTTTGTTTTGTAATTAAATAGGCTATAGGTTAGATTTATTTTTTCTTCTTAAATATTATGTCTGCAAATTATAAGACAACTCGTGCCGCATATGATTTTTTCTTCTGATTAGTTACTATTTGTCACTGCACAATATATACTCTATGAAAAACACCACAATATAACTTATGAAAAACATCCATACTCTACGAAAAACATTACATACCTTATGAAAAACATCTCATACCGATAAAAAAATTATAGATGTGAAGTGTGTAAATAATTAGTAATTTATGTATAATAAATTTGATTTTGTAATAACGTTCAGAAAATAATTTGTAAAGATTATGTATGTGCAAATTCTTTTAAAAAAAATTCATTTAAAAAAACTTTATTTTTTTATTTTTTGTAAAAATGGATACAAAACTTACCGAGGCAACGAGGCATGCATCTGATTATTTTTTTAAAAAATTCATTCAAGTACTTTCTTGCTCTGGGGCATAGAGCTCATCCGCTAAGTTGCCTTATTTGCATATGAGTTAGAATAAATTTTCACAATCTCTTCTCACTCTATACTTTATATTTTTTTAAATTTTTATTGTTTTTTTATCAAATATTTATTAAATAAATAATGAATAAAAAAATTGAAATAATTTAAAAAGAATAACTCAAAAACAAATTAAAAAAATATTAAAATATTTAAAAATTTAAAAAAATATAGAATGTGAAGGATAATAAAAGTTGGGTATATAACAAAACTGGATGAGTAATATACATGCATTTCATAACCTATTTTACAATACATATTATAAAAAATATTTTCAATCTTTAATAATTAGACGAACCTTGAAAATTAATATTCGACAACTCGAGGTTCGGGTGGGTCACAGGTAGGGCTGATCTCGGTCCGGTCCGGTCCGGTCTTGGGCCATCATGTGGACCGGACCGGACCTATTCGGTCTACACTTTCTCCACCCTGGACCGGACCAACTCACATATAGGTCCGGTCCGGTCCGGTCCAGGGTCGGTCCAGTCGGTCTGGACATGCCTAAAATGGGCCATTCAGCCCATCTAAATGTGATTTTTTTTTTTGTCAAATTTCAATTATTTTCGGCCCATTTCAAATTTGGTATATATTTTTAACTAAAACTATTTAAAAAACTTGATTTTGAAAAATACAATGATAAAAAAAAAGTTAAAAGTTAAAACTAATCTATATAAAATAAAAAAAACCCAAAAAAAAAAATAATAATACAGAAGTTATTACAAATTACAAATTATAATCCAAAATTAACAACTTAAACACTTGACATATATGCATCAAAATTCTAGTTGCTACTTGCTACATCCAGCTTACTAATCTTCAAGTCAGACTTCAGTTACTCAAGAGTTAGGACAAGTAGGGCTGCGACAAAAAAAGAAAAAAACAATTATCAAGTAGAAATCAAAATTCTAGCTGCTACATCCAAACTAGCATAATCAACAACTTCGATAGAATTTAAAGCTTATAATATTCTCACCTCTTTAGTCTTTAATCATCATTGGGTATAGGGCCAGTAGGCATTGAATTTGACCCCTCCACAGAATCAGCAAAGCTCGGGTCCCCAACAAGTTCTATCCATAAAAATTTAAAACAAAACAAGTTAAATAAAGTTACATAACATAAAAGATAAAACAAAATAAACCACAAAATATATCAAAGGTAATTTTATTACATACCCATATCCAGCTGCTTCTCAAATTCCTCAACTTCATCCATTAAAGTCCTAAGGCTTATTGGAGTAGAAGAAGAACGAAGCCAGTTTTGTGCACATATGAGACCCTCAACACTCATTGGATTTAAACTACTTCGGAAAGGGTCAAGTACACGACCCGCAGTGCTAAATGTAGATTCAGAAGCCACAGTAGATACCGGTATTGCAAGCACATCACGTGCAACCTTTGAAAGTACGCGATATCTAACTGAATTCACCTTCCACCAAGTTAGAAGGTCAAAACTATCATCTTCATCCTCACATCTTTCAGCTAGATATCTATCAACCTCTGACTTACTTTCCAAACTATCTTCTGACTGCAACTGTTGCTTAAATTCAGCCATAATTTTTGCCTTTCTACTAGCCACATTCTCAGCTGAAAGAGCTACATCTTCATGTTGGGAACTTGTGCGCTGAGGAGAATGCCCTTCTTCACTTTCCATGTATGCATTATATATGCGGATAAATGCATTTTTCACCTTCCAACTAAAATCAAGTTTTTTTGCATGATCATGTGCATACATTTTCCCCAACCCAAAATCAAGATATCGCATCTTGTAGCGAGGATCAAGAAGAACCCCAACATAAAGCAACATATTTTGATTTTCCAAGTTCTCCCAATACTTATCAAACTTTCTCTTCATATTTGTGACCATTAATCCCACCACGGGATTTCGTTCTTCACACTCCATATTAATGGCATCTTTAATAATAACCAACTCCGGGAAAAAAACATTACAAGTTACATATTCACCCCCCGAAAATTTTAAAGTTGCATCATGAAATAATGCAAGGAACCTCACAAACAACTGTACCTTCGCCCAATCGGATGCATTGGGAGGCCCTAACTTCTTTGATTTTCTCGTATTCACCACATGGTCTACATTTTCATCATCGACATCGTCGTCATTATCATCTCTAATACTACTAAGGAAGCATGGATCTTCTTCCTCCAACCGATCAAAAGCCCTTTTAAATTTTGAAGCCCTCTCCAACATAAGATAGGTGGAGTTCCACCTAGTCGGTACATCTAGGCAAAGTTGACTTTTAGATTGAATATCTTCCAACCCCACACATTTCTGATATGTACTCCACCTTTGAGGGGATGATTTAACATATTTCACAACACCCCTCACTTTCGCAATAGACTCATCATATTCTTTTAACCCCTCACGAACAATTAAGTTCAAAATGTGAGCACATCATCGAGCATGCAAGAATTCATGTTCCAAGATCGTGTCTTTCCTATACTTTGTTTTTTTTTTCAAATAAGAAACAGCTCCATTATTAGAACTTGCATTATCAAGTGTCAGTGCAAGTATTTTTGGTCGCCCCCAATCATGCAAACACATCTCTATGCCCGTACCAAGGGTATCACCCTTGTGATTTTCAACCAAACAAAATGAAAGAATCCTCTTGTGTAACTTCCAACCATCATCAATAAAATGTGCTGTGAGACACATATACTTTAGGTTTTGCACGGATGTCCATGTGTCCGTAGTGAGAGAAACTCGCTGTCCTCGAAGAGCATTTCTCAACTTTTGTTTTTCTTTTAAGAACAAATTAAAGCAATCATTGGCAACCGTCATACGGGATGGAATTCCTACCCACTTAGGGCAAACCACAAGCATAAAGTTCCTGAAACCCTCCCCTTCAGCATGCCTAAATGGCAACTCATCAAGAATAATCATCTCTGCTAAGGCTTGTCGGCAAGCCTCAACACTAAATGCAATAGACACAAGTCCCCCACTACTACTACCACTTCCTCCCTCCACCTTCCAAGCTAGAGTCGTCTGAGATTTATCCGTCTTCTTAAACGGACATTTCTTACACTGGTGCTCAATGTGATACTTCATGTTTTTCGTACCATTGGTCTTCGTATCACATGCATACGAAGCACCACAATAATTACATGCAGCCCTAGGTTTAGTTGGATCATCTTTTGGAATTTTTGTAAAATGATCCCAAATAAATGACCTAACTCTACCTTTTTGTGACCCACCAACTGATTGATCACTTACAGTGGGTGGGGGTGGGGGTGGAGGCATGTTTGGTCTTGACCCTTGCACATCACTTGTAGAAGACTCCATCTATAAAATGGAGTCGGGACAAACAAGACAAAAGAATAAAAGAATTAGAAAATAAGGAAAAATTATATAGTTTTAAAGGCTTAAAGCCTTGTAAATTCAGAATAAAAGAACTATATATTATATTATATATATAATATATATTATATATATAACTTATGTATATATATATATATATATAATATATCAGTCAACAACTCAACAAGTTCTACAAATTAATGCATCTCAGATTATCAAGTTCTCAACTATATGAGTTATATTTTTCTACAAATTATATGCATCACAGTAACAGATTCCAACAAAGCCTTTCTACAAACAGCAAGAGTGCCAAGTTCCAACACTGCCAAGGGCCTAAGAGTGCCAAAATTTATACAAATTTTATGCATCTCATATTCCCAAAATTTCTACAAATTATATGCATCTCAGTTCGACCAACAAAACAAAATTTTGCTTCAACCAAAAAAAAAAAACATTTCGAAGTCCCTGACCCCGTGAGTCCGTGTTCACAACAACTTCACAACAATTTTTTGACACACATCATCCAAGCTCACAACAACTTCACAAATCACAACTAAAGTCAAGAGTCACCATAACACAAGCTCACAGAACCAACATCGGCGTTCGGCGCCGATAAATACCAACATTCATGATCAATATAGGCGACGATTAAATACCAGAGACTAGAGAGAGAGAGCGAGAGAGAGAAAGAGAGAGAGAGTACCAAAATCTCGACGGAGGGGGGCGACCGACGGGCTGGAGGAGGGTGGATGCGAGTCGCGACGGCTAGGGTTTTCTGAATCGCACACGGCACACAATCGCCTTTCGGGGGAGAGGGGGGGCGAAATGAGGAACTGGGAAGGGGGGAAAACTAATGTTGAAACGGCGTCGTTTGGATTGAAATTGGACCCAAATGGCGGCGTTTCAACATGCGGTTTATTAAAAAAAAAACTGAGTTGCGTGAAACGACGCCGTTTCACGCAACTCAATTTCAAAATCCTGCCATTTCACGCCCTCCTGGACTTAAACGGCGCCGTTTAGGTCCTATTTTATACTAAACGGCGCCGTTTCGGCTTCTTGGCAGTGGGCAGTGCCCAGTGCACTTGAGTTATACAGTACATATTAATTTTAATATTACATAATACATTAATAATTTAATACTATAGAGTATAGACTTATATATTAATATTAATATTACATAATACATTAATAATTTAATACTATAGAGTATAGACTTACATATTAATATTAATAATACATAATACATTAATAATTTAATACTAAAGACTTATAGACTTATATATTAATATTAATAATACATAATACATTAATAATTTAATAGTAAAGACTTATAGACTTATATATTAATATTAATAATACATAATACATTAATAATTTAATACTATAGAGTATAGACTTATATAATAATATTAATAATACATAATACATTAATAATTTAATACTATAGACTTATAGTGATTAGTATAATTTTTTTTTAATACCATAGGTCCATATTAGAGTCTATTAGTATACTAATACTATATAAGTTATAAATTATAACTATATATAATATAATAGATTAATAGTATTAGTAATTTAGTACTAGACTATTAGTATATTTTTTTTCTAATACCATATTAGAGTCTATTACTATACTAATAGTATATATTATATAATAATACATTAGTAATTTAGTACTAGACTATTAGTATATTTTTTTCTAATACCATATTAGAGTCTATTACTATACTAATAGTATATATTATATAATAATAGTATTAGTAATTTAGTACTAGACTATTAGTATATTTTTTTCTAATACCATATTAGAGTCTATTACTATACTAATAGTATATATTATATAATAATAGTATTAGTAATTTAGTACTAGACTATTAGTATATTTTTTTCTAATACCATATTAGAGTCTATTACTATACTAATAGTATATATTATATAATAATACATTAGTAATTTAGACTTATAGTGATTAGTATATTTTTTTCTAATACCATATTAGAGTCTATTACTATACTAATACTATATATTATATAATAATACATTAATACTATAGACTTATAGTGATTAGTTATTATCAATCATGATCAATATAAGTTATAAGTTATAACTTATAACTATATAATAGATTAATAGTATTAGTAATTTAGTACTAGATTAATAGTATTAGTAATTTAGTACTAGACTATTAGTATATTTTTTTCGAATACCATATTAGAGTCTATTACTATACTAATACTATATATTATATAATAATACATTAATACTATAGAGTCATAGACTTATAGTGATTAATTATTATCAATCATAATTAATATAAGTTATAAATTATAACTATATAATAGATTAATAGTATTAGTATTGGACTATTAGTAATATAGTATAGGCTATAGCTATATGTTAGTAATATACTAATATTAGTTATAGTGATTTAGTATAAGTTATAACTATATTACTATAACTATAAGTCTATAAGTCTATAACTATTAACTATTGTCTTAGACTCTTACTCTATGTTAGACTATTACTAATTTACTAATATACTATTAGTATATATTTTTATTCATACCATATTAGACTTTAGAGTCTAGAAGTAGAGTCTAGACTATTAATATAATACTTGTATTAGTATAAATATTAATAATTTAGTATTACTATAAAATTATAAATATTACTATTAGTATAAACTTATAAATGTGTATTAGTTAATAATTACTTAATGATGAATTAGTGATAGGATTAAGTTAATTAGTCAAATGAAAATTATATACTTAATATATATAAATTATTAAATTATATATATATATTTAATTCGGTCCGGTCTAGTCCGAAAACCCGCCGGACCGTGGACCGGACCGAATTAATTCGGTCTTCTGATTTTTGGACCGGACCGGACCGAAACAACTCTCGGTCCGGTCCGGTCCGGACCGAATTGGCCGGTCCGGTCGGTTTTCCCGGTCCGGACCGCCCGATTCTCACCCCTAGTCACCGGTCAGAGATATACTTTAGTCGAATAGGAACAAATGGAGATATTTTTCTCGTGGGTCGCAGATACTTTACGTTCATATATTGTAATTGAAAAATATGTACACACGTCATTTTTTATAATATTTTATATAATAATATTTTAAAAGGAATATTATTTTTATAAATTAACTTATAAAAATAATATCATTTTATTAAATATTCTTATTTTATAATATATATTATGAAAAATGTTATGAAATATATTGTGTAGGTATTATTATTTTTTATATATTAAGAAAATACTGAAAATGGAATAAATTGATTTTTTTTTTTATATATATTAACAATGCAGAATTTTTTTTTTATCGATCGTTATTGCGCAATATTGCAGAACTAATGCCCGCGCGCACACATAAAAAATGCCTTATTTGTAGTGAGTTATTTGGTCAAAAAATGATAAATTCCTATCAAAATAAATGTCGTTTGAATTTGAAGATGAGTTGAGATTGTTATTCTAAGGGGTGTGATCATCAAACGGTGTATTCCTTAGAATGATATTCTTTAATATGGTGATGGTTCCCATGAGGGGTGATATTAAAGGAAGTGTTAAAGGAAGTATTAAGAGACACAACCTTTTGATTTAGTCAAAAGGTTGTGTCACTTCTTAAGGATGTGACTTTTGGGTTACCATTAGTTTACCAATGATTGTGCCCTTTCACAATAGGATGTGTCACTCCGGTCTTAAGGTTGTGACCTTTGGGTTACCATTGATTAACTAATGGATGTGCCCTTTACCAACCGGTGCATGATGACCTATAAATAGGAGTCATTGGTGTACAAATAAATGCACTCAATTCCCTTTGCTCATCACCAACTTGTGGGACAAATACCCTCACGGGAGTGTCATCATATCGTTATAATTTCTGCTTCCATTTATTATTTAATTCTCTACAGAGATGAATTGTGAATAATAGTGAGATGAATTATGAATAATAATAAAAATTTTAAGTTAAAATTGTTGAATAATAATAAATAATAATGAGATAAATTAAAATGAACGGTAAATTCAAACTAGGCAATTGGTTGCAAATAACTCATTAGAAGTAATAGGACGCGATTAGTTATCCAGAATTAGGTGCGAATGCAGTACTACTACTACGTGTACGTATAAGGTGTGAGTTAGTTCACCCTACAAAGAAAGAATCTTTCATTCTTTGAATTAATATTGGAAGAAACTGGTGAAGTCAGTATTGATTTGTATCCATTAGCATTAATTGAAGTTGTTGATCAGCTACTCCAATCCTACATTAATTGCATGCATACGCCACTTGTCATTTTCACGTCCTGCATGCCGATAATGATACATAACCAACTATTCTATAATTTATCACCAACATATATATTAATAAATTATTGTTCTAGCAATTACTGTCTAAAGTACAAGAAAAAAAAATAATTATTTAATACTTAGTTCATGCAAACCAATTGTGATATAGTTGTTATTATATTATTTTCCTTATATATACGACATCGTTTCTAACATGATCTCTCTCAATATATATAGTAGTATATATATGTAAAAAGTAGAGCTAGCTAATTAATAAAGTGTCGATTTGGAGGGTTGGTTTTTGGACGTGATTTTTGGTGCATGGCTGATCTATCGTGATGATGATTCTGGTTGAGCGGCGCCTAACAGCAACTAACGACTTCAAAAACTGGCTAAGAGCATTATATCTAAGAAATCGTATTAATTACGATCTCAAGATTTTAACGAAGATTCTTGTAACATTACAAAAAAAAGATATTTGAGATAAATTATTTGCGACGAGAATGATTATTTGAAATAAAAATAGATTCATTTTAATAGAAAATAATCTTTTTGATAAGAAATAACTGACGGGAAATAAACTGTTTTTTTATAGTGTAAGCATGATAGCTTCGGGTTGAGTCATAACCCAACTTACCCTTTGTATGACGAACCTTGAATGGCAGCAGGTTTGAGTTTTGAGGAGGCAGTTTTAAGTGGTAAGTCCACGTCCTTGCGACTATGATAAGATATGGAGTCAATTGAAAGAAGAGTCGTTGAAAAGGGCAGTCTAATCCACAAAGTTGAAACAATATTTATGAAACAGAAGCAGCATTGTAACCATTGTATCTATGTATTATTAAAAAAAAAACAGCATTAATGCAACCTGTTTGTTCGTAGGTACTAGGTTTGATCCAAGATTCCATAAATTATGCAATAATTAAATGCATCATGTATTGCGGCTATAACATTTTAATTACATAAAAGCAGCTATTTTCAAAACCTAGGTTGAGATCCCTCTTTGTTTTTTGGACTAGAAAGCATTCCACTCACATTAATTATTTCGTTGAATTTTTTGAAAATGCAGATAAGATAATATTGCGGCTAGCTATAACTTGGTCCCATTTTTCATGCTTCCTTTAAAAGTCTCCAAATGATTGCCACCTCCCAAAATGTCAAAATGTTTCTAAAATTGGTATGTTGGTTTGATAATTTACCACTTTAATTCACAAGTAAATAAATCTTTTTTTTTTAATTTTATAAAATAGAAGCTAATTTAATTAATGGTTAATTATCAACGCATTGTGATGCGTAGTAGAAGAGTGCAGTGTATAGTATAAGACCTCGTTTGATTATGCGGTTTAGATGAGATGAGATGATATGTTTTGTTGAAAGTTAAAAAAATTGATTTTTTTTTGTATTTTGTTTAGAAATTTGAAAAAGTTGTAATAATTAAATAAAAAAGTTGAATACGTGAAATTAAAAAATATTTGTGTTTGTAGTGTTTGAATATTGAGATGAGATATAAGCATCTCTCTATCCAAATCAAGCCTTCAACATAATTTAAATATAAAATATTTTTTAATTTTTTTGTATATTCATTACTCAAATTCAAAAATCAATACAAATTTTCATAAACTTCAAAATAAAAATTATATTCAACTTTTTTTTTTTAATTTCAAAACAAAAATTATATTTAATTTGTTCTCTTACCTTTTTCCAAACCAATAAAATATTTTCATTCAAATCATTTTATTACTATTTATAACATTACGAGATACTCCAAATATCAAAACATGTCATGAAATGGCCTAATTAAACTGATTTCTTTACTAGGTTTATATACTTGTATAAATAATAAGGGAGGTGGTTCAATGACTCAATCATGGTGGGAGTGCCCCATTTTTTGGAAAAGACAAATTCCCATAGTTTTTTTTTATTTTTTATTTTTATGATTTTCTTAAATATTCTTACCTTACCAATAAATTGAAAAGAACCCCTAAGTTCTTAACTAACTACATATCTTCTTAGTAAAATTAAAGAAGGGAAAATATATTTACAATTTTAAAGTGTTAAAGTCTCGCAGGCTCTCTTTAAAAAAATTAGATAAATTTAGAAATCACACGAAAAAATCAATTTCGATAAATCTCATTTTTTAAAATAAGAATGTGCAAAACTTATGCACTGAAATGTATCTAGCATTAGTTTTCACAATATTGTTTTTTAGAGAGATGATATTTACAATTGTAGAGTGTGCAAGTGCTGTACAATTCCTTAAAAAAAGTGAATAAATATCAGATCTACTTGAAAAATAATAATTTTTTAATAATAAATCTTACTCTTTTTTAAAACGATTATACGTGCAATCTTTATATAATTTTATACAAATGTAGTATTACTTTCTTTTTTTTTTCTTTTTTTTTTGTGTAATTTTATAAACTCATTAGTTTGGCCACACGTGTTTTTCAAAAGTAAACATCGTGTACATAAATTTAAACAAAAAACTCAGGGGTACGTGTAATCTTTATATACATTTTCTTCTTGAATAAATATAAATAGAAGTTACTATTAAGTGCATCTATTTTACACATATGATATGATATCATCTAAATCATATATTTCTCCAAATGAATATTAGAAATAATTAATTAAAAATAATCACGTAACGAGTATAAAGTATAAATTACTATTATAACTTATCTCTAGCATTACTTTTTCAAGTTTTTTTTATTGAATTTTCAAAACAAAGATTCATTTGTAGACAGCTGAGACCGACCCTCTCTTTCACGTTTTTATAATTAATTTGTGATATTTTATTACTACAAACATTTTATCAAGAATAAAACATATTCTTAAATGAATAAAACATTTTTTAAATTTTTCTAAAATTTAAACACTAGCTTTTTTTTAATCAAGAAGGTGATGTAAAGGATTGGTTTTATTGAAATTATTTTGCTACCAAACAACCTTGTATCATTTTTTAAATTCCAATTTAATGTGATAAGAGTAAAGGAATCAATTTTAAAGGAATCACGTGACTCCATTAAAATCAAATTTTAATATTATATTTAATTATTTATTATTATTGCATGTTTGAAATTTACCTTTATAATAAGGAAAATGATAGATGCTCCGCTGGGTTTCTGTCGGGCTTTAGCCTTTTTTTATACATTTTATACATGTCTTTTTTAGTTTTTTTTATGTAGATATTTTTAATAATTTTAAATATTTAAAAAAAACAAAATAAAAATTATAATATTATTAAAAAATATTTTTTTAATCACGAAATAGAATAAAAAAATATTTATTTTACTTCGTGATTAAGGAAGTATTTTTTAATGATTTTTTTTTTTTACTTTATGATTAAGGAAGTGTTTTTTAATAATATTTTAAATTTATTTTATTTTTTTAAAATATTTAAAAGTGTAAAAAAAATCTATATAACAAATAAATTAAAAAAATACACATAGAAAAATACATTTTAAGCCCAACGGGAGCCCCCAACGGGCTGTAGCATGACCATTTTAAATATTTAAAAATAATTATAATATTATTAAAAAAATACTTTATTAATCACGAAGTAAAATATAAAATTATAAAAAAATATTTTTATAATTTTTTATTTTACTTCGTGATTAAGAATATATTTTTTGTTTACTTTCTGATTAAGAAAGTATTTTCTTAATGATGTTTTAAATTTATTTAATTTTTTTAGAATATTTTAAAATATTAAAAAATCTATATAAATAATTATTCAAACAAAATACATGTAAAATAATACTACACCCCTAGTGGGGGCTGTAGAATCACCCTTATAATAAGTGGGGAGTTTAACTTCAAACCAGATGGGTGAACAAGTAGTTTAAGGGTACATTTGGATAATGAGAATACTTGAGAAGTGTTGAGAATGTTTGTGAATAGTTATGAGTAGAGATTGAAGTGAGTTTGTGGGTCCCATTGAGAGTATTTTGAGTTGTTTGGATATGTGAAGTATATTGAGTTGTTGACTTATAGATAGGTAGTTGAAAAAGGTGTGGGTCCCATAAATATTATAGTGATTTTATTATAGTAATTTTTTAATATTAATAAATATTGTAGTGATTTTATTTTATTTTTATATATAATAATGATAAATATTATAATGATTTTATTTTCATATATATAATAGTTATAAATATTATAGTAATGTTATTTCTTATTTATATATTATAGTGATTTTATTTTTTATTATATATTATAGTGATTTTATTTTTTATTTATATATAATAGTTATATATAATAGTGATAAATATAATAGTAATTTTATTTTTATTTATATATTATAGTGATTTTATTTTTTATTATATATTATAATGATTTTATTTTTTATTTATATATTATATTGATTTTATTTTTTATTTATATATAATAGTGATAAATATTATAGTGATTTTATTTTTTATTATATATTATGGTGATTTTATTTTTTATCAAAAATTATAGTGATTTTATTTTTTATTTATATATAGTAGTGATAAATATTATAGTGATTTTATTTTTTATTTATATATAATTGTGATAAATATTATAGTGATTTTATTTTTTATTTATATATTATAATAATAAATATTAAAGTGATTTTTGAAAAGACTTTTATACGAAGATGGTTCATTGCGTTTGATATGTAGAATATTTTTAATAACACAAAAATACTTAAAAAATATTAAGGTATATTAACTACTCAAACGCAGCCTAAGAGTTATTGCCACGGCAATAACCGGGCAATGTGGGTTCTGCTGGGCTCGCAACTGTCAATGCAGATCCAAATATCTACATGTTAAGACCCACGCTCTGCTCGACGTCATTCTTTCTGAATGAGCAGTGCTACACGTGTAGTACGAGACGGGTCCCGATAAAAATAAAAAGTTTTTTTCTTTTTAATTTTTTATTTATTTCTGAATACAACGAGCTACAGTAAATAATTTAGAAATGAATTTTACTGCACAACTTTCACCACACTCTACACTTCACATTAGATAATTTATATGAGTTTGTATGAGTTTAGATAATTTATAAATAAAAATAAGATACTTGAGTTGATATGAGATGAATTATAAATTGTTTGAATTAAAATATTTAATGGAATTTTAAAAAATGAGAGAGAAAATATTTAATAAAAATATTATAAAGTTAAAATATTATTAAAATATAATTTTTTAATATAATTTTTATTTTGAGTTTTGAAAAAAAAAATTTTTGTGTGTGTGTGCGCGCACTCTATTTTCTATTTGGAAGTTTAAAAAAATTGTAATGATTAAATAAAATAGTTAAAAATTTGAAATTGAAAAATATTTATTTTTGTGGTGTTTGGAATCTTTGGATATTGAGATGAGATATAAGCATCTCTCTATCATATCTCATTTCTCTATCCAAATCAAGCTTTAAACATTATTTAAATATAAAATATTTTTTTTATTTTTTCATATAATCATTATTCAAATACAAAAATTATATTCAGAATTTTTGTTAACATGAAAAAAAAAATTATATTCAATTTGTTCTCTTACCTTTTTCCAAATCTAATAAAACATTTTCATTTAAATTATTTTACTATTATTTACAAAATTTATAAATTACTCCGTATGTTCAAACATGTTGAAATGGCCTAATTAAACAGATTTCTTTAAGATTTTAAGGAAAATGGGAGGTGGGATCATGGTGGGGGTGCCCCATTTTTTGGAAAAGAAAAATTCCCATGGCTACTTTTATTTTTATGATTTTTTAAAAAATTCTTACCTTACCAATAAATTGAAAATAACCCCTTAACTAACTACATATCTTCTTGACAAAATTCAAGAAGAGAAAATATATTTATAATTTTAAAATGTGTAAATCTTGTCGACTTTCTTTAAAATAAATTGGATAAATTTAAGACCCTTATGAATTGTATCTTACATTAGTCTTCACAATATTTTTCTTAAATAAATTATATTTATAGTCGTAAAGTGTCTAAATATTACGTTATCTCTTAAAAAATAAATAAATATCAGACTCACATGAATTATTTTTTAGTGATAGATTTTATTCATTTTCAAAACGATATGTGAAATGAATAAATATCGGACTCACATAAAAAATTATATTTACAGTTATACGATACTTGCATATTCTACAATTATGGATAATATTACTTCTTCTTCTTCTTCTTCTTCTTCTTCTTCTTCTTTTTTTTTTTTTTTTTTTTTTTTTTTTTTGTATTTTTATAAACTCATTAGTTTGGCCACACGTGTTTTTCAAAAGTAAAGATCGTGTACATAAATTTAAACAAAAAACTCAGGGGTACGTGTAATCTTTATTACTACAAATGTGGACCACATATTCTTAAATGGATAAAACATTTTTTAAATTTTTCTAAAATTAAAAAAAAAAAAACTTTTTTATCCTTATCGTCTCGTGCTAGCAGCCTAGCACTGCTCTTTTGACATGTTCACATATTCTACGGCGTCCACTTGCTAAAGATTCCTGTTTTCTATCCCAATAATTAAATTTATCAGTCTAAATTAAATTTAAAAGGAAATTTTTTAATGTATAATTTTTCTGCGTATTCTTTAAAAAAAAATTGATAAATTTAATATCTAAATAAAAAAAACTCATTTTTTTTATAATGAATTCTATTTTCTTTTCAAAGAGTATATACTTACAACTTTTGAGAAATATATATGAAAGAGATTTATTATACATTAGATATTATTTATTCTCATATTTTATATTTATAATTTTTTTTATAAGATGTGAGATATTTTTTATAAGGTATAATAATATTTTTTATAAGATATACGGTGTAAAATGATAAATAATAATATATGAGATGAATTTTTTTTATATTAAAATGGAGAAGAAAGCATGACTATTGACTGAGGGACGTTTTCCCATGCCTTGAATGAAAATCAAATTTTTATTATTTTATTTTAAATAAATAAGCAGGTTGATTAGACTATGATTGGCAAGCGAGAGTACCTCAAGTACTCTCATTACTATTCTTTACTTTATTATTATTTTTTATCTACTTTTTTACTATTCATTACTTTTTACCTACTTTTTATTACTATTCAATATTTTATTATTACTATTCACAAACATTCTCAACACTTCTCACTACCTAAACATAGTCGATGAGAAGCTACGATTCAGGAAGATGGATGCATTTTGATGATTAATTTCCTTTTCATGGCATTCCTTTTTTTTTTTTTTTTTTTGGTTCAATGCATTAATTCCACAAATTTACTTGGGACCAAACACGGTTTTCTTTTATGACTTTCGGACATCATCAACAATTTGAATAGCATCATGTTTGCTATTACCAAGTCAACCTAATTAGAAGTGTTGAAACTCTCATCACAGACAAATGGAAACGGCGTATACTATTGCTAAGCCACCTTCTTATTTTGTTATGTTATGTTGTGGTCACAAGGCTTGTAACACATGTTCATTTTGGAGTGAGTTAGGGAAGAGCCGTATCGATCAGAATTTCTGACCTAAAGAAAAGAAAAGAAAATCATTTTGTTTTTTAATATCCAGATGTGACTTAGTTTAGTGGTATGTTGACCCAAATAATTTGTCAGTGAGATCGGGTTAACAATTTCAACAGTTTTCCTTTCTTTATTATTATTGTCTTGCATCACAGCAATACAGCATGTATTCATTTTGTTTTTCTATTGATTTTTTCTATTCTATAAACAATTCATCATTTACAAATTTTAAAACAATAATAATATGATTAACTCATGAGAATAACATGATTAATTTAGATATAAATTTATGACTAAATTTTAATAAGGTGTTTTTCATTAAAAATAAAATAAAATTCTCATATGATTCTTTAATTTTTCTAAAAATACTAATTAGCATATATAATACTTACCTAAATCTGCATATAAATAATTAATTTTCTTTCCGGTTTTCCTACTGTCCTGGCCCTGCGCCTATATATATATACTTTTTAGCTAGCAAGCCCATCAAGCACATGATCAGCATCCTCTCATCTCTCTAATTTTCTTCCCAAGATATCCTGATCCAAAACTTGCATATGGGGGCCGGAAGATCAGAGGGGTCAGAGTACATTGTGAGAGTGAGCAAGACGGAGATGGTGGCTGCAGTTCTGCCATTGCAAGAGCACTGGCTGCCACTATCTAACCTAGACTTGCTTCTTCCCCTTGTGGACGTGGGTGTTTTTTTCTGCTATAAGAAACCTGCAGCTACCTCCGGGGATGATGCAGACAACCAGCTTAGTGCTTTTGAGTCCATGGTCGGCGTGCTGAAGAAGGCATTGGCACAAACTCTGGGTTCCCACTACGCGTTTGCCGGTGAGGTGGTGCCAAACTTGGTTGGAGAACCTGAGATTCTCTGCAACAATGGCGGAGTATGTTTTGTTGAAGCTTTTGCAGAGGTAGACCTTAAAGACCTCAACTTGTATAACCCTGACGAGAGCATTGAGGGCAAACTTGTACCCCAGAGGAAGCATGGTATTCTGGCTGTCCAGGTTTGGTTCAATATGTCACACGCTCTCTGATCTGTAGATGGCTATGATTCCTCATTGCCTCTAACAACGAAGACTTTTTGCAAAACCACGGTCGTATTTTTTAGTTGATATGTTTGTTCACTCAAAAACACGTTTTCTGAAATCTGTTGCAGCATAGATTTTATTTCTATTCTTATTTTTTCATGCAGGCACTTCGTTTTCAATGGCTTGATTATTTTTTTCATGCATGATTAGTAGATATGTTATGAGATCAGGTACTACCTAGCTAATAGTTATTCGAAATTAACTGCATGCATGGTGCAGGCTACTCAGCTAAAATGTGGCGGATTGGTGGTGGCATGCACATTTGACCACCGAATAGCAGATGCTTACTCGGCCAACATGTTTCTTGTTTCGTGGGCTGAGATGGCTCGGTCTAAAACAATCACTGTTATGCCATCTTTTCGTCGATCTCTACTCAACCCTCGACACCCCGGCTCGATTCATCCCTCCTTGGATGACATGTATGTCCCCATAACCGCATTGGCCCCACCCAAAGACCCAGAACTGGATGCAGACGATCTCATTAGCCGCATATACTACATTACTGGCGACCAACTCAACCGTCTCCAGTCACTAGCCAGCAGTACCAATGGTTGCAGGAGGACAAAATTACAGTGTTTTAGTGCATTCCTGTGGAAGATGATTGCCAAATGGGCTATTATTAAGAACATGGACAAAAAGGTAACCAAGTTGGGCATTGTTGTCGATGGAAGGACAAGATTAAGCGAAGGAGATAAACATAAAGCTTCACTCATGGGTTCTTACTTTGGAAATGTGCTGTCCATACCGTATGGTGCCAAGCAAGTGAGTGAGATTAACGACAAGCCGTTGGATTGGGTGGCAGACGAGGTTCATAAACTGTTGGAAGGGGCAGTGACAAAGGAACATTTCTTGGGGCTGATAGATTGGGTGGAGGCTCATCGTCCGGTGCCAGGTTTGGCAAAGATATATTATAATGGGAGCGAAGATGGACCGGCTTTGGTGGTGTCATCCGGGCAACAGTTCCCAGTGTCTAAGGTGGACTTCGGGTGGGGAAACCCGGCTTTTGGATCGTACCATTTTCCGTGGGAAGGGGACGCCGGATACGTGATGCCGATGCCGAGCCCCGCCGGAAACGGTGATTGGGTGGTGTACATGCGCCTCTTTAAAGGACAGCTGGAGTTGATAGAGGCGGAGGCTGCTCAGGTCTTTAGACCCTTGACTTCTAACTATCTCGGTTTCGACTAGATCATATATATATATATATATTGTGCTATATATATATATTTCAGATTCATAAAACGTTACGTGATGCATGCTGCAGGTTTATGAGGGTACCTTATTATAAATGGCTGTACGTTCAAAACAATTAATAATTAAGTTTTACGTTGATTTTATTTTGTAATTAAATAGACTATAGGTTAGATTTATTTTTTCTTCTTAAATATTATGTTTGGAAATTATAAGACAACTCGTGCTGCAGATGATTTTTTCTTCTAATTAGTTATTATTTATCACTCTACAATATATACTCTAGGGAAAATAACACAATATACCTTATGAAAAACACCTATATTCTACGAAAAATACTACATACCTTATAAAAAACATCTCATATCGGTTAAAAAAATTATAGATACTAAGTGTGTGAATAATTAATATTTTATGCATAATAAATTTGATGATTTTGTAATAACGTTCAGAGAATCATTTGTAAAGATTATGTATGTGCAAATTCTTTTAAAAAAAACTTTATTTTTTTATTTTTTGTAAGAATGGATACAAAACTTACCGAGGCAACGAGGCATGCATCTGATCAACCAGTACTGTTCAAGTACTTTCTAGCGGTGGGGCATGGAGCTCATCCGCTAAGTTGCCGTATTTGCATATGAGTTAGAATAAATTTTCACAATTTCTTCCTATTCTACATTTTATATTTTTTAAAATTTTTATTATTTTTTTATCGAATATTTATTATATGAATAATGAATAAATAATTTGAAATAATTTAAAAAGAATAAACTCAAAAACAAATTAAAAATTTAAAAAAATGTTGAATATGAAGGGTAGTAAAAATTGTGTAACAAAACTCGATGCGTAATATACATACATTTCATAACCTATTTTACAATACATATTATAAAAAATATTTTCAATCTTTAATAATTAGACGTACCTTGAAAATTAATATTCCACAACTCGAGGTTCAGGTGGGTCACAGGTCAGAGAGATACTTTAGTCGAATAGGAACAAATGGAGATATTTTTCTCGTGGGTCACAGATACTTTACGATATTTTGTAATTGAAAAATATAAACACACGTCATTTTTTATAATATTTTATATAATAATATTTTAAAATGAATATTATTTTATAAATTAACTTATAAAAATAATATCATTTTATAATATAGATTATGAAAAATGTTATGAAATGTATTGTGTGGATATTATTATTTTTTATATACTAAGAAAATACTGAAAATAGAATAAATTGATTTTGTTGTTTATATATATTAACAATGCAGATTTTTTTTTTATCGATCGTTATTGCGCAATATTGCAGAACTAATGCTTATTTGTAGTGAGTTATTTGGTCAAAAAATGATAAATTCCTACCAAAATAAATGTGCCGTTTGGATTTGAAGATGAGTTGAGATGAATTATAAATAGTACTGAGATGAATTGTGAATAATAATAAAATTTATGAGTTAAAATTATTAAATAATAATAAATAATAATAAAATAAATTGAGATAAACTGTGAATATAAACTAGACGTCTTTACAAATTGGTTGCAAATAACTCATTTGAAATAAGAGGGAGGACGTGATTAGTTATCCAGAATTAGGTGTGAATGCAGTACTACTACTACGTGTACGTATAAGGTGTGAGTTAGTTCACCCTACAAAGAATCTTTCATTCTTTGAATTAATGGAAGAAACTGGTGAAGTCAGTATTGATTTGTAACCATTAACATTAATTGAAGTTGTTGATCAGCTACTCCAATCCTACATTAATTGCATGCATACGCCACTTGTCATTAATTTTCACATTTGTAATACAGATAATCATACGTAACCAACTATTCTATAATTTATCAACAACATATTAAGAAATGATTTCTTATTACTTTAATTCAAAATGATTGTTCTAGCAATTACTGTCTAAAGTACAAGAAAAAAAAATAATTATTTAATACTTAGTTCATGCAAACCAATTGTGATATAGTTGTTATTATATTATTTTCCTTATATATACGACATCGTTTCTAACATGATCTCTCTCAATATATATAGTAGTATATATATGTAAAAAGTAGAGCTAGCTAATTAATAAAGTGTCGATTTGGAGGGTTGGTTTTTGGACGTGATTTTTGGTGCATGGCTGATCTATCGTGATGATGATTCTGGTTGAGCGGCGCCTAACAGCAACTAACGACTTCAAAAACTGGCTAAGAGCATTATATCTAAGAAATCGTATTAATTACGATCTCAAGATTTTAACGAAGATTCTTGTAACACTACAAAAAAATAGGACATTTGAGATAAATTATTTGCGACGAAAATAATTATTTGAGATAAAAGTAGACTCATTTTAATAGAAAATAATATTTTTAATAAGAAATAACTGATAAGAAATAAACTTTTTTTTTTATAGTGTAAGCATGATTGCTTCGGGTTGAGTCATAACCCAACTTACCCTTTGTATGACGAACCTTGAATGGCAGCAGGTTTGAGTTTTGAGGAGGCAGTTTTAAGTGGTAAGTCCACGTCCTTGCGACTATGATAAGATATGGAGTCAATTGAAAGAAGAGTCGTTGAAAAGGGCATGCAGTCTAATCCACAAAGTTGAAACAATATTTATGAAACAGAAGCAGCATTGTAACCATTGTATCTATGTATTATTAAAAAAAAAAAACAGCATTAATGCAACCTGTTTGTTCGTAGGTACTAGGTTTGATCCAAGATTCCATAAATTATGCAATAATTAAATGCATCATGTATTGCGGCTATAACATTTTAATTACATAAAAGCAGCTATTTTCAAAACCTAGGTTGAGATCCCTCTTTGCTTTTTGGACTAGCAAGCATTCCACTCTCATTTAATTATTTCGTTGAATTTTTTTGAAAATGCAGATAATATTGCGGCTAGCCATAACTTGGTCCCATTTTTCATGCTCCCTTTAAAAGTCTCCAAATGATTGCCACCTCCCAAAATGTCAAAATGTTTCTAAAATTGGTATGTTGGTTTGATAATTTACCACTTTAATTCACAAGTAAATAAATCTTTTTTTTTTAATTTTATAAAATAGAAGCTAATTTAATTAATGGTTAATTATCAACGCATTGTGATGCGTAGTAGAAGAGTGCAGTGTATAGTATAAGACCTCGTTTGATTATGCGGTTTAGATGAGATGAGATGATATGTTTTGTTGAAAGTTAAAAAAATTGATTTTTTTTTTGTATTTTGTTTAGAAATTTGAAAAAGTTGTAATAATTAGATAAAAAAGTTGAATACGTGAAATTAAAAAATATTTGTGTTTGTAGTGTTTGAATATTGAGATGAGATATAAGCATCTCTCTATCCAAATCAAGCCTTCAACATAATTTAAATATAAAATATTTTTTAATTTTTTTGTATATTCATTACTCAAATTCAAAAATCAATACAAATTTTCATAAACTTCAAAATAAAAATTATATTCAACTTTTTTTTTTTAATTTCAAAACAAAAATTATATTTAATTTGTTCTCTTACCTTTTTCCAAACCAATAAAATATTTTCATTCAAATCATTTTATTACTATTTATAACATTACGAGATACTCCAAATATCAAAACATGTCAAAATGGCCTAATTAAATTGATTTCTTTACTAGGTTTATATACTTGTATAAATAATAAGGGAGGTGGTTCAATGACTCAATCATGGTGGGAGTGCCCCATTTTTTGGAAAAGACAAATTCCCATAGTTTTTTTTTTATTTTTTATTTTTATGATTTTCTTAAATATTCTTACCTTACCAATAAATTGAAAAGAACCCCTAAGTTCTTAACTAACTACATATCTTCTTAGTAAAATTAAAGAAGGGAAAATATATTTACAATTTTAAAGTGTTAAAGTCTCGCAGGCTCTCTTTAAAAAAATTAGATAAATTTAGAAATCACACGAAAAAATCAATTTCGATAAATCTCATTTTTTAAAATAAGAATGTGCAAAACTTATGCACTGAAATGTATCTAGCATTAGTTTTCACAATATTGTTTTTTAGAGAGATGATATTTACAATTGTAGAGTGTGCAAGTGCTGTACAATTCCTTAAAAAAAAGTGAATAAATATCAGATCTACTTGAAAAATAATAATTTTTTAATAATAAATCTTACTCTTTTTTAAAACGATTATACGTGCAATCTTTATATAATTTTATACAAATGTAGTATTACTTTCTTTTTTTTTTCTTTTTTTTTTGTGTAATTTTATAAACTCATTAGTTTGGCCACACGTGTTTTTCAAAAGTAAACATCGTGTACATAAATTTAAACAAAAAACTCAGGGGTACGTGTAATCTTTATATACATTTTCTTCTTGAATAAATATAAATAAAAGTTACTATTAAGTGCATCTATTTTACACATATGATATGATATCATCTAAATCATATATTTCTCCAAATGAATATTAGAAATAATTAATTAAAAATAATCACGTAATGAGTATAAAGTATAAATTACTATTATAACTTATCTCTAGCATTACTTTTTCAAGTTTTTTTTATTGAATTTTCAAAACAAAGATTCATTTGTAGACAGCTGAGACCGACCCTCTCTTTCACGTTTTTATAATTAATTTGTGATATTTTATTACTACAAACATTTTATCAAGAATAAAACATATTCTTAAATGAATAAAACATTTTTTAAATTTTTCTAAAATTTAAACACTAGCTTTTTTTTAATCAAGAAGGTGATGTAAAGGATTGGTTTTATTGAAATTATTTTGCTACCAAACAACCTTGTATCATTTTTTAAATTCCAATTTAATGTGATAAGAGTAAAGGAATCAATTTTAAAGGAATCACGTGACTCCATTAAAATCAAATTTTAATATTATATTTAATTATTTATTATTATTGCATGTTTGAAATTTACCTTTATAATAAGGAAAATGATAGATGCTCCGCTGGGTTTCTGTCGGGCTTTAGCCTTTTTTTATACATTTTATACATGTCTTTTTTAGTTTTTTTTATGTAGATATTTTTAATAATTTTAAATATTAAAAAAAAACAAAATAAAAATTATAATATTATTAAAAAATATTTTTTTAATCACGAAATAGAATAAAAAATAATATTTATTTTACTTCGTGATTAAGGAAGTATTTTTTAATGATTTTTTTTTTTACTTTATGATTAAGGAAGTGTTTTTTAATGATATTTTAAATTTATTTTATTTTTTTAAAATATTTAAAAGTGTAAAAAAAATCTATATAACAAATAAATTAAAAAAATACACATAGAAAAATACATTTTAAGCCCAACGGGAGCCCCCAACGGGCTGTAGCATGATCATTTTAAATATTTAAAAATAATTATAATATTATTAAAAAAATACTTTATTAATCACGAAGTAAAATATAAAATTATAAAAAAATATTTTTATAATTTTTTATTTTACTTCGTGATTAAGAATATATTTTTTGTTTACTTTCTGATTAAGAAAGTATTTTCTTAATGATGTTTTAAATTTATTTAATTTTTTTAGAATATTTTAAAATATTAAAAAATCTATATAAATAATTATTCAAACAAAATACATGTAAAATAATACTACACCCCTAGTGGGGGCTGTAGAATCACCCTTATAATAAGTGGGGAGTTTAACTTCAAACCAGATGGGTGAACAAGTAGTTTAAGGGTACATTTGGATAATGAGAATACTTGAGAAGTGTTGAGAATGTTTGTGAATAGTTATGAGTAGAGATTGAAGTGAGTTTGTGGGTCCCATTGAGAGTATTTTGAGTTGTTTGGATATGTGAAGTATATTGAGTTGTTGACTTATGGATAGGTAGTTGAAAAAGGTGTGGGTCCCATAAATATTATAGTGATTTTATTATAGTAATTTTTTAATATTAATAAATATTGTAGTGATTTTATTTTATTTTTATATATAATAATGATAAATATTATAATGATTTTATTTTCATATATATAATAGTTATAAATATTATAGTAATGTTATTTCTTATTTATATATTATAGTGATTTTATTTTTTATTATATATTATAGTGATTTTATTTTTTATTTATATATAATAGTTATATATAATAGTGATAAATATAATAGTAATTTTATTTTTATTTATATATTATAGTGATTTTATTTTTTATTATATATTATAATGATTTTATTTTTTATTTATATATTATATTGATTTTATTTTTTATTTATATATAATAGTGATAAATATTATTGTGATTTTATTTTTTATTATATATTATGGTGATTTTATTTTTTATCAAAAATTATAGTGATTTTATTTTTTATTTATATATAGTAGTGATAAATATTATAGTGATTTTATTTTTTATTTATATATAATTGTGATAAATATTATAGTGATTTTATTTTTTATTTATATATTATAATAATAAATATTAAAGTGATTTTTGAAAAGACTTTTATACGAAGATGGTTCATTGCGTTTGATATGTAGAATATTTTTAATAACACAAAAATACTTAAAAAATATTAAGGTATATTAACTACTCAAACGCAGCCTAAGAGTTATTGCCACGGCAAT
Source organism: Juglans regia (assembly GCF_001411555.2). Classification (NCBI taxonomy): domain Eukaryota; kingdom Viridiplantae; phylum Streptophyta; class Magnoliopsida; order Fagales; family Juglandaceae; genus Juglans; species Juglans regia. The sequence continues at coordinate 42,269,271 of NC_049907.1, forward strand.
AACCGGGCAATGTGGGTTCTGCTGGGCTCGCAACTGTCAATGCAGATCCAAATATCTACATGTTAAGACCCACGCTCTGCTCGACGTCATTCTTTCTGAATGAGCAGTGCTACACGTGTAGTACGAGACGGGTCTCGATAAAAATAAAAAGTTTTTTTTTTTAATTTTTTATTTATTTCTGAATACAACGAGCTACAGTAAATAATTTAGAAATGAATTTTACTGCACAACTTTCACCACACTCTACACTCCACATTAGATAATTTATATGAGTTTGTATGAGTTTAGATAATTTATAAATAAAAATAAGATACTTGAGTTGATATGAGATGAATTATAAATTGTTTGAATTAAAATATTTAATGGAATTTTAAAAAATGAGAGAGAAAATATTTAATAAAAATATTATAAAGTTAAAATATTATTAAAATATAATTTTTTAATATAATTTTTATTTTGAGTTTTGAAAAAAAAAATTTTTGTGTGTGTGTGCGCCCACTCTATTTTCTATTTGGAAGTTTAAAAAAATTGTAATGATTAAATAAAATAATTAAAAATTTGAAATTGAAAAATATTTATTTTTGTGGTGTTTGGAATCTTTGGATATTGAGATGAGATATAAGCATCTCTCTATCATATCTCATTTCTCTATCCAAATCAAGCTTTAAACATTATTTAAATATAAAATATTTTTTTTATTTTTTCATATAATCATTATTCAAATACAAAAATTATATTCAAAATTTTTGTTAACATGAAAAAAAAAATTATATTCAATTTGTTCTCTTACCTTTTTCCAAATCTAATAAAACATTTTCATTTAAATTATTTTACTATTATTTACAAAATTTATAAATTACTCCGTATGTTCAAACATGTTGAAATGGCCTAATTAAACAGATTTCTTTAAGATTTTAAGGAAAATGGGAGGTGGGATCATGGTGGGGGTGCCCCATTTTTTGGAAAAGAAAAATTCCCATGGCTACTTTTATTTTTATGATTTTTTAAAAAATTCTTACCTTACCAATAAATTGAAAATAACCCCTTAACTAACTACATATCTTCTTGACAAAATTCAAGAAGAGAAAATATATTTATAATTTTAAAATGTGTAAGTCTTGTCGACTTTCTTTAAAATAAATTAGATAAATTTAAGACCCTTATGAATTGTATCTTACATTAGTCTTCACAATATTTTTCTTAAACAAATTATATTTACAGTCGTAAAGTGTCTAAATATTACGTTATCTCTTAAAAAAATAAATAAATATCAGACTCACATGAATTTTTTTTTAGTGATAGATTTTATTCATTTTCAAAACGATATGTGAAATGAATAAATATCAGACTCACATAAAAAATTATATTTACAGTTATACGATACTTGCATATTCTACAATTATGGATAATATTACTTCTTCTTCTTCTTCTTCTTCTTCTTCTTCTTCTTCTTTTTTTTTTTTTTTTTTTTTTTTTTTTTTTTTTTTTTTGTATTTTTATAAACTCATTAGTTTGGCCACACGTGTTTTTCAAAAGTAAAGATCGTGTACATAAATTTAAACAAAAAACTCAGGGGTACGTGTAATCTTTATTACTACAAATGTGGACCACATATTCTTAAATGGATAAAACATTTTTAAAATTTTTCTAAAATTAAAAAAAAAAAAACTTTTTTATCCTTATCGTCTCGTGCTAGCAGCCTAGCACTGCTCTTTTGACATGTTCACATATTCTACGGCGTCCACTTGCTAAAGATTCCTGTTTTCTATCCCAATAATTAAATTTATCAGTCTAAATTAAATTTAAAAGGAAATTTTTTAATGTATAATTTTTCTGCGTATTCTTTAAAAAAAATTGATAAATTTAATATCTAAATAAAAAAAACTCATTTTTTTTATAACGAATTCTATTTTCTTTTCAAAGAGTATATACTTACAACTTTTGAGAAATATATATGAAAGAGATTTATTATACATTAGATATTATTTATTCTCATATTTTATATTTATAATTTTTTTTATAAGATGTGAGATATTTTTTATAAGGTATAATAATATTTTTTATAAGATATACGGTGTAAAATGATAAATAATAATATATGAGATGAATTTTTTTTATATTAAAATGGAGAAGAAAGCATGACTATTGACTTAGGGACGTTTTCCCATGCCTTGAATGAAAATCAAATTTTTATTATTTTATTTTAAATAAATAAGCAGGTTGATTAGACTATGATTGGCAAGCGAGAGTACCTCAAGTACTCTCACTACTATTCTTTATTTTATTATTACTTTTTATCTATTTTTTTACTATTCATTACTTTTCACTTACTTTTTATTACTATTCAATATTTTATTATTACTTTTTTATTACTATTCACAAACATTTTCAACACTTCTCACTACCTAAACGTAGTCGATGAGAAGGTACGATTCAGGAAGATGGATGCATTTTGATGATTAATTTCCTTTTCATGGCATTCCTTTTTTTTTTTTTTTTGGTTCAATGCATTAATTCCACAAATTTACTTGGGACCAAACACGGTTTTCTTTTATGACTTTCGGACATCATCAACAATTTGAATAGCATCATGTTTGCTATTACCAAGTCAACCTAATTAGAAGTGTTGAAACTCTCATCACAGACAAATGGAAACGGCGTATACTATTGCTAAGCCACCTTCTTATTTTGTTATGTTATGTTGTGGTCACAAGGCTTGTAACACATGTTCATTTTGGAGTGAGTTAGGGAAGAGCCGTATCGATCAGAATTTCTGACCTAAAGAAAAGAAAAGAAAATCATTTTGTTTTTTAATATCCAGATGTGACTTAGTTTAGTGGTATGTTGACCCAAATAATTTGTCAGTGAGATCGGGTTAACAATTTCAACAGTTTTCCTTTCTTTATTATTATTGTCTTGCATCACAGCAATACAGCATGTATTCATTTTGTTTTTCTATTGATTTTTTCTATTCTATAAACAATTCATCATTTACAAATTTTAAAACAATAATAATATGATTAACTCATGAGAATAACATGATTAATTTAGATATAAATTTATGACTAAATTTTAATAAGGTGTTTTTCATTAAAAATAAAATAAAATTCTCATATGATTCTTTAATTTTTCTAAAAATACTAATTAGCATATATAATACTTACCTAAATCTGCATATAAATAATTAATTTTCTTTCCGGTTTTCCTACTGTCCTGGCCCTGCGCCTATATATATATACTTTTTAGCTAGCAAGCCCATCAAGCACATGATCAGCATCCTCTCATCTCTCTAATTTTCTTCCCAAGATATCCTGATCCAAAACTTGCATATGGGGGCCGGAAGATCAGAGGGGTCAGAGTACATTGTGAGAGTGAGCAAGACGGAGATGGTGGCTGCAGTTCTGCCATTGCAAGAGCACTGGCTGCCACTATCTAACCTAGACTTGCTTCTTCCCCTTGTGGACGTGGGTGTTTTTTTCTGCTATAAGAAACCTGCAGCTACCTCCGGGGATGATGCAGACAACCAGCTTAGTGCTTTTGAGTCCATGGTCGGCGTGCTCAAGAAGGCATTGGCACAAACTCTGGTTTCCCACTACGCTTTTGCCGGTGAGGTGGTGCCAAACTTGGTTGGAGAACCTGAGATTCTCTGCAACAATGGCGGAGTATGTTTTGTTGAAGCTTTTGCAGAGGTAGACCTTAAAGACCTCAACTTGTATAACCCTGACGAGAGCATCGAGGGCAAGCTTGTACCCCAGAGGAAGCATGGTGTTCTCGCTGTCCAGGTTTGGTTCAATATGTCACACGCTCTCTGATCTGTAGATGGCTATGATTCCTCATTGCCTCTAACAACGAAGACTTTTTGCGCAACCACGGTCGTTTTTTTTAGTTGATATTTTTGTTCACTCAAAAATACGTTTTCTGAAATCTGTTGGACCATAGATTTTATTTCTATTTTTATTTTTTCATACAGACACTTGTTTTCAATGGCTTGATTATTTTTTTCTTCTTAACAAACTACAGAATATTAATTATAAATTTGAGAAAACGTTTTCCTTTGTTTACTTAAAAGCTAGTACCTATATATACGACGATCTTTGTTGAATGTGCTTGCAACTGGAAATGGCCGATAGGATCCAAATTACCTGTGAATATAATCATAAACTCGTGATTTTTAGTGTTGGAGAGAAGGCAAAATTAACATATAAATGAATTTGTATTATAAATTATCATGCAGTATATTTTTTCGTAGAGATCAATCTTATCTTCATCTGGGAATTAAGGGTGGCCAGGGCTCCATCATGGTACAGAAGTACGTAGACTGTCGGGACTTGGCCTGAATTGGCTTTAGAAGGTTCATACGCACAAGAAACTTAAATTGACTACAATTCTCTAAACTTCAAAAGAATATCCATATTATATTCTGCCTTCGTAAAAATTCAAAGTAAAAAAAAAAAAATACCCCAAAAAATAGAAGAAAAAGAAAGTAAACCTCTTTGTAATAAATTTCCCTAACCATTAATCACTCGTTAAAAAATTAGAAATTATGGAACCTACAAATATTCTAAATGAAACAAAAAAAAAAAAAAACTATATTCAATTCATTTGTCTAAATGATTTAGAGATGGACCGATTAAATGCATGATTGGTAGATATGTTATGAGATCAGGTACACTACCTAGCTAATAGTTATTCGAAATTAACTGCATGCATCGTGCAGGCTACTCAGCTAAAATGTGGCGGATTGGTGGTGGCATGCACATTTGACCACCGAATAGCAGACGCTTACTCGGCCAACATGTTTCTTGTTTCGTGGGCTGAGATGGCTCGGTCTAAAACAATCACTGTTATGCCATCTTTTCGTCGATCTCTACTCAACCCTCGACACCCCGGCTCGATTCATCCCTCCTTGGATGACATGTATGTCCCCATAACCACATTGGCCCCACCCAAAGACCCAGAACCTGATGCAGACGATCTCATTAGCCGCATATACTACATTACTGCCGACCAACTCAACCGTCTCCAGTCACTAGCCAGCAGTACCAATGGTTGCAGGAGGACAAAATTACAGTGTTTTAGTGCATTCCTGTGGAAGATGATTGCCAAATGGGCTATTATTAAGAACATGGACAAAAAGGTAACCAAGTTGGGCATTGTTGTCGATGGAAGGACAAGATTAAGCGAAGGAGATAAACATAAAGCTTCACTCATGGGTTCTTACTTTGGAAATGTGCTGTCCATACCGTATGGTGCCAAGCAAGTGAGTGAGATTAACGACAAGCCGTTGGATTGGGTGGCAGACGAGGTTCATAAACTGTTGGAAGGGGCAGTGACAAAGGAACATTTTTTGGGGCTGATAGATTGGGTGGAGGCTCATCGTCCGGTGCCAGGTTTGGCAAAGATATATTATAATGGGAGCGAAGATGGACCGGCTTTGGTGGTGTCATCCGGGCAACAGTTCCCAGTGTCTAAGGTGGACTTCGGGTGGGGAAACCCGGCTTTTGGATCGTACCATTTTCCGTGGGAAGGGGACGCCGGATACGTGATGCCGATGCCGAGCCCCGCCGGAAACGGTGATTGGGTGGTGTACATGCACCTCTTTAAAGGACAACTGGAGTTGATAGAGGCGGAGGCTGCTCAGGTCTTTAGACCTTTGACTTCTAAATATCTCGGTTTCGACTAGATCAATATTGCAGGCTAATTTTAGCGACATGTTTTAAGTGTATAATCTTTATTTTATAAAATAGTGGATTCTATAGAAAAAAAAAAAAATTAACTTTTTTTCATAATGGATCTACTTTTTATAAAATATCTGTACGAAATTTATATATTTAAGAATTTATGTATCATTATTAAAATTGAAATATTATTAAGTTAATGTTGTATCACCCTTTGTTATGTATGTCATGGAGATTTATAGATGGCCGGTGAGATGAACTTCTTGTTGTATTACTCTGTAATATTTCGCATGCATGCATATAGGTATACATACATACATACATACATATATATATAATTAATGTGGTGATCAATTTTATGAACTATATATTAACCGTACGCATGCCACATAATTATGTTAAATATCAACCCAATGTGAATATGAATGTGAAATTGTCTTGTAAAGCTGCACCATAAATTAAGCTTGTCCTCAAGCATTTATGGTGTCTCCAAAATATCAGAAATATCTCCCAACAAGTGTCTCAAATTGTCAATAGTGGTGGCTGTAGATTAGTTTGTCCCCTGAGCTTTCTCCTATAAAAGGAGATCAGTTGTAAACGAAATGAGAGTGTGGAAATCCAAAGAATGCAGTGTAGAGATAGTTTTGTTAGAGTTTGTATATTTTGAAGAAATTTCGAAATATATTGTTTCCGTTACAGTGGATGTAGGCAAGTTGCCGAACCACTTACATATTGTCTCTATCTTGTGTTTGAGTGTGTTTCTGGATGGTTTTGGTACAACAATTGGTATCAGAGCTTCGGTTTTGTGCTATCCAGAAAATTTAAGTTGATCCAAATCAACTTTTGATCACACCAGGAGGTTTGTCTTGAGAAGACGAACACGCTGCCGCAAACGGAATAAAAAACGGAGGCCGGAGAAGCTTACACGCGCTCCTAGAAGGTCGGAAGGTGCGATTCACGCGCCAACGCTCGTCCAGAGGTTGAAGACGAGTGCTTCACACGCGCCCACGCGCCCCCACTCGCGCCAGAGGTTGAAGACGAGTGCTTCACACGCGCCCACGCGCCCCCACTCGCGCCAGAGGTTGAAGACGAGTGAATCACACGCGCCCACGCGCCTCCACTCGCACCAGAGGTTGAAGACGCGTGAGTTACACTCTCTCACGCGCCCCCACGCGCTCCAGAGGAAGACGACGCGTGAGTTACACGCTCCACACGCGCCCCCACTCTCGCCACGTGCTCCACCTGCTGTTCCGGTTCGATCTGGACCGTTCAAAATTTCAGATCTGTTTTTGGCTTGTTTTAAGCCATTCGGAGTCCGATTTCAACGATCCAATAGTGGTTTCCAACTATTTGGATCATTCCGGACTCATCCGTACGGTTGAAATTTTGAAATTCATTTTACAGAAGTAAGTAATTTTTCAGATGGAATCAGAAGGAGAAATTACAGGTGATAGGAACTCTGGAAATGCTAGTAGCTCTGGACGTAGATCCATGGTGTCAAATGCCAAATTTGAAGTTGAGAAGTTCGATAGAACTAATAACTTTGGCATGCGGCTAAATGGATTCTACGGTACATTCTAGGGACCGTAGATCTTGGTTTAAAGTTTGAGAAGAATGAAGATAGTCTAGTAACTGGATATGTTGACTCAGACTATGCTGGTGATCTTGACAAACGACGATCGACAACTGGATATGTGTTCACTATGGCTGGAGGACCAGTTAGTTGGCGATCTATCTTGCAGTCTACAATTGCACTATCCTCAACAGAGGCTGAATACATGGCTGTAACAGAAGCCGTGAAAGAAGCCATTTGGTTACAAGGACTGGTAACATATTTGGGCTTTAAACAGCAAGAGGTTACCGTTTACTGTGACAGTCAGAGTGCAATTCATCTGGCCAAGAACCAAGTGTATCATTCTCGAACAAAGCATATAGATGTCCGCTTTCACTTCATACGTGAGATATTAGATGAAGGGGACATTCTACTTCAGAAGATTGGCACTGAAGACAATCCAGCAGATATGTTGACGAAAGTCGTCACAGGGATCAAATTCCAACACTGTTTGGAATTAATCAATATCTCACACTGCTGAGCACCTTCAGGTGCATTGGTGCCTTAGGGCGCATTTGATAGCGGAAATCTCTCATGGCAGATATAATGAGTATTTTAACGAGGGGGTGAAATCATTTGAAGGAAGCATCAGTTTGCAGCAGCTTTAAATATGACACACATGGGTGGAGGGGGTGATTGTTAAATATCAACCCAATGTGTGAATATGAATGTGAAATTGTCTTGTAAAGCTGCACCATAAATTAAGCTTGTCCTCAAGCATTTATGGTGTCTCCAAAATATCAGAAATATCTCCCAACAAGTGTCTCAAATTGTCAATAGTGGTGGCTGTAGATTAGTTTGTCCCCTGAGCTTTCTCCTATAAAAGGAGATCAGTTGTAAACGAAATGTGTGTGGAAATCCAAAGAATGCAGTGTAGAGATAGTTTTGTTAGAGTTTGTATATTTTGAAGAAATTTCGAAATATATTGTTTCCGTTACAGTGGATGTAGGCAAGTTGCCGAACCACTTACATATTGTCTCTATCTTGTGTTTGAGTGTGTTTCTGGATGGTTTTGGTACAACAAATTATAAGTCATATATTGTGCTATATATATTCCAGATTCATAAAACGTTACATGCATGATGCATAAATTGTGGTGATCAATTTATTTTTTCTGCAAATTATAAGACGACTCGTGCGGCAGATGATTTTTTTTTTTCTGATTAGCTATTATTTATCACTCCACAATACATATTTTATGAAAAATACTTCATACCTTATAAAAAACATACATATTCTATGAAAAACATCACATACCTTATAAAAAATACTCCATATTCGATAAAAAAAATTATAGATATGGAGTGTGAGAATAAATAATAGCTTATACATAATAAATTTCTTTTTATAATAACGTTGAGAAAATAATTTGTAAAGATTATGGATGTGCAAATTCTTTTTAAAAAATTCATTTAAAAAAACTTTTTTTTTTAGTTTTTTGTAAGAATGAATACAAAACTTACCGAGGCAATATTGAGGCATGCATCCGTTCAAGTACTTTCTAGCCGGGGCATAGAGCTCATCCTCTAAGTTGCCGTATTTGCAGATGAGTAATATACATACATTTCATAACCTATTTTACAATACATATTATAAAAATATATATTTTAAAATATTATTATATAAAATATTTTCAATCTTTAATAATTAGACGTACCTTGAAAATATTACACAACTCGAGGTTCAGGTGGGTCACGGGTCGCGTATAGTCGAAGAGGTACTACTTCTCGTGGGTCACAGGTCGCACCTATATACGTTCGTATATTGTAATTGAAAAATATAAACACATTTCATTTTTTTATAATATTTCATATAATAATATTTTAAAAGGAATATTATTTTTATAAATTAACTTATAAAAGTAATATCATTTTATTAAATATTCTTATTTTATAAAATATAGTATAAAATATGTTATGAAATGTATTTTGTGGATATCATTATTTTTTTAATATATTAAGAAAATACTGATAATGGAATAAATTGATTTTTTTTTTTTTTTTATATTAACAATGCAGAACTTTTTTTTTTTTTTGATCGATCGGTACTGAGCAATGCAGAACTAATGATAAAAGGGCTTATTTATAGTAAGTTATTTGCGTAAAAAATGATAAATTCCTACCAAAATAAGTCAATTTTTATTATAAACCTAACTAAATGATATTTATAATTTTAGAGTAAATAAATTCCGTGCACCCCTTTAATAAAAATTAGTAAATATAAGATTTACATAAAAGTTTATTTTTAATAATAGATTTTACTTTTTTAAAAAAAAAAAAATGTGTACAAGATCATTTACACACTTTAAAATTATATCAAATATTACTGATTGGTTGCAAATAACCCATTTGAAGTAATAGGAGGTGATTAGTTATCCAGAATTAGGTGCGAATGCGGTACTGCTACGTACGTATAAGGTGTGAGTTAGTTCACCCTACAAAGAAAGAATCTTTCATTCTTTGAATTAATATTGGAAGAAACTGGTGAAGTCAGTATTGATTTGTATCCATTAGCATTAATTGATGTAAAAAGTAGAGCTAGCTAATTAATTAAGTGTCGATTTGGAGGGTTGGTTTTTGGTGCATGGCTGATCTATCGTGACGATGATGATGATTCTGGTTGAGCGGCGCCTAACAGCAACTAACGACTTCAAAAACTGGCTTAGTTAATAGGATACATCAACATTCAACACCAATGTCGATATCGATAATGAAATATAATTACTGGTAATTAATATATATATATATATATATATATATATTAGCAGTATTATTTGAAAGTGTTTACACTATACACCATTCACACGACATAATTTGATTTATAAGATTTAAATTTTAAAATTTATCTTTCAGATCAAATTATGTCATGTAGATGGATGTGGTGTAAAAACTTTTAAATAGACTTATTCTATATATATATATATATATATATGTTAGCATTAATTCATTGTAAATTAATGGAAAAATATGTTAATAATTTCATTTATTAATGGATAAAATCAGTATATATATCTAGTTAATTAATGTTAGTAAAATATAATAAAAAGAGTACTCCCGAACAAAAGTAAAGCCAACCCTATAATATATGAGTAATGTTAAATACAATCAAGTTTCATGTTTTTTTTTTTTTTGAAAAAAAATATGAACCATTATTAAAAAAATAATTTTTTTATGTAGATTCTAAATTTATCCATTTTTTTTACGAAGAATACATAAGATTTATACATTATATAACTACAAATATCATTTCTTACAACTATATCCAGTGCCGACTCTTCCATTAGGCCACTTAGGCAATTGCCTAAGGCCCCTGATGAAAGAAAGCCCCTAAAAAAATATATAAAGTATAATTTTTAGATATATATATATATCTAATAAAAAATTTTAATTAACTCAACGAGAAGGAGAATATAAATAAGATCAAATAGATATTATATCATTATTATTTTTTAAAAGTATCACATATAATAATTAATTTACCTATTCTCCTTCTAAGAATACACTTATCTTTTTTTCATTATTAATTTAATATATAATTAATGTGAAAATTATAAATAGAAAATTTTTATTTTTCAGTGTTCATAAAAGGTTTTGGTATAATCTTTTGAAGAGGCAATGACCCACTTTTTTTCAAATGTGTAAGTTGTTTATAGAACTTTATTGACAATAAAAATTATAATTGTGTCTAAGAGTTTAAAGTACTTGTAAAACTACATTTACATTTAATACAATTCTCTCTAAATCAAAAATTTTCTAATAAAGATTAAGTCAAGTATTAATTGAAAATATAGTATAAAATCTTAATCAATAATTTTACTTTACAAAATGATAGGAATTATTTTTAAATAAAAATATAATATAAAAATAAAAATAAACTTATTTAATTTTACCTTTAAAAAAAAATATAGCTCAAAATTTTAGCGTTAAACCCCGAACATATTGAGCCGGCCCTGACTATATCTATCAAGAAATCGTATTAATTACATTCAATAACAATCTCAAGATTTTAATGGAGATTCTTATAACCAATCACAACATTACATATGTTAGAAAAAAAAAGTTGATAGCTTCAGGTCAACCCTGAGTTGAATGGCGGCAGGTTTGAGTTATGAGGAGGCAGTTTTAACTTTTAAGTGGTAAATCCACGTCCTTGCGACGATGATAAGATATCGAGTCTTTTTTTTTTTAAATTTTTTTTGATAAGATATGGAGTCAATTGAAAGAAGAGTCGTTAAAAGGGGCAGTCTAATCCATAAAGTTGAAACATTTATGAAACGGAAGCTGCATTGCAACCTGTTTGTTCGTACTTTGCTTTTTGGACTAGCAAGCATTCCACTCTCATTTAATTATTTCGTTGAATTTTTTTGAAAATGCAGATAAGATAATATTGCGGCTATCTATAACTTGGTCCCATTTTTCATGCTTCCTTTAAAAGTCTCCAAATGATTGCCACCTCCCAAAATGTCAAAATGTTTCTAAAATTGGTATGTTGGTTTGATAATTTACCACTTTAATTCACAAGTAAATAAATCTTTTTTTTTTAAATTTTATAAAATAGAAGCTAATTTAATTAATGATTAATTAATAAGCAATACCGTATCAACACGATGTGATGCGTAGAAAGAGAGTGCAGTGTATAGTATAATTCTTTCGTCGTAAACCAGTCGTAGTTTTACATTATTCGAGATGCAATATGAGCAAATAAGTTAGTTTCAGTCCAGGAAACATGTAATTCTTATTTGATTTTTTTGGTTAAAGCAATAATGCACAAGCATTCACGGCCTGCATGTGAACAGTTTTTTATCCATGAACAAAATGTACAACACAACATCCCCAGAAGGACAATAGACAAGGTCTACAAGGCAGAAGACAAAAGCTGCCACCATCCTTGGTATATATTATCAAGGAGAGGTTACACTTCACACTAGACTTGCAACCTAAATTTTCTTTTAGTGTCATTTACAGCCAGACATTATTCTCGTATTGATTTGCAAGGCAGGCAAGGTAAGCCTGGTATTTGGGTGCAAATTTAGTCCTATCATACATTAACAAAGATGAATTTTGTCAGGCAGGAATAGGTACCGGAAGTGTGAATCAAACGGAAGAATGCCGCAGTTGCGCGAACCAAGAAGGCTTTGCCTTCTCTGTGATATGCATTGTTCAACGAAGGTGGCCTGAGGCGGCGGAAGATAATGCAATATCCATACAGCCAGATTTGCATCATCCACAAAGGCTTTGGCAAAGCAGTGTAGCATTTTGGGGACCAACAACCTCCCCTTGCTGCTAACCCCAACTGAAGCTCGAATGAAATCACGCTGTGCTTCTTGAAGCTCTTCTCTCACATTCTGAGCAGTGTAGATTCTTACCTGCATTTGTTATTCTCTAACTCATGTAAAATGCAGATCAAATTATCGGAGTACTAAATATAAAGCAACTCATTCCACGCATTATTCGGAAGTGTGATTACCGCAGGTGAAGAGTGCATTCCACAGCTGAGAGCAAAAGCTACAAGTGGTTCATATATATCAACTGCGGATTTCCGTTGTTCCTCTGATACCTTCAGCTTGTGAAGGGCAAGAAGCAAAGCCTGATAATAGTTTCCATATATACGTTAATCAGGTAATGAAGTAAAACAAAGAGAATAATAATTCAACCAGATTACTAAAATTGTCATACGATTTGTGGCCGATGGAGTGGTGGTTTCATTTTTAGAATCACATACTCAATTGCGGCTGCACTGAAAGAATGTCCCCCAACAGTGTATGCTGCCTGGAATAAAAAACATCAATGGACATGCTCCAAGCATGAAAAGGCCATAAATTACATATTCATTAACTGCAAGCCACGAAATTATCCTTGTAACAGTCATATGCAAATTTAAGATGGTGAATCTATCCATCATTAATTTGAGATAAAGATCACGACACAAATTAAAGATGGCCTTTGCATGCAACCACCGTAACATCAACGAGAGATATGAGGCATCTGAAGGTTTTATTGATGAAGATCAGCTAGCTTGGTCATTCATTCAATATACTAAGTCAAGAAGTTGGATTCTAACATTATGACACAAACACAGAAAGGCTTGTCTGTCTGTCTATGCAATTACCAAGTGTGCGACCCAATGTGGATTGCCATGAGGGGATACACGTGAGAAGGGAGTCTTTGGTCATTCACTATCAGCTTAATCTTTCAGAGTAACTGGTTAAGAATTAATGCTAATATCTTCGCTGAACCTTATGACTATCCAACTCAGCCACAAATGCTCATTGAACAGGCCCCACCGCTGCCTACTTTGAGCTTTTTGACAAAATCCACCAGTTTTATTTAATCCCAAGTGCTGTCAGAAGCACTGGAGAACTCTCCAAAGTGCTTGGCCTCCTAGTCTAACGAGATAATACTAGGTATACACAAACAAAATGAGAGACTACTTAGTCAGAATCAAACCTTTTGCAACAAAGAGAAGAGCTTCAACTCACTTCTCGGGACTCCATATGCCAAGTAAGCCTGTTCATAGATGGCCACAAGAGAACAATAAATTTTACCCGTCAACTTAGGTTTTGGAAGTGCTTTGCGGTGTTAGCAGTGCCTAGTGTATCTTTTATAAACTACGCATACAATAAAAATATAGCAACCCACATGCATAATCAGAGCATTATATAAGTTGATCCAGAAAGCAAACTTCTCATCACAGCTCAAACGTATAGGATTCACCTTCGCCAGTTGCTCAACAAGTGTTCTGCTCTCAAAACACACACAGAGAAAGAGATCAGCTCCAGGTCCAAACAACAATTCAACCATTCAGATGCAAGACTTAAACATTCACGGAGTATTAAAATGGTTATACATGTCTGACCCATGTGCAATATCAGAGAGAGAAACAAATACATGCAACAGGGCCATTTCAGAATAAAAATCACCACATCTTTGTGATTTCATCTTCACATATAAAACAACTTTGGAAATTCATCAGGAATCTTTCAATACCTCGGGTATGCCTTCTATATCAATACATGTGCTCACCAAGAAAAGAAGTTTGAAATGCTGAATGTTGGGAAGCCAAAACAAACATAAAATTTTTGGGAAGTTGCATGTAAACAAGATCAGAAGTAGATTAACAAGCAAACATCCAATATAAAAGAATAAAAACAATCTCAACTATTCTACCTCAGGAGTCTGTAACGTTTCTCCTAATTTCCATAAGAACAAATTTTTGGAATTCATGAATTCTCATGTAATTATAATCTGCCCAAGAGACCCAAGGAAATTCAAACCAAAAGAAATAAATGGAATACCTGAACCTTCTCAGTGCCCCCGAGGCATATTCTAATTGCTTCTTTCCAACTGACATCCAAGAAACTTCAGTTGCTAGTCCATAGTTTCCAATATTAGCCCAACTTAATTTTCTCCGCACCCTGTAGGGATCACATGCATTGTCTGAAGCCACCACCTCAGAGTTACTCTGTATATCAATTTGTGGGCTCTGCAACCATGATGAAATCATTGACCTTTCAGACGATGACCACCAAGATGAACTGGAAAGATGACCGCGTGGAGATGTTCCATGTGGTGAGAGAGGTGAGCAGTGGCTTTCTGATGTAGATGTTTTGGATGGTATGGTAGAATCTGCCAGAGACATGAATATATTTTTCATACATCTCACCATCTCTTCAGATAATTGATTAGGGTAGTTCCAAAGGCCGTTTGATGGCATCCCTTTAGGGAGCTTGCTGAACTCTAGAGGTTGACAACAGTTGGAATCCATTTTCATAGACATTTTCTTGTCATGGCTGAGTGCAATTGAGTCCACTGCATTCTGATACAAAAGTATCAGATGTTAAAATCGTCTTAATGGCTGACCATTACACTAAAGGTTTACTCAATATTTCCACTTTCTTAAAACAAAATACATGGATCAAAGTACACGAAACTAAAGCCAACGCATTACCATTAACTAAAAAGCTTCATCGTAAGAGGAGCACAAGACAGATACCTCTATTACCAACTCTGTACATTTATCGGTAGATTCTAATGATTGGTCTCTCATCTCCTGGCAGTTGTCTTCGGAGGAACAACCAACTTCAGAAACGGAAACCTTTTTCAAAGAAGGTGAACTCTGGACAATATAAAAAACAAGTTAACCATATTTCACAAAATTGAGCCTATACAAATTTGTGCAAGTTTAATCAGACAAATGGAAGGCAACCATGTCAGTTATCTCATATAACCATTACAATTATACCAGCAGTAGTAAAGTATAGCGATTAAAATCCTATCTCAGCATTCCAAAGCATGAAGTAATCAGCTGCCCATGCGTGTTTAAGGTTCCCTCATGGTATAGAAGTGGAACAAATACAAGACCATGTATAACTCATCCAAATATGGAGAGAAAATTCAGCAAAGGCTTTCAAATAATCTTTGGAACCCAAAATTGGCACTTTCCAAGTAGCCAATGAGTAGATGAAACAAAGCTTTTAAGAGTGAAATAGTAAATCAGCCAAACCATTGAATGGAACCGATTAGAGTTGGCTCCGCAAAACCTTGTCCAACAAATCGGGCCACCTATACTTTCTTATTTTTCCATGTTTACATATCCGAAAAAGCAATGAAAGTGAATAAAATAAAAATTCTACAATCTGGCTCCAACTGAGTTACTTTTATGACCCACTTCACATCAATGCAATATTACTGCCTAGCAATACTTTATATCTTTGAGGAGGAAACAAAATGGGAATTTGAAAAGAAAAAGAAAAATAATTCTTTTTTTTTTTCAAGGTATAATTATTGTTCCCTCTGGGAAGGTGTAGGATTAAAATAAAAGCAGATAACATACCGAAGTATCCATAATATCAGAGGAGTGAAGAGATATTGACTGAGATGCTGAATGCCTCAAACGATATTCTGCAAGCCTCCGTTCATTTCTCTCTTGGCTTAGTTGAAAATGCAAAGAGACCATCTCTTGTTCAAGTTTTGAAACCGTGATCTCCAACAATGAAATATTGGATAGGAGCTCTTGAGCCTATTCTAATATGAGAAAACATCATTATCATGATAAACAACCAAGTGCAAGTGGGGTATGAATATACAAAAAAAGAAAAGAAAGAAGTACGATCATACAAGCATGATAAACAATTGGCAACTCTAAAAGCTAAAGTTATTTGAGAACAATATTTTAATTATTTCAACTCTTAGCTAAAATTTTAGAGCAAGTTTTAAAAAAACAAAATATCAAAAGGATAAAAATTCATTTTGCACCCTTACTACTATCCTTTTTTTCAAATCTCAACCCAAACAACCAAAACCCTCAATTTGTACCCTAAACTTACCACATTTCGTCAATGTGCACTGTCTCATTAAATCAGACAAAACTCTAGACTTGTGTTGCACGCATGATTTTTTTTTTCATGTAAAAAGTTGAAAATGCCCTCCATTTTGGGTGAAGGTCATGGTCTCTGGCTGTTGACCACAGAGATTAACATTGGCCATGTGTCTTCGACCTCTGGGGGTGGCTGCACAAGCTGCCCCTTGAAAAACCATTGAGATCTATTCAAAACCAGGGGCATTTCAGACATTTTGCACAAAAAACTTGCGTGTGTGGAAGGAGCCTAGGGTTTTGATGTGGTAGTTTGAAGTGCATTTGAAAAAAAAGGATGGTAGTTTTGTGGGGGAGGGGTGAAAATGAAATTTCTCCAATGCAAAACTAGTAAACTATATAACCCATGATTTACTGGTTCCACCTGATAGAACTTTGGAAGAAAAGATAGAGATCCACAAAAATATGATCTAGACTTACTTGAAACCTACGAAGTAAGTTAAATGGGATAGTAAGTTCCTCTCAAGTTCCCGTAGACGCTTTTAACTTTATTTACTTATTTCTGAACTATCAAGTTACCATTAAAAATATCTAAACTACAAGTTACCACACTTGTCCCATAATATCCTTTCATGATGCTTGCCAATAAAAGAAATGACAATATTTTGGGTGTGAATTAATTGGCCTGGAGTACTCACAAAGAACAGTTATCGATCATGATATCATAGTAGTTAAGTTTATCAGAAGAAATAACAAGGAATTACCCTGCCCAAAATGCCAAAGTGTGTCAACAAAAAGAAACAACTAGCAATATCAGTAACAAAATCAAGAAGCTTGAACTCATATCCTCATTAAAGGAAGTGGGAGTCAAAAAAGTTAATCATTAAGAAATATAGATAAAATTATCCACATTCCCCCTTTTTATTTAGACAGAAAAACACACTGAACCTAAATGAACAAGAAGAGGTCTTAGCAAACGCGTACAAGGTAAATGATAATGCATTCATAGCCTCAACAAAAAAGTATGAGGACATGTGAAATACACTTCAAAAATTTTGATTTCATGACCATTTTGTCAAAGATTCTCATGAGGCCACTTCAATTGTAAACATAACTTACAGAATCCAAAAGAACAATATAACAGGTAACAAACCTGGTGAGGGAGACGTGATGGACTCAAGAATTTCGAAGCATTCTTCTGAATACCCTTTTCCAGGATAGCATGCAGTTCCATCTCTTCTTGCAGCTGCTGTTGTAATCTTTGTACCTATCGCAAAGGCACACCCATTTTTGGGAGCGTTAGCCATGGAAAAGTTGCCTTTGATGAAAGCAATATAACATAACTAGCTCCAACATCATACTTCCTACATGATGAAAGCTGTGTGATAGAATTGATGAGTAAATTTTCCATTAACACTATTGAAGACTGACAAATTAATTCTACACCAGTCCTAATCATGAGGTTAATAACTTAGATGCTTTTGACTGGCTAAAGCTTTGAGCCAACAATTTCCTTTAAGCAGTAAAACACCATGCCTTCCGCAATGTGTACAAAACTGCCTTAACTTTTCCAGATGATTTCCCTTAAAGAGAGGAAAAAATATCAGAACCAACAAAGCTTATTGTCAAACTACTGATACAGCTATATATCCACCTCTACAACAAGAGCCATTTTCAAAGTTGTATGCATCTCCCAAGCAGGACTTCGAACACTCCCACCTTCTAAGTCCACCCCTCCCTCACACATTTAGAATATCAAATGCTCCCATCGCATTCCACTTTCTAAACAAAAGCCAGGAACCAAGAAATGAGACCCTACTCATACTTGTTTTAAGTGGGTATAGAAATATATAAAACTATGTAAATGGTGCAGAAGTCCTTCAGCCCAAAGAAGGAAGTGGTTGACAAGCTCCACTTAATGTTCAGCTGCATATGATCCATCAGAACAACTTGATAGAAATAGTTATCTCCAAGGCACTCTCCTCAGACAACAGTTGATGGCCATTTAACACTAGGTACTAACTCACTCCTATGTGAAATTGAAATTTCAAATTTGGATATCTCTAAGTGGTTCCTTTCAAAAGAACTTTATTCATATCAGATAATAAATTTCACAGACAGAAACACTACCACAAAATCTAAACAGGATTCCTACTTCTGGAGATTAAATTCACCACCCCATATTAAAGGGCATGGCAATATGCGCATGTCTCAAAATGGCACCTTAAAGGAAGGGAAGTGAAGCTTACATCCTGTTCAAGCTGGAACCTGGAAGAATAATCATTGTTGCTTGTAGTGCAGGATCCAAAAATTCCAGCCTCATCTCCAAGATTGCTCTCCTAAATATTAAAGAAACAACCATATTTCCTTGCAATTAATAAACAATTTAACCTTTTCAACAAAATTAGGTATCATAATTGACACCTGTAAAGGTTTTGAGAGAATCTTAAGAAACATTAATTTCAAGCCGAGAGTAACTTAAAGCTCATGATGCGACTATATTCTGCTACAAAGAGAATTTAATTGGATTATCAAGCGAAGAAGAAAAAGAAATGAAACATTTTTTCCCATGTCAATTAAGCATTTATCCCCATTTAATCCCTACTATTAGGGAACACATATAGTAAGCACTTCCGTAGAAAACTAGTCTCTTGACGTTGTAGCCAAGAACTTCAAGACAATAAACCCCTATAAAGAAAGCCCCACCAGTGCTCACCTTTAAGGACGAGTTATGGCTACGAAGTTCATCCACATTATCGAGATGTATTTCTGTATCAGAACAACTCTCGGCAGAATGTGATGGTTTCGAGAGATAATCGCTCCTGTAAAAGTGCAATCAGAAAGAGGAAAAATAAAGCATTGGAAAGTACCGAAAATAAAGAGCCCAGAATTCCGTCTAAGCAAACAATGAGACTGCTGCATGCTTACTGGGTCAAGGCAGATTCCACAATTGGCGAGGTAGGCATCATGTGATCAGTGGGTTTGGAGTTTCTCACATAAAGCACAAACTGAAATCCCCGAGCAACCGTGGCTTTTGGTACCAGAAACTATAAGACCCAAGTGCAAACAAGCATCATGAACCCTGTAAATTCACCTAAAAACATCAAACAATCTTCGAATAACTTGAATGACTGGGCATGTGTGCTGTAGAATTAGCGGGAAAACACTGTGACACCTGTGAACATGTAATAAGGACAAACAAACTCATGAATAAACAGCTACTAGTCATTTTCAACACAACCAAACAAATATTACCAACACAACTCGTGAGACCGATCAATTTCAACATCCAATTTAAGACAAGACCAACGAACCTAAGAGATGTAAAAAAAGAGACGAAGAAAAAGGAATAATATTGTGCAGGAGCATTTTTTATTATCCAGTTACATTTCGCCATCCATGAAATTGAGAGCTGAGCAAAAAAGCATAAACAAGAGCTTATGGGGAAATGTAACTGGATAATAAAAAATGCTTGTCTCCGCAAAGGAAAAGGTGAAATGACCAAATTAGGAGCAAAAGAGCTTTCTGCACATTAATTGGGCACTCAAATGCTAAGAAAATGGGAAAAGAAAAGGTAAAGGTGGGGATACCTCCCAACCGAAGTGGAAGTCAAAAGTTGTTTCGTTGAGAAGTAAAAGGACGGAATTTCAGAATCATACCCTTGGAAGGTCTTTAAAAGTTGAATCAGGGATGGGAACTTGTTGCTTTTGCCTCCTTTTCTTACCCTTGAAAATTTTAAAATGCAAATAAATATGATAGTTGGCCTAAAAGAAATAAAGTGAGGCTTCACACACCACAGAATCTCAGAGAGAAAGCTTGGGATATCTGAGTGCTTCAGAAGTGATTTGTGGTGACCAGTCTAAGTCATGTACAGGTTTGGTGAACAAAAGCATCCAATCTGTGGGACATGATGAAGTGAATTACTCATAGATAAAAAGCAACAAAACAATCCAAATGACAGATCTTAGTGGTCCCTGTTTCCCAAACGAACCATCAACAGTGATGGATACCTACTTTGAATCTCCAATCAAAAAACAAATATCAGAAAACAAAACAACACAGATCCATTTGGCCATTTCCACCACTTTTTGGCTGAATCAAAACTGAGTTGCAGACCCCATAAACCTAACGTAAAGATTGAAACACGGAGAGAAAGAGAGATTTGAAAGCTAACACGTCCCTGATTTAAAAGCCCATTTTGACAGAAAACCAGTTAGACAGAGGAAAAATTCCTTTTGTGGTTACGAGAGGCGTGGAACTAAAGAGTAAAAGAACTAGGAAAATCAGAAAGAGGAAAAAAGAGACCTTAGATGATCAAAGAACATCAAGCGCTGAAATATTCTCCGTACGAAAACAACTTGCCAAGAAGCTCCCAACTTCTTGAAAATGCTTCTCTTCCCTCTCTCTCCTTCTCTCATGCAAATCAAATATATGCACCTCTAAGTTCCAACTTCAAAGAATGTCAACGGGATAGTGTCACGACTTTGAATTCGAGCATTCAAGATAAAGGGGAAAAATGACAAAGATGCAGTTGAGGGGAGCATCTATTAACAAGCCTCAAGAAGAGGGATTTCAATTTTCAAACAGCAGAAAACAAATACAAAAGACAGCGGCACACGAATCCAGAATTGCTTCCAGACAATATATACACTTAAAAAAGGAAAACAGTTACCTTTCTTTGGGTAAATAAGAACAGAAACTAAAATAAAAGAGAGTTCCGTGTCCATTAGCGCACGGGGGGCATAGTGAAGCAAAGAGTGATGCTTTTTAGACAGGGCGCGCTTTGGAGCTGAAGACATACACAAGACTCCATATCTTCAGATACGTGTTTGAAATTTCGAAAACCATGTTTTGCTTGTTTGATGAAAGAGATGATCTTTCTGCATCTGCGTAGAACTGCGTGAACCGCACAATATTACACCTCAGACCATCAGTTCCACGGCCGAATGAACAAACGCTACAAGGGTGCGGTAATGTGACAGCAAATAACCGGGCGAATGAGGAATAGACGCTCTCTCACGTTTGACTTTGTCCAAGCCATTTACTGTTCTACAGCCTTTTGGACTTTATTTTACTAATAATGTTAAGGTACAGAAAGCGAATAAATACTGTATAATTTTTTTAAAAAATAAGTGAGAGTTATTATTAAAAATTTAATTTTTTTTAATATATATTAAATATTTACTCATTTTTAATAAAAAAATTCTTATCCACTGTAAATAATAATAATATTATTATTTTATTTCCTTGATTTTCAATGCAAGGATCCAAGCCGACTGACTTTGGAAGTGCTTCATACTGTAGATTTGAGTCATGTGGATTTTGAGTCAAGCCTGAGTATTTTGAGTCCGACATAGAATTCTGTTCTGAAATAAATGCAGCTGACTAGGATCATCTCCTCAAGGGATAACTAGTGTGTCTTAGCACTCTCATTGGAATGGTTAAATTAAAGTATATTTTTGATGAATATAAGATGAATTTAACTTTTAACTATTCCATTTATATAAATCTCCACATTAGAATAGCCATTTTTTCATTATATGACAATAAAATAATATAAGATGAATTTAATTTTGACTATTCACGTCAAATTTCCAAATTGAATTATCTATTTATTCATTATATAGTAATGAGTAATTAATAATTTTGAAAATTTTTTAATTTTTTTAATTATAAATTTATTTTATTTTATCATATTTTACTATTTATAATATTATATATTAATTTGTAATTGTATTCTAATTATATTTTTTCAATTGTCATTTAAAATGGAGAGATAAATAATTACTATTAAAAGGAGAGATAAATAAATAATATAAAAAGGATTTGATGAATGAATAGTGTGTTCCAAATTTGAAAATTAGTTTGTATATTACTGTAGCTATATTCCAAATATTTAGAATATAGCTAATTCAATGTGAGTAATTTATTGACCTAATAGCTAAATTCTCATTGGATTTAACTTTTAACTAATCCAATGAGAATGCTCTTAATAAGAGTATACTACTGCTGTTGTGCTGTTTTTTATATTTCTCATCAAATTAGATCTTTTTTAATAAATAAAAATTATAGGCAACATCACGTGAATCTATAATATTTTATGTTGCATGTGTAAATTTTCGGACAGTTTGTTTTCTCATGAGCATTTAATTTCGTCTTTATTGTTGGGCTTGCTTTTTTTATTTTTATTTTTATTAAAATTTAAATCCTTGTACAGTTGTCATACTGTATATTTGATTATTAAAATAAAATTATTTTTAATTTTGTAAATATGTACGATTAATTCAATTTTTGCTTTAATTTTTTTTCTCTTTTGGCTTCTAAGAGCACTCCCAATAAATTTTGTAAAACCGATTTTTATATAAAATTTGAAGAAAAGTAACTCAAAATTACCTCTAACAGATCATATATTTTCAAATCTATTTTTTATTTTACTACAGTATTCAGTTACATATAGCGTGAATTGTACACAAATGTAATAATATTTTATTTATTTTTTCTTTTTTTATCTACTTTATCTCCTACAATAGTTTTTCTTAATGATGTAAAGAAAAAATAGATAAATTAATGTGTGATATATTGTAAAAATCAATATATAAAATAGAAAAAATATATTTTAAAAAATAAGATACAAAAATCATTAGGAGTGCTTTATCTTATCTCTATTCAAAATTTATTGTCATACTCTCTCTACATATAATATTTAAATATATATATATATATATATATATATATTAAGTCCAGTGAGTATCTAATGAAGGCATGGGCATGCACGCTGTGAAATTGCAAAGCTCCACCAGAAAGTTTGGGTTCTGCCAGGACCATAAACTAAATTAATGGGCTTGGAATGAACTGGACGGATCATTATTTTTCTCTCTTTTCCCCTCCATCCAAGCAGATTATTGCTTTAATTATTGGGTCGCCCGACTTCCTGGCCCAAAAAGTTATCGTATGCACTGTACTGCATGAGATAAGAGGCAAGAAGGGAATGAGGGGATGTGGCCAGTGGCGACTTGAGTATGGAGATCAGAGTGAGTACTTTATAGTTTATTGTTCCCAGAACAATAAAAAATGAAGAGGCTGCGCCTGTAATTTTATTTTCTTTCGAGCAAATTACCTGAACAGAGCTGGAAGGGTCCAAATATCTCTTGTAAACTTGTATGGCTGTAAGTTCAAAAAGACAAGTACATTTGAATGCACATGAACGAAACTACAACTCAAATATACACATGAAGGAGACAAAACTGTCACGTAATTTATGCCGACATTGATTCTAAAACATGCATCGAAAGTCATGGCTCTAATCCTGGGAAACCTCTGTTGCTATGCTATCCTTGATCTCCAACTATATATTTTGTGTTCGGTTACCAGTGCTCTTTCTTTGCCTGAATATTGGAAGGTCCTTGACTCCTTCCCCAATAATAGCCCCTTCAGCAAAGTCTAATTTCATCCATGTAAATTGACCGTTTTGGGATGAGTCAGTGCTTCATCAACGATCCAATCATCCATTGGGTCAATCTCTTCAGCAACAATGTCACGCCTCCTCGTGCCTGACTGAAGCTGCAGTTGCAAATTGTAATGCACAAATGTCAGATCATTCAATCGTTGTTGCTCAATTGGATTCCTTCCAGTTGTGAGCAGCTTCTCAGCCAAACTCCTTTTGAGTACGTATCTTGAAGCACCATCACAGTTCTGGCTCAAAATTCGAATGGCAAATCTCTGCAGCTCAGGATATTGTCTTCCATAATGAGACCACCAAAGGGCTACAGTTGAATTTCCATAAAAATAAGATTTTGGATATTTGTCAGGGCTTAAAACTAACCCAAATATTTAAGGCGTGGAGCCTCTTACCTGGAGGGATGTTGGTTCTTTGGTCAAGGGCACTCCCCCCTTCAAAACCACCTCTAGCATGTCTGTACTCCTCAAGATGTCGGGAGATCAAATCTTGACTTCTTTGATCACGTACCAAGCGGACAATTGAGCTCAAAAGGCCAAAGGCAACCTCGGCATCACCAAAGAAATCACTTGAATAAAAGAGACATGGGTTTAAATAATACCCTGCAGCATGGATAGGGCTATGGAGATGGGTGTCCCAAATCTCGTCAATCACTTGCCAAAAAGGCAAGTACTGGGATTTCTTCTTTTTAAATTCCTCTTTAATTGCCTCTTTTACTTGATCCATTGTTTCATATATGTACCCAACTTGTGGCTTATCAGCCTGATTGATCAAGCATAAAACACGCACCAGTGGAATTGTTGCCTTCAAGGCAATCTCAGCTCCATTCCAGAAAGTTTGGTCTCCCACCAAATCAGCTACCCTCTTACCCTCTATTCTAGAAGCCCAAAATGATGTCTTCCAATCTGATGAGGCAAACATATCCTTTAAATGCTGCTTTTCGGATACAATATTCTCTAGAGTCAGAAAGGGCATTGCTGGTCTTGTTTTGGAGGGCTTGATTATGTCATGGCCTAGAGTATATTTCTTCAAAAGATTCAAAAGAGTTTCATGGCCATAAATAAACTTCGTAATGGTCTTGGCTTTAGTTATTATCCCTCTGATAGACTCAATCATCCCAATCTTCTCTAGCATAAGCTCAATGCAATGAGATGCGCTCACGGTCCAGACAACTCTCTTGCACTTATCCATGAATTGTTTGCCCACATCTCCGACCCAACCCTTTGTGGAACATGCCACCACTTGAACTACATTGTCAACTCCAATCTCCTTAATAACTCCATCCAACACCGACTGTAAGGTATCAACATCACCAATGAAAGATGTAACGTCAGATGATCGAAGATAAACAGCACCCTGAGGGCAATCCACCAAAAAATTAACCAGATGTCTGCCCTTTTCATCAACCCATGCATCTAACAGTATGCTACACCCTGTGCTTTCCCATGAATGCCTAATCTTCTTCACATACTCTTGCATCTCCTTCACCTCATCTTGAAGCATCCAGCCTTTTAGTTCCTGACAACTAGGGACGTCATACTCTGTCTGACCATGACCTAGTGTCGCATTTATCATTCTTTTAAAGCTAGCAGAATTAGCAGCACTGAAATCTACACCCGTTTCATAGAAGAATCTAGCAATGCTTTTTTGGGCTTGCATTGATAATGCATCTTTTATTGTTTCACAACGTATGGCTCGTTGGAAACCTATACCACCATTGGAAAAAGTAGCACCGTCTGTCAGATTGTCTTCCGGGGCAGAGTCCATGTCAACATGCCTCGCAAAACAAGAACCACCATTTTGAGTGGTCTCATGCTTATTATGCTGGTCACTGTTCCAGTTAGGATAACAATTCCTCTTCCGAGGAAGATTTGGGTGATGGGGATCCCCAACTTCCTTGGAAAAACTCTCTGTTTTCCTTTCAAGTAAACTTTTGTTAAACAGTTCCTTCACGTTTTGAGGAGCATTTTCACAAGGGGTAACATCACCTCGTATACCTCCTAAGTGGCACTTCAAGCGGAAGAAACCGCTGACCACTTTACCACAATAATTACATTGGACTCTAAAGTGTTTCTTATCAAGAGCTGTACCGTGATCATGAACATTGATGGGGCCCTCACCAGCAGCCATTTTGTTCTGCTGTACATCAAGTGCTTTCAGCGAGCTTGGCCTGCAGGACCGCAAGAAAAAGTAGTATAGATATAACAATGAAGTAGGAAAAAAACCCCTAAAGTCAATCGCGGAAACATATTAGATTCTATAAGGCTTTTCGCTTGATAGGAAAAAATATCATTTATCTTGCAATCATCATATGTTAAGCAGTTAATTAAAGAGCTCAAAAAGTGCACAATAGCTGAAAACTCCACTGGTTTTCCAAGACTTCGGACACAGGCACAGTGGACAGAATACAGATGCAGTAAACCCGTTCTATATTTCCTATTTACAACAGGAACTAGTATATAACAACATCGAGGGGAAAGAAAATGAGGTAATGTCCGTTTGGATTGAAAAATTATCTTAATTCATTCCATTTTATTATCATAATTTTTTTAAATTTTTATATAAAATATAATAAACAGTTCAATCATATCATAAAATAATAATAATATTAAAAAATAATATTTTTTTTAATATTTAACTTTTATTTAAAATCATTTCATTTAAATAAAGCAAGGAAAAAAAAAGCATTTTATGAATATCCATCTGCATGATATGCCAGAATATTTTTTTATTTGCTAATTTTAACGTTGACTTAAGTTATTAACAACAATCAGATAACAAATTAAGGGAAAACAAGATAAAGAATGAATGAGCAGGATTCCATTATAAATCAAAAGGAAAATTACAAGACGTAGAGAGATACAAGAAGAAAAACTGGACAAGAAAGGAGGGTGAAAGCCTACCTTAAAAAGAAGCTACAAAAATTCGAGTCTTGAGACAGACATACAGAAAGAAAAAGAGGAATCCTTTAACGCAAGAGCGAGCGAGCGAGCGAGGGGCTCAGATTATCATGATCAACATCAGGTCCTCTCTCTCTAGCACCAGCATCCTCTCTTTCTGGTCTACTCTAGCTGTGGGTTCGTGTTTGGGATCATATTTTCTTCGGTTACATGTCTCGGATGGTGTCTTTTTTTCAGCATTGGAAGTGTCCCCCGACTTTCTTTTTGGCCACGTGCTTTGCCCGAATCAGAGCCTCCAAAAACCTCACGTAGATGGCACTACATTCTAAACCACACGCACCACACCATGCGCGAGTTCACCGCACGGCCTGAAAACAGTAGGCGGCTAAAAACACACCGCTGTAGTTAGCAAGTCTACCTCTGAGATAGAGTAGCAGCCGACCATAGGTTGTGAAATGTTGATTTATCCAAAAAAAAAAAAAAATTTAAAAATTAAGCTTAGCAATTTAATTATTTATATTATATTTTTAATACTATTTTTATATGTTTGCCAAATTTATATTTTATTCTGATCATGTAAAATTATAAAATATCTTTAAAAAGTTAAATTTAAATTAATAAAAAAAATATAGATTTAATTATTTATATCATATTTAACTTATGATATAGACTTTCTTCGTTTTAGACTGAGCTTGGCCCGAGTTAGAAGGTGAAAATCAGACGGGCTGAAGCCGCTGAACAAGGACTAAGATTTCCATAACGAGCTGGTCGTGGGCTGATCTCAGATTTTTTCAATGTACCAAATTGTCATGAATGTTATTGATGATTGTAATAGTTTCTTTTCATTCTGTTAGAGAGAGAGGACCTGATGTTGATCATGTTAAAGCACTTCATACGCAGGGTGGTACTTTCCTTATACGTAAAACGCCTGCTAGGGTTTTTTACGTTTGGATTTTTGCTTCCGTTACGTCGATCTTGCGGCTGCATGGCGGCCATTGCGGGCTCGCCACCTCTGGCAGCCCCGCCAAGGTCCTTTTCTGATCTAGTTTCCGCAGTTCCCCAGCCACTTCCGGAGATGGAAGTCCCTTTCCGTTACCCTAAAACCATTGATGGTGAAATGGTCTTCACGTTTACAGCGGAGGAGATTGAGAAAACTGCTCAACCGTTTCGGTATTCTATTGTCCTTAAATTCCTCCGACAGAGACCTTCACTCGATGCTGTACGTTCTTTTATTCGCAGCCGATGGGGACTGTCTAACATGCCAGTGATTTCTGCTATGCAACGACCGCGACATGTTTTTGTTCGGATGGCCAACGAAGTAGATTTCTGTAAGGCTTTGTCCAGAGAGTCATGCGAGATTAATGGAGTTTTCTACCGTCCTTTTGCGTGGACACCGGATTTTGATGAAAGTTTTGAACCGCCGTGTGTCCCGGTTTGGGTGTTTTTACCAGGTCTCCCTCCAAATCTTTATCAGCCTTCGGTTTTAAAGATGCTCACTGCACCAATAGGAAGCTTCGTCCGATGTGATAACTCTACGGTTTGTGCGACGAGAACAGATGGGGCTCGGGTTTGTCTTCAAGTTGATTCTTCAAAGGAGCCAATTTCTCATTTTTGGATCGGTAAACCCGGGGTTCCATGAAGTAGGAGGCAGGAAGTGGTCTTTGAAACATTGCCAGCTTATTGCTCTTTCTGTAAAAGTCAAGGACACAATGTGAGGACATGCCGCATGATGGGTGAGAAGAAGAAACCGTTAAAGGGTGGACAAAAATGGGTGAGAAAGGATGAGAACCCAACAGAAAATTCTCAAAAGTTGGAAGGCTCAATGGATACGGTCGGAGAGGCTCCGGTAGTTACTGAGAAACATAAATTCCACACGGCATGTAATGAAGGGAAGGACGGGTTGGAGGTAGAAGATGATTGTGATGGGCTGGATGGGATGCGGATTGGTGATGGGCTGCGAGTTGGAAGCCCAGAATTTGTGCCGCTCACTCTCGGGGATGAAAAGAAACCATCCGTTGCTCCTACGGGCCCGATCCTTCAGATAATGGGTCAACCTACATTGGGCTTGGACTTGGAGATTATAGGTGGGGAGATGGACTCATGCAAGAATAATCAGCTAGTGGTAGTTACGGATTTAAATGAGGATGGGCTTAGTGAGATTAAAAATCGGATAACCGTGATTAATGAAGGTGCTCAAGTGGAAAAATTTATTTCCAATGTTTCTGCTGCTTTGGCTGAGAAAGAAGTTGATGAGGCACAATCGGAAGGCGAACCTGATAGAGACAAGCTGAAAGATGACATGCGAAAAGATTATTGCTCTGATTCTGAAAAACCTTGGAAAACGGTACGTACGTTTCAAAAAAGGAACTCTACTCGGGCTATCACTCGCCCCTCCAAACTTAATTTATGATTAGTCCAATTATTTTTTGGAATGTCCGAGGAGTTGGTTCTTCTAAATCGCGTTTGAAAAAAATTATTAAAATCTATAGGCCTAATATTGTAGCCTTGGCTGAGCCTTTTCTGTTGGAAGACAAAATTCCCAAATATTTGGAGGCCTTCGGTTGTAATTTTTTTGTCACTAATGAGGCGCATAATGGGAAAATATGGCTTTTGTGGAATGCCTCGGTAACTATTCAATGGTTGGCTGGATCTAATCAATTTGTTTCAGTGAAAGTTGAAGAGAATGGGTTTACTTTCATCCTTACTATTGTGCATGCTAAGTGCAACTCATTAGAGCGGAGGTTTCTTTGGGAGGACTTGGTTGCTTATAGTAATAGTAACTACCCTTGGCTTATTTGTGGGGATTTCAATATTATCAAAGAGGATTCTGATCGGAAGGGAGGCCGAGCTCGTCCTTTTGCAGCGATGGAAGACTTTAATCTGTGCATCCAAAATTGTGGTCTGCTTGATATGAGTTCCAAAGGCTCGAAGATGACTTGGTGTAATGGTCAGAGAGGCTTGGCCCGTAGCTGGGCAAGGTTAGATCGTTGTTTTTTTTATACTAATTTTCTTAATTGTTATCCTAACATGTTTTATCAAGTTTTGTCTCGCACGTCTTCAGATCATTCTCCTTTGGTTCTCCAAATGGGTGATGATCCCTTCAGGTATGGGCCTAGTCCTTTTCGTTTTCAATATATGTGGACTGATCATGCTGATTTTCTTAGATTTGTTGAGGGGGTGTGGAATCAGGAGGGCCTTGGTTCCGGGTTATCTAAGTTATCTTTTAAGCTGAAAAGGATTAAGGTTGCTTTAAGAGATTGGAATCAACGTGTTTTTGGGAGAACTAATGTAATTATTAGTGATCTTGAGACTCGTATTGATAACCTGGAATCTCGCCTTCAAAATTCTTTCTCAGTGGAGGATGATAATAATCTTTTGGCTACTAATCTGGATCTTTTAACTTGGAAGGGTCGCGAAGATATTCGCCTCTCTCATATGGCCAAAAAAAATTGGCTTAAAGATGGGGATCAAAATTCTAAATTCTTTCATGCTTATTTGAAAGCCAAAGCTCATAAAAGGGTTACTGATATGTGTTTGGCGGATGGCACCCTTTTACATTCTCCTTTTGCTATCCACCAAGAGGCTGTTAATTATTTCAAAAATTTTTTGGGTGAGTGTAGCAATGGTGAGTTACCCTATTTAGGTGATTTATTGTTACCTGTGATTACTGATATTGAGAACTTGATGCTTTGTAGTATCCCCTCTATTGAGGACATTAAAACTGCTCTTTTTAGTATTCCTATTGATAGCAGTCCGGGTCCTGATGGTTTTGGTTATGGTTTCTTTAGGGTTTGTTGGGATATTGTTAAAAATGATTTATTGGAAGCCATTTCTGATTTTTTTCAAAATAAAACTCTTCCGAGATTTTATACTGCTTCTTTTATTGTGTTGATTCCCAAGTTGATAAGCCTAAGGGTTTTGATAATTTCAGGCCTATTAGTCTGTACTCTGTTTTCTATAAGATTTGTTCTAAGATCATTGTGGGTCGTCTGACTAATCTTCTCTCTAAGATGATTTCTCAGGAGCAATGAGCTTTCATTCCTGGTCGTAGTATTTTTTAAAACATTAGTCTCACCCAGGAGATGATTCATTCTATTAATAAAAAATCTCACGGGGGTAATGTTATGATTAAACTTGACATGTCTAAGGCTTATGATAGAGTGAATTGGAGTTTTCTTTTACATGTTTTGGATTCTTTTGGGTTCTCTTCTCATTTTTGCGACCTCATTAATTTGTGTATCTCCACCCCTTGGTACTCTATTATGATGAATGGTACTCCTTTAGGATTTTTTAAAGGGGAACGGGGTTTGAGACAAGGTGACCATCTTTCTCCTTATTTATTTATTATTATGCAAGAGGTTTTGTCTCTTCTTTTGAAGGTCGCTTTTCAGTATGGTAAAATTGGTCAATTCACTCAGGCTCGAGGTACGCCTCTTATTTCCCATCTTATGTATGCCGATGATATTGTCATTTTTGCTAATGGTGGTAATAAGTCTATGAAAAGTTTGATGGAGGTCTTACATGTTTATGAGCTTTGGACAGGTCAAGTTCTTAATAAAGACAAAAGTGCTATTTTCTACTGCAAGAGGATTCATCCCTCTAGAATAGCTTCCATGCTTCGTATTACTGGTTTTTCGGAAGGTGTTTTTCCTTTCAAGTATTTGGGTGTTCCTATCGTGATTGGTAGGCTTAAGGTTTGTGATTTTGGTGAATTGCTCGGGAAAGTGAGTAAGAAAATTGCAGGTTGGAAAATGAAATTGCTTTCTGCTGGTGGGCGGGTAATTCTTTTGCGACATGTTTTGTCTAGCATGGCCACTCATCTTCTTGCTGTTTTACAGGTTCCTAAAGGGGTGCTTTTGGCGTTGAATCGGATTCTTAGTTCTTTTTTCTGGGGTGCTTCTGATGGCAAAGGTAAACGTAAGTGGGTGGCCTGGCATTCTATTTGTACTCCTACGGAGGAAGGAGGATTAGGTATTCGTGATTTTGGAGACATTCAAAAGGCCTTACATATGAAATTTGCTTGGCGCCTCATTCAGGGCCAATCTTTATGGACTGAGTTTTTTAGAGGTAAGTATGTGCAGGGTAATCATTTATCTTTATTGAATCCTAATAAGGGTACTCGTTTTTGGAAATCTATTGTTCGTAGTATTCCTGAGGTTCTGAATAATTCTAAATGGCTGGTTAGGGAGGGTAATATATCTTTCTGGTATGATAATTGGGAGGTTGGTGGACCGCTCATTACTCATCATCAGGTGATTGAGCATCCTTTGTTGAAAGTCAAAGAGTGTCGGGTGGATGATGGTTGGGATATTCCTCTCTTGGAGAGATTAGTGGGGGAAAGTAAAGCTCTTGAGTTATATCAGTTTTTGGCTAGGAGAAAGGAAGGGAATGATGTTCTTGTTTGGTTGAAGGGTAATAATGGTCAATTTGAGACTAAAAGTGCTTGGGATTATATTCGTATTCGTGCGTCTCCTCTTCCTTGGGCCCATTGGATTTGGCACAACAACTTGCCTAAAAAAATCTCTATCATGATGTGGAAAGCAACTCATAATTGTTTGAGTGTAGATGATAAAATTAGGAATATTGGCATTCCTATGGTCTCTAAATGCAATTGTTGTGTTAAGGGTCATACGGAGGATTTAAATCATGTGTTGTGTACAGGTGATTTTGCTAGACAAATTTGGCGTCTAGCTGCGACCCATTTAGGTGTTCATATGGGTGTTTTTCAGACCTGGAAGGAGCAAACAAATTTCTGGTTCCGTCGTGCTGGTAACTCTTCTCAGTTACGGATTATTTTTGGCCTTATTCCTTCTATTGTATCTTGGAAACTTTGGGATAGGCGTTGTAAAGCGAGGTTTGAGGAGAAACTTGAGTCAGTTCAGTCTCTCTGGCATGTCATTAAGCTTTGGATTCGGAGGATTATCTCTCTTATCATGAAAGTGTCTAAAATTTCTCCCCAGGATGTGAATATTTTACAGAGATTGGACATTTCGATTTTAGTTCCTAAGCACAAGAAAGCCCGTGTGGTTAGGTGGCTCCGACCTCCTCAAGGTTGGATGGAGCTGAATTCGGATGGTAGTAGTTTAGGGAATCCTGGGCCGGCAGGTGCTGGGGGGGTGATCCGGGACAGTTGTGGTAGACTGCATGCTGCTTACTCTATTTTCATGGATGAGGGGTCTAATAATTATGCTGAATTGAGAAGTTTAGTGGAGGGCGTCCGAAGGTGTTGTCACCTAGGTTTTGGTAGGATTGAGATTGAGACAGACTCTCAATTACTTGTTAATTGGATTACCAAAGGAGCTTGTAATATTTGGTATTTAGAGGATTTCTGGGAAGAGCTGCAGGGTCTTTTACGTGGAATGGAGTATCGTTTGTCCAACGTTTTTCGTGAGGGAAACGCTGCTGCGGATTTTTTAGCTAAGCAGGGTGCGAAGGGTGTGAGTTTGGACTGGACCAATAATAGCGAGAAGTTGACAGGTCACATTCAAGGTCTTCTCCGTATGGACAGACTTGGTCTCCCCTATCTTCGGCTTAAGTAAGTTTCCTTTGGTTTGTTCCTTTTATTTCTTTTGAGCTGATATTTTTTGTTGGTTTTTCTCTTACAGGTGGTTTTCACTCGTTTTCTTTATTGTTGTTCATGGTTTTATTATGTATTATTTTATTGAGTTGTTTTTGTGGTTGGGTTGTTTTTTAGTTTTGATGCATGGGTTTGGTTTTTGTTGAATATGTGTAACCCCCATGCATTGGGTTTGTAACCACGGTTTTCCTCCGCCATAAGTGAGGGCTATCAATAAAATTTGGGGTACCGTCCTCTTCTTAAAAAAAAAAAAAAAATCAATTGAGTAGCCATGATTGAAAATCCAAGGTTGCAGTCTGAGTGGCTGATTTTGAGTTCTCATGGCTGCCAATGAAATTGAACAATTTGTATATTTAAAATTTTAAAATAAATCAGTAGCAGGAGTTTGGCATGAATGCTAAAGGAACTGTACCAATCTTGAAAACCATGACCATATTCTATTCATTACAGAAATTCAAAAGTTAACCAAAGTTCAGCTGAAGATCACAGTGTGTACTAATACTGATTAACAAAGCAGGAACTGTAAACACAACATAAGATTTCAAAGTTAACCAAAGCAATTGAATTTCTTTTCCTTTTGAAGTACTACAAATGTCAAGCAATACAAATCAAACAAATATTACTTCAATTACAAGTTTACATGCGATTCACGGATTTACAGGAGTTGGGTCATTTTGGGGATGATGCAAATACTAGAGATAACACGTCATGGCACAGCATCTTTAAGTCCAACTGCGGCCTCATCTGAACCTGACTCTTGTTTCTCTTCCAGACGAAGCCTCTATGAGCATGGTTGTGGCTTTGAATCACCACTTTTGGTAGATTTATACTAGGATGATAGAGGTGAAGTTGAATCAGTTTTGGATTCGGCAGGAAGTGGGGGTGACGAACCAGCTGATACAGAAGAAGGCCACAGTTCAGAATCTTGGCATGTATTAGTCAGTGAAGACATGGTTTGAGGAGAAATCAAGGCAATGCCAGCTTTCTGTTGTTCCTCCAAGATCTTTTGCAAGTACCTTGCGTGTTCCTCCATGCGTAACTGAAGGTCCCGTTGGACCTGTGTGGGGATATAGAAACAGTCAGAAGAAATGAAGGAGAATAAATTACATTGCAGACCATAGAGCTAATGCACCATAGATGATGAAAGCTTCAGGCTACATTACACAGCTGAAAAGAAACCAAGACGTGCAATTATGGATTATTGGATTTCAAAACTCAAAAAGCCAGATTCCTACAATAAGCATAAATCAAACCTCAAGTTGTTCATGCAGCTGCTTCTGAACCTCCACTTGCATGCGCAGAGCCTCTGTGATTTGAATGCTCCTATCACATATTCACAATCCAAGTCAGAAATTTTCACATATTGTTTGACAGAAGAAAAGATGAAATACATACACACTACAGAGAAGCGCACACATCAACACAGAATATATCTTATCTCATAAACAAAAATGAAGACGACTAGAAAAAGATGCACTTTGCACACTACCGGACCTTTTACACTTTGCACACTATAACTACCAGACCTTTTACACTCTGTACCCTAAACTACCAAAACTGAAATACTGCATGCTCAGGGTACCAAAAAGTTGCAATGTGTACCTTCCATTAAGATTTGACCATCAAAATTGTGTCATTTCACTTATTTTTCATCCATGTTAACAGTCACAATTGAACGGGGCTGCTAATTTCCAGTTTTTAATTGTTAGGGGGTCAAATATGTCAATTTTGGCAATTTATGGAGTAACATGTAAAAGACCTGGTAGTTAGAATGTGCAAAGTGTATTTTCCCCCTTAAAATTATTACCCTTTTCTACGTCCATCACTTTCATTGCTAGTTGAAGCTGCTTTCTTTTCTTCAGAGGCAGAAGCCTTCTCTGGAAAATAATAAAAACAAGAGACAATTAATTGCCATATTCAGAAGCAGATCAAAGCTTTACTAGCTGATAAGGAAATCACACCAGTATATAAAGTACTGTAGTGAATCAGTGATATTGATGTCAAATTGACAGACAATGCAGGATTTGGCCATGCAACAATACTTTTTGGTGAGCAGACCAATCAAGGAGATGGTAAAATGGGATTATCTTGGCAAGTCAATTGCTTTATATTCTACTGGACAGGCAATACCAGTAGGGCTTAAACGAATCTGGTTTGAACTGCTGAATTACATGTGATATGGCTTGTACTAATTGAAGCTAGGAATGTATACATTCACATATTTCATAATTTAGAAGATGAAGATGATAATGAAAATAAGCATAATTTTATTAAGATTTCATGTTCCTTACCTTCATTTTTCTCTGGCATATACTTCGCAAGACGGTATTTCTGCAAAGACATATAACAGTATAGGCTCAATATGAATAGTGGCTCAGTCTACATTCCATCTAATTCAGCAGTTGTATGTAAATGTAAGTACCTGTAAGTGGCTTTTCACATGATAGATAGTCAGGCCTTTGACATTCATAAGCTTCAACACACCCTTTGGAGTAGCCTCTACATTTCAAACCAAACAAATTAGACTGCGATCAGAAAGATGATAAGACATCAAACTTTGATAGTTGTTAATAAGATTGAGCATTGTTTCACATCTACATTTGTATAGTAGAATCGACCAACTAGCTTGCTTACTTTCAGCCCCATCAAGCTTGTCGACAGCCTCCACAAAGCATTCATGGATCTCAGGTGTCCATCTCATTCTTGGCTTGTGCACAGTGGCTGAACCAGGCGATGGCAAACTTGATTCCTCATCAAGAGTTGGCAACACGGAGAGACAACTTCGATTGCATGTCAATCCTATAGCTGGTTTTGAATTTTTTGATGAAGCTGGTGGTGTTTCATAAATTTCCTATATGATCAAGCAACAGTTCTCAAAAGTAAGGACTAGTGAATAGAACAAAATGCAGCAGTTCCAACTGAAAATGCACATGTATTATGGATGCACAAGTAAAATTGGCCCCTCGAGATTTTCTGTTTGACCCAAAAAGAAAAACCTCATTCGTTCCATTCTTTTTTATTGTAACCAAATTTTGGTGCAAGTGTCAGAAGTTTGATTGTTTGAGCAATTAGGTCACATTAGTTCCAGAACCAAGTAGTGTTGCTTGGCCACTAGAAGGAACTATAGTGTAAAAAGAAAATCTAATTAGTACATATACATGCTTGTACGTGTGCATGTGAGTGTGCATATAACAGGATGTAGTTAGTCGCAGTAGTGTACTTACATCAAGCCTGGGACTTTCTCCATGGCCAGTGATAGCCATGTGAAGATCATCAGGCAAAAAATGTAGTTCCATTTGCTCAGTAAGTGCTAGACTGTCATTTGCAAAATTTACACGAGAAGCATCTCCAGGCAAATTAAGGAAGTCTGTCACAAGAGCCTCTGAATGCTCCTCATCATATTGATCGTCCATATCCTCACTGAAAAGCAATGGGGTTTTGGTTGAATCAGCGGCAGAAACAACGGACTGGTTGTAGGATGGAGGATGTGGAAGAAACGGTAGATTTCCAAGCTGCCTATGGGTTTCAGAGCTTGATGAAGAAGACTGGTATAAACTGGTACAGAACAAGGATGAACGTGAAAATGTGCTCTTAGAATTTTGGTCATGACGACCAGGAGACAGAGGACTGTTTTGTCCAGATTCTGAACGATACTTTTGAGGTTGGACAGTACATGCTTGTGTACAAGCAGAACTTAGAGATTCTGTTTGTATGAAAGGAGATGGACGTGAAGATGAACATTCACTAGCCAATAAACATCTGCCCTCTGATTCCACAGTCAAAAAATTGCGTATAGGGGAGACGGTAGCATAATATGACTGTGTGACTCTTCTGGTAGCCTCACTTTCTTTGGTAGATATGAAAATATTGTGATTCATGGTCTTAGATGGCAGCCCAACCCTCATCCACCTATGAAACTGACAAATGCAATCTGGCCCAACACTATCACAACTTTTGATGATGGAATTTTAAAATTAGTTGGAGATACAAGGATTACAATTTAAAGTGTCATTGGGGGTGAGCAAACACTAGATTGGTGCATTACAAGGAAACAACAAGCACGGAGATTCTAAGTTCAAGTTGAGTAAAGATCATCTAGAATAATCACATAAACTCTACATCTAGATGAAAAGATGATCTTTTTATTTCCCTCAAAGTTGAAACAAGAAGTCAAATCTCAGTGGCAAGAATCTACTAAAATACTTCTATCAATATGGTAAATGGCTATTTCCGTGGTGTTTACTCATCTAGACAACTGAAAACCCTCAACCAGTCTGCTTCATTTCAACGATACATACTGATCAATTCAGAAAGTAGCCATTGACTTCAACTATTGGATAAGAAGAAAGATGTCCATGAACTGCAAAACAGACTACCAGTTGAGTGATCAGTAATATGCCATATGGTAACAACAAGAAGATATCATGTTACAAGGAAATCAGTCTAATCATTTAAATGAGCGCAAATAAAATAGAAATGGTCAAAATAAGCCCTAAAAGCTTAAGCTGTAAAAAAGCGGGACAACATTGTAGATTAATCATACACATAATAACATTATCATGGGTAATACTTGTTAAAATAACAAGAATGGAAACAAGAAAATCACTTCAGCAGTTACTATACAATTTGCTCGACCAACAAGTTTGAATGCTATTAGCAGATTAATCACCCTCACGGTCATAAAGAAAATACTGAAGCTATTACGTATTCAATTGTGCTTTTTAATGATTAGTTTATACTAATTGGATCGACTTATTGATGAAAACCCAGCTCATTTCTGATAAAAATGTAAAGCGGAAACCCAATACAGAACCACTTTAACGGGATTGATGAAGCAATCCTACAAATCTCAAGCAGGACAGCACGTTGACTCAAAGAATTGCCAACTCTTGGAGGCAAATGCTTTATGGTTTATGCAGAAATTCAAGGATTAGAGAGAACCACCGGTGATATTGAGGGACAGACTTTCTAACAGAATCAGGCTTTGCATCTCGTCTCATAACTGTAGGCCGTAGCGTTTACATTTAAAACGATCCCACTAGGATATAAGCGTAGAAATATCTATTTCTCCTCATAAAAAGCCTAATAAGAAGATTGGGGTAATTCCTTATAAAGTTCAGGATGAGTTTGTTCCTAAGCCGTATGGGACTTCTCAACATGCCCCCTCACATGTGGCCCGGTATTTCCGGTATCATTATCGTGAGTAGGTCGCAGGAGCCCATCATTAGTTATAGGTTAACCTGGTTATGATATCATGTAAAAATACTCATTTCTCCTCATAAAAGACCTAATAAAAGGAGTGAGATAACTCCTTATAAAACCCGAGATGAGTTTGTTTCTAAGCCGCGTGAGACTTCTCAACAATAAGCCTTTAGTGTCAACATAAACAAATCCATCTTCATTGAATATTCTTGAGATTTTTGGAGAAGCACATTAGAAACAATTCACAAACTTGTTGTCCCACGGCTTCCTTCGTAACTCTATACTCATACCACCTCAAACAAAAGAAAAACGGCACAGTTGTTCTTTCCGAAAGAAAAGAAAGTGTCAGAATTTAAGTTCATCAATCACTTGGCCAAGAACTCGACATGTAGGCAACCACCATTAAAGTCAATAGACCATGCTTTAACTGTTGGATGATTTCCCCAACACTAGCATGTTCCCAAATCGTGCCAAGTGTCCACTCCATTCATTAATTGAATAAAATCGGCTTGAAGATTAAATACCTCAGGCATTCAATTGATGAACATTTATGGTCTTCGATGCCATTTTTGTTCTAGTTTTCTTCAGAGAAATAAAATTAACAGAAGAAAGTCAATGCATAGCAAAAACGCCTAAATCAGAAAAAAATAAAAAGCTACTAGACGCACTCGAGAATTTAATTAAAAGAGAAAAGTTTCCGGAATATAGGTTTTACAAGGAAAACCCCGCGTTTCTCTTGCCTTTTATAGTTAATACACCAACAAAAAATTTAAGAAGGATTTGAAATCGATTCAAACAAGAATTAGAGGAAGAATACATAAATGGAAAAATAAGATGATAGATTAATACAAGTGAAGAAGAAGAAGAAGAAGAAGAAGAAGAAGAGACTGACCTGAGAACAAATATACAGAGTGGGAATCAGGAAGGTAGTAGATGTAGTTCTTCAGAATTCTCTGGAGAGATGTGGTGGTGGTTTCAACTTTTGAGGAATATGGAAGCGAGAAAAAGGCGTACGTATGTCTGTAAACAGGCGTGGCCTTTTCAACTTTGAATCTAACGTCTGAAGCGGAACAAGAAAATGATTTCGAGGATTCGGAATCTATATATAATATTTACACAAGGCTATCAAGCATATGTGGAGATCAGCAATATTATATATACATGAACGATGCACCACCACCAGCGTTTGATGTCTCACTACATCCAGCGACGATAGATGTTTTTATTTCTTTATATAATAATAATAATAATAATAATAATAATGTGAACGATGAGGCAACTCTTCCTCGGAATTCTTGAGGCTCTGGTCTGAGCTGGCCTTTCCGCTTTAGGCTCTTTGGCTTTGGTTGGCTGTCCGATGCTCTTCTTCGAATCATTACATTGACATTCTAAGCAATCATAATGGGTGTATTAAGGTTGTAGATACTTAGGATATGAGGAGTTTCTCCAGTTTCCGCATACGCGCTTCTCCTGGTACTGTTGGCCACGTCCCTTTGGCTTCTGACTTTCCTACTCTCTCGAGAATCCCTCGTTTCTTGCATTACTTGTTCCGTTATCAACTGTGCTATCATTTGCAAAAATTTATAAATTAATTTAGTTTGATGTGATGTATTAAATTATTAAATTATTTTTATTATAAAATATATTTAATACATCATATAAAATCATATTAATTTATTTTTATAAAATCTTTTTATATTCGTAGTATTCTTACTCTAAAATCTATCATATTTTTTAATTTTATCACCATATTTTGTGCTTTAATTATTTATGTGAATTAAAAATTATAGTTAAATTTTAAAGTAAGGAACAAAATATATATTTACTATATTTAATATTTTTTATATAATTTTTTTTTATGATAGATTTGATAAGTGTTAATATAATTCGTAACACTCCAAATGTTACCAATAGAATTCTTCATACATTTTAGCTATTATTTATAAATTGAGTAACTAATATTTTACTAAATAGATATTTTCTTCTTTTAAGACATTAGTCACGTGCTAAATATTTAATCTTGAATGAAATGGAATGAAATTTATTTTCCATATAAAATATATATGTATAGATGAATACTGTTATAGTCACAAAGATATTATACAAAAATAATCTAACAAATAGACATGGATTCATATAATTCGTTAAATCTATTATATAAAAAAAAATTAATTTGACGAATCACATCATGTTATATCAATTTATAAAATTATTTTTATTTAATCTATTTATAATTAGAACATTTTCGTATATATATGGATATAGATATAGATATATATCCACGTCTTTTTCGCATCAAATGGAATTAAT
This sequence comes from Juglans regia, assembly GCF_001411555.2. NCBI lineage: Eukaryota > Viridiplantae > Streptophyta > Magnoliopsida > Fagales > Juglandaceae > Juglans > Juglans regia. The sequence goes on from NC_049907.1 coordinate 42,310,318, forward strand.
ACGAGTTGGATATAGATTGGGATGAAGAGATACGTGATGTTTCGATACAAGTAAAATAAACTCTTGCTGCCTTGAATTTGAGTTTTTTTTAATTTTTAAAATCAAAGTCAATAAAATGATGCGTGTCTCGAGATGTGTGGTGAGGAGGATTTGGATAAGAACGGATTGTTGAAGTGAAAACCAGATGATTGTGGAATATTTTAATTATAAAAATAATCTTATAAATTAACATAATTTAATTTAATTTATTAGATTATAAAATTATTTTTATTATAAAATAAATATAATTTATCAAATAAAGTTACATCAATTTATAAAATTATTTTATATCTATTTTTATAATACATATTTATAAAATAAAGTTACATTATAAAATAAATATAAATATAATTTTATATTTTATTCTTATTTGATGTTGGAAAAAAATATATAAAATGTTTTAATTCGTGACAAACCATTTCACTTATAGTACACATGTAAATTAATTTGAAATGATATTTAATGTTCTAATATATAAATAATTAATATATATGTATATTTCGAAACCGTGTACGTATAAATTCGAACGTCAAAATTTTCATTTTTTTTTTATTTAATTTGTTTAGCCACATTTTCAATTCTCGTATTGATTGAACAGGTCAATTAATCACACACTAAATCCTAACACGTCAATTATTGCTGAACAGGTCATTATACAAACTTTATTTATATACACGAGAAGTGTTAAAATATTTCTCAAAAAAAATTTATAAATTAATATAATTTTATATGATATGTTATATTTATTTTATAATAAAAATAATTTTATAATATAACGTATCATATTAAATTATGTCAGTTTGTAAATATATTATTATCAAATTATTTTGTGACTAAAACATAATAATTGAGTTTTTTTTTAATTTAATAATTGAGTTTTACTACTCATGAATCATTCTTATCGCACATTATATTGATTTTTATTTTTATTTTTTAAATTTTTTATAATTTTATTTTTTTAAAATTAATTAAGTTATTATACTCATCATTTCTATATTTTATAATTTTGATAATATTTTGATAAGAGAGAAAAAATTAAAAATTAAAAAATTATATTTAATGTGATTATGATGAGCAACATTTTTTCTTAATAATTATATATATTATGGCTCTCGATCGATGTCACCTCGTAACAATTAACAATTAATTATACACCATGCATTGGCACTTGGGCAACGCACGAGGTTCATAAAACCTGCTACAGAGGCACGTTTTTCTTTTGTTTTCTAAATTTTTGTTTTACTTTTCCGTTTCTTTATAAGAACTATTTAATATAATATTAATAATTAAATTTATATATTTTCACCAGTTTAAATTATTTAGATAAATGATAATTTCACATGGCATCAAATAGAGATTTTAAATTTAAATATTAATTTTATATTTTATCAAATTTAATTAAATATTACGTGTTAAGAATAAATATATATATACAAATATTATATATATATAAACAGATAATATAAATAATAAGAATATTCTCCTGCATTTCTATGTACATCGATCAAATTGGAGTATAGTGATGGCAGAGGTTGTCCTAATAAGTTTAAACAACTTGATTGTATAGTGGAGAGTGGGGAATGCATGGGCAGTGGATCTGCGACTGTGAGGTGGGCTCTGTCTCTCTTTTTATCTTTTTCTTCTCTTTTTGTGGTGCGTATGAATTAGATGTCTCTGGTGGGGTCTGGATACGAGCGTTTCTGGCGTCCATGATTCCTTTCCTACGCCAAATATAGGCAAAACTCCAAGGTACTTGTCGGGCACCAATTCATAACTTCTTTTCAGTGATTTGGAGAATGGTTGATATTGTGAAATGTTATTCAAAATATATATTAACGATGATAAATAAAATAAAAACAACACAATCAAACACGTGATGCATGATATACGTGATTCGATAAATTGTCTACGTCCACAGAGCTGCATAAATCTTATTAACTAGAAGAGATTACAATCACTCAATCTCAACTCACATTCTCTAAGGCTTTTTACTCTCTCACATAATATGCATTCACCAGACAATTGTTCTTTCTCAAAATATGATTTATGGCCGTCTAACACAAGTCTAATATGACATATATATAGTGAGTGCGCTGGAAACCATAATCTGGCAAAACTGCGTACGTCGCTCGAGTGGCATGTTGAGTGCTACTCGAGCGAACAGCCAAATGAACATTGGCTCGAGTGGAGAGTCGAGTAAGAGTCGAGCGAACACTAGGGTTTGTGTCTCGCTCGAGCAGAGTGTCTAGCGGTACTCGAGTAGGACTCTCGGACTTGAGTTAGCTCGAGCGGTATGTCGAGCGATGTCGAACGAACTTTGGCTCAAGCCAACTGTCGAGCCAACTTTCAGTAAACACTTTTTCAACTCCAAAACCAGTCTCCACATATACCCCAACAATCTCCCACTTGGAGACTGGGTCTCCACATGCCAGCCACTGTTTCCAGCTAAACTCTATCATCTCTGCAGCTCACAGCTCCCGTCTTCAAGTTAGAAGACGCACTGAAGTTAAGCCCGACTTCAGTCTTCCACATACATCGCCCTTAGTCAGCACATCCACATGGCAACTCACAACTCCCACTGCATTTGGAGTATCTGGTCTCAAACCAATCTTGACAACCTTAGCCAACTTTCCCAGACTTTCATGAGGAACGGCAAAGCTGACTTCCTCACAGGTTTCGTGCGATCAAGCCTGCATTTTTGCACTCTTGTATTTCTCTGCACATCATTAGACCCTAATGTTAACTACAAAGAGTTAAATCTCTTACCATGCGCTAGGACTAGTGCACCCTTAGTGATCTTCCAAGCTCCTCCAGAGAACGCTACTGCAAAACCGTTGTCATCAAACTGTCCCACAGATATCAGGTTTTTCTTCAGATTTGAAACATATATGACTTGTTGTAAAGTCCACACGCTCTTGTTTGGAAGTGTGATGTGCACATCACCCACTCCCACTATATACAGTGTCTCTCCATCAGCCGTATATATCTTTCCAAAATCATCAGCAACATAATTATACAAGTTAATTCCACCAAGTATCCAGTCCTTTCCCGTGTGGCCCGAGATGTGCTAGGCATTCCTGTCACTACGGTTGCCTCAGAGTCGGCATTTAGCACTGGAGGTCGCGTGTTGGATGCTTATCGGAGTTCATTGTCACCGTCAACCGTGGAGGCCCTCGTTTGCACACAGAATTGGATAAGTGAAACGCCCATTGGACTAGATACCGTTGGCGTTGATGCCGAGAGCTATAGGCTTGAATCGGGTAAGTTTATATGCTTTTAAATGATGATTTAATTATTTTTAATGTTTCTAACTTCTACTTTTTATGATTTTATAGATCTAATTGTGAACCCTAACATAATTACCGATGATTGAGAGTTTGGAACGGACGCTACTTGAGAGTTGTGATGGAGTTGAGAGAACCTCCTTTCTTGGTAAGAATCAAATTATTCTTTTACCGTATATAATTTTTTATTATCAATTTTTTTTCATCTATTGATTGCTACTTTCTATCTTCATTTCAGGCGTGACCAATGGAACATTGGGGTTTGAGTGAAACCCGTGTTTAATTTTTATGTAATTATATTTCAAGACTGAGTCATATTGTTATTACGTTATAAATGAGACTGTTATAACTTATGGCTGCATCATACATGTTATTTACTTTTTAAACTATTTATATAGTTATATTTATGTACTTATATCCCGAGCAAATACGTGGGATAAGTACTCTTTATTCTATAATTTCTATTAGTACTTATCCATCATCTCTCAAAAGTTTATAATTTATTATCCAACTGAAATTAATCGAATTATACAAATTCGTACCATCATTCTTTTCTATAAAATTTTAAATTTGTGTAATTTTCAACTCATGAGTCATGAGCACTTTTAATGCTAAATTTCAGGCGGACATAAAATAAATTAAAGATATAATCAAAATTCAGTAACAAAATCAGAACGAATATTTAAATTATTGAAAACTCTTGAATAAACCAAATATTTGTAGATGGTTAACTTTTAAAAAAATATATATATGTTGCCCACTATCTGAAACGAAATTGAACAACAAAATTTAAATAATAATAAAAAAAAAAATCTGAAATTGAGTTCGGAGTCGGAGCTCCGACCTCCGTTCGGAACTCCCTCCTCCGATCGGAATCGGACTCCGACTACGTTCGAAGTCGGACTCGGAAGGGAATTTTGGCTCCGAATCCGGTCGGAATCGGAGGTCGAAAATGACAACTCCGACTCCGTCGGAGTCGGAGCCCCCCCCTACATACGACTTAACCCCCCCCCCCCCAACCCGCGGTGCCCGAGTGCCAATAACTAACTGAATTTGGACTCATCTCACTATTGTTCACAAATTTTAACTCATAAATCTCACTACTATTCACAAATTATTTCAAATCATCTTATCTCATCTAAATCTCAAATGGAATAGAATTATGACACAGAAAGATGAGTTGCCGTAAAAAACAGGGCTTATGCCATGCGAATGTTCCAATTTCAAAACAACTAAAAACAATATAAATAATTTTACATACAACCGTGAAGTGTGTAAATGTCGCGTAATCGTTTTGAAAAAAAATGAGATCTACTAGTAAATAATTAATTTTTTTCTTGTAAGTCTCATGTTTTATTAATTTTTTTCAAAACGATTACACGACATTTACATTCACGGTTGCAAATATCAACAATATATATGTTGGCAACAGAACAATAATACAGCAAATGCTAATCCACTAGCCGGCTTGGAATTGATGTTTAGAACTCACCACTACCACTCAAAATAAGTGAAGGATCAAACTATCATACGCTAGTAACCAGGCACTGGAACAAGCAAAATTAGATTACACAGCTCTGAAAATTGAGGTTGAAACATGCCATTCTATCTTTCATCCCCCAGGTAATTTATAAAAAATTCTACATAGAACAGAGTCCTGTTCAAATGTACCAACTTTTTTTTTTTATAAGTTCAAATGTACCAAGTATAATGGCATCAGAGGTTCTAAACATGTCATGAATCATCTTCAACAGCTTCAGCGGCAGCTATCTCAGAATCCAACTTGTTCATTAGCTGTTCACTTACGTGCTTTGCCACGGATATCATGTCGAGAACGATGCTAGGATCTAGGCCTGCACCACCTCGTTTAGTCAGACCACAAATGTGTCCTTTCCTGTTGACAGATATAGAGACCGCAGAGCTCATTTGGGATTCCTCTTCTGATGTGGCATCTACTATATAGTGCCTACCCACCTATAAAATACAAGGAAATATTTAATGATGCAATTTGTAGCTTACAAAATTTTTATATGTTCTATAACTAAAACAGTGATTTTGTCACCTTTGTTAACGTAACTATGACGGGGACGTCTGATGTGTCAAACTGCAGAAATTCTTCGTCACTAATGTCAACCTCTGGTTGCTCATCGCCTGAAGCACCAGCTGCCACAAGAACCCTTGGAATGCCGGTGTTGCTCAGAGCAGCCTTCAGGTGCAAAATTAATAAGATACATTAGTTTTCGGTTTCCAATGGCAGCAAAGTCAACTACATAAACTGCCTCTGATCATGATAGTTTGTTTTAGGAGAATAACGCCAAAATTTTAAATTTATACTGCCATCAAAGTCTGTTTGAATTCTGCAGATATATTAGGAAAACTTACAAGAAAGGAGGACCCAAGTACTTATGGTTTCATTATTATTATTTTTTTTATAAGTACTTATGGTTTAATTAATAATATTTTAATCTATTGATTAAAATTGTCATTGTCAGATTTAATTAAAAAAGAATTTCAATTGCAAATATATAATTGGATAGAGAGAAAAACCACCTTAATGGCAGCACCTAGGGCATCCAGTAGATTCCCATCTGAACTAACGACGAGGCAATCAATATAAAGACCCCAGCACATCTTTCCCTCCACAACTATTAGAGATGAGAGATCAATTCCAGCCCCTAGGAAAAGTTAAATAGGACCCCTCTATTATCAACTCAAGTAAAGCAAGAACCTAATTCAAGCACGATATAGGGTTGTTCACAACCGAAATGATAGAAAGCAGATGGTTACTTCTCTTGCTCTAATTAAATTCGTACCTGCCCCACTTTTACCACCCAAGAGACAACACTGAAGAGCAACCGAGAGGTCTGTAGACAACTCATCACCCCCTCGTCCCTGCATAAAATGTATGATATAGAATTTAATTTTACAATATGTACAACATGTTTTGGACACACCCACCACCCACACACAACCACAGGAAACAAATGAAAGACACTAAAGACAAGCGACCACATAGGGCTAAGCAATGAATCACGTTGGAATAATCAAATTGGATTCTTTAAGAGAACTATTTTATATAATGACTCATTTTTTATATTTATTACAAAGAATCAGAAAAGAAAAAAGAAGTCTACATGCGCTCAATCACCAAAAAAAATAGAAGAATTCAGAAAATCACCGTACACAACCTCAAACATTGGTGCTGCAGTTGGACTACAATCAACATAAATGGAGACCTTTCCTTTGTCAGGTTGCAATGAACTTGGCTTCCCAAGTTCAGCCTGCATTTAAAGAAATTAGTAGGCAACATATTGCAAGTATTCACCAGAAGATCTACCAACAAGCCCGAAATGGTTAGTCACTGTTGGCAATTGTCACTTAAGAAATGCACATAGTAGATCCAGCATCCAGTAGATGTAATACCTTTACACTGGAAATAACATCTGTTGCCCCCATCCTGACTCTTGCCGAACCATTTGCCTGCAATGAATTCCAAGGAAAATTACAATTACATAAAACCATAAGAAGTTAATTCGGTTTGTATGCTAGAAAACAAAATAAACCGGTGTAGAAGAAATCATTCCCGATGCTTTAATGAAGTAAGCCACAAAGAAACTCAAATGAGACTTAATTCCAACTGATTGATTCAGCAGAGGAATTATTTTATGCATTTAGACAACATTCCAATGATGAATTGGAAAGAATATTATACCTGAGGTATAACTCCAGTTTCAACAGAAACAGGCCGGTAAGTTAATCTTTTCCGACCATCAGAGCGAAGATCTTGAGCAATGCCCCCCTGTATGAAGTTCTTCTCTCCAAGAGACAGTCCCACCATTCCTGCACACAGATAAAATTGGCATCAAAGGATTATACAAGAAAGCAAAAGAAACGGAAAATGGAGAAGGAAACCCTTTGGTGTTAAAAAAGACAAATTCAAGTATTTTATAACATTCGATATTGCACTTCGCAAATTTATTTTTAGAGTAGTTGCAGGCAACAGTATTGTTGATACGCTCTAATAACCCCTCCCTCGCGATCACACTCCTGGAACTCAAACCCATGAAATCTAGCTCTAATAACACTTGTCGGATTGTGAACTGTCAATCTACCTAAAACCAATTGGTGTCTGGGGAGAAGTGCTCAAGTTTTGTATGTATTTGGCATTGCACCCCACATGCTTATTTTTAAAGCAGTCGCAAGGAGCAGTATTGTGGACACACTCCAACAGCGTAGATAGGAATCTGAATTTTGGTGGACCGAAAAAATGCATGTAAAAAATCTTCCATAAATACCAAGAGATTCCATAGATAGAGAACTTTTTTTACACGTGCAACACGCATAGAACAATAATTATTGAAACTGAAATTGATAGATAGTCCTTCACCAAACTATAGGAAAAGGTCACACTATGTTCTCTGACCAGTATCAGTTTTACCTAACTGCCCCACAAGACCTGTACATGTGGTGAGATTGCGTGTCTGTAATATGTTTTCTTTTTCCTTTTTCTTTCTTTTTTGGCCAGAGAGATATTTATTCAGTGATCATGTCATAATTCTCCCTTCAAAAGACTTGAAATGAGGACATAATCGAAAGGAATAAATTAAGGGGAAAAATAAGAATAAACACAAGAAGTAGCCTTTTATCTGAATTTTGTGTATATGCATTACAAAAAGGAACATGCCACATAATCCAAGGCATGCCATGGAATTCGGTATTGAGGAAGAAAAAGCATCAACTATCAAGATCAACAAAATGGTATGCATTCCTTTTGTAACAACTCTAGGACCTATAAGAATCTAAAACTTTAAATCTCAAGTCAGCAGAACCTAAAACCTAGGCTTCATCAAACCAACATATTAAAGTCTGTAGAATCTAAAATCGTAGATATCATCAAATCATTCTCAAAGTCTACATCATCTAAAACCTCAAATATAACACAGAGAAGTTCTTATGGTATGCAAAGTCAAAAACTTCAAGTTTTCCTAAAACTCATTCCGTCAAGTCAGCAGAATCTAAAACCTGTCTCTGATACCAACTGTAAACGCCCCGTACCCGGAGAGTTACCGGAGAGTTAGAGAGTTAGCTCATATCACCTAAAATTATATCTCAAATATATATATATATATATATATATATATATAACTCCAAAGACTCTACATAAACTCATTTCTTTAAACTAAACATACATGTTCCTCTACAAGGACATCAATATAGTTAATCAACAACTCCACAAAGTCTCTACAAAAATGTCAACATCCTAATAAACCAAATCAAATCTACTGAATAAGATTCTCTAATAATCATAGTACCCTTTGGTACTAAATCCACTATGCTCAACTAATCCTGCTCAAGCTTCCTATTTTTGATTCTCAGTTGAACTATCAAAATCATATGAAAATATTGGAGGTAATTGGGTGAGTCATCAACAACTCGATAAGCAATGAACATATACAAATATGTAAACATGAGTCAATTACAGAATGAAAAACCAAAACATATTATGAAAATATCAGAGCAACAGTTTGGAAATATTTATATACAAAAATCCTTTGGCATAGCATAATTGATATTTTCATAGACCACCACGTAGAAAACCACTTTATTTCCAAAGTTGGTGCACTAAAAAACAGAGATGTTGGTACCAACATAATAATAGAGGCCACGGTTTTACACATATTATAAGGTCAGAACATAAAGCAGAAACAAAATGTCATGCAAGAGGTTTTCATATGCAACATCATATCATAAAATAGTATTGAATAGATATAGATCATATTTATATCATCATGTATGAAACTTTCAGATTTCATATTTGCTAAATTGCTCTTGTTATACAATTGAGAAATAGAGAGCCAAAAATGCTCACGTCTACACTAGTAATGACAAAAAAATATTTTTCTTTTCTTATTCAAATACAATGTTATGCAGAAAAAAAAAATGACCGATGTTTCCAATGTTCCATAACAATATATGCACATTTTTCATAAAATCAACCTTAGTCCGTTTAGGCAAAGTCTAGCATACAAGCACCGCTTACCTAAATCTTGCAGTGTATTATGTAAGCCTAGGGTCCGACCTCTAACAGTATCACAACCTAAAAAAGAAAACATTCACTAAAGTGTTAATAAACCAAACAATCACAAAACCAACTTTACTAATGAAAACCCGTAAGCCAAACTACCAATTCAGCATGCCAAATCCATCACAACATTCAAAGAATTTCACTACTTCCTGAAAATTAGCCCATCCTCCTCAGATTTGCTTAACCATTTACCACAAGCAAGTTAGTCAAACAGCTCATACGTTCAAAAACAAACATTACTAGACTTATCAAACAAACAAACAACCTGCATTTACCCCGACATGCCCAACACCCAAACAGCCCACAATTTAAGTTCATTCCCTCCTACTCCACAACATTACAAACCAAAGACTCTTGACATGCCAAACAACAGCCCAAACAGCCACACTATGGAGTCTCCTCCGCCAACAACACCACAAACCAAAGACTCCCAACATGTCACACAGCAAACCAACAACCACAATCTTCATATATTCCTTTGTCCACCTCACACAAGCAAGAGAATCTAAAAAAAACAGCAACCCAACACGAAGTAACACAACGTACAAGTTCTACAATTCAAGCATAATTAAAGGAATAACCCGAGAGAGAGAATGAACAGAGAACGTTAGATAAAGGTGCTTACCGTCGTTCAGCAAGAATCCAGGGAGGAGGTGGGGGCGTGCAGCACCAAACAACAAGAAACTGGCTAGAAACCGACGAAGGGATGAGTGAAAACAGAGGACCTGCGGGGGAGTGGGGACAGAGAGAGAGAGTGAGATGCACTGTGGGTGTGAAATGGGGCATGTGTAGCCGAAATGGGGAGAGAGTGACAGGGAGAGAAAAACGGATTGGATCGTGCGTAACATAAGATGGGAAGGGGAGGGGCGTCAGTGCAGGGGAGGGGATGGAAGGGCAGAGGAGAGGAGCTGGGCGACTGAAACCTAAGGAGTAAACGGTGCGTTTAGAACCTGTTTTTTTTTTCCTAGGCAGGATGGGCTTAAACAAACTTGGGCCTAAGATTTGGGCTGGGTGTTACAACGTAGCATAAAATGTTTTAATCCAAAATGTAGTTTTGATCCGACCCAACTAAATTCTTGAGCCATTGATTCGCTAAAAGGATGAAAAAAAGATCCTGACTAAAATTAATGTGGGTACAAATCCTGTGGGTAAAAATAATAAAATCCAATACAGGACCCAGCCCACTGAGTTAGTAGCTAGGGGGGAGGTTAGGGAGTAGGGGTGTAACCGGTCCGATCCCGTTTTGGACAAAATCTAGGACCGAACCGGTATGTACCGGTTTTGTATTTTCCAAAACCAATTACGCATCGGTTACCCTCCTAAATTGGTACTTCGGTTTCCGGTCCGGTCCGGTTTTCCAGTTTTTTTAAAATGTAAGTTTCACAGATTGTCATTAAAAATTTGAATATAAAATATATAAAAAAAAAAAAAAAAAACTGATTTAAAAAAATCTGTTTTAACTTTTACTAAAAAAATCTGTTTTACTAAAAACTACTTCAATAAAAAATCTGCTTTACTACAAAACTGAAAACCCTACATTCTAATCAATTTCACAAACCCAATCACAAAACCCTAATATCACAAACACAATAATAAACACAATTACAAAAAATCCTAAATTTCGGATTCAAAAACCCTAATATCACAAAACTGCAAATCCAATCGGCAATCACAGTCACAGATTCACAAAAATTCCAATATCACAAAACCCAATCACAAAAACCATAATATCACAAAAACCCTAATATCACAAACAAATTAATAAAATCAATTACAAAAAATCCTAAATTTCGGATTCAAAAACCCTAATATCACAAAACTGAAAATCCAATCGGCAATCACAGTCACAGATTCACAAAAATCCCAATATCACAAAACCCAATCACAAAAACCCTAATATCACAAAACCCAATTACAAAAATCCTAGTATGTAATTTCAAAAAAAAAAAACTTACCGTGGAGGCAGATCGGCAGAGAGACAGGGGCCGAGAGAGTTGAGAGAAGAGAGATTGAGAGACGACAGACGAGAGAGTGAGACACGGGAGAGTTGAGTTGTGAGAGGCGGGAGAGTTGAGACTGAGAGCGAGAGACGAGAGCGTGAGAGACGAGGGACTTCTCACTGAGCCGAGGCGGAGGCAGAGTCACAGACAAGTCACGAGAGAGTGAGCCACTGAGCGCACGACGGCACGAGAGCGGAGAGAGTGAGAGGCGAGAGCAGAGTGCAGTGACAGTGTGTAGTCTCAAATCTGAGAAGTGAGACGAGAGGCGGAAAGACGAAACTTGAAAAAGACACGATTCAGAGTTTAGTCTTAGCCGAAAACGGCGCCGTTTGGCCTTTACTTATTTAATTAATATTTGATTCTTTTCAATGAGTTTTTTTTTTAATGATAACTAAAATTTATATATATTTGTAATACATTTAATAGACTATAGTGATTTAATATAACTATATATATTTATATTTGTAATACATTTAATATACTATAGTCAAATATATTATATATTAGACTATAATATATATATATATATATTTGTAATATATTTAATATACCATAGTCTAATAGTATTAATATTAGCTTATTAGTATAGTTATATATTAGTATTACTTATAGTGATTTAGTATAACTATATTAGTATAACTATAACTATAGTCTATAGTCTATATTAAACTATTAGTATTAGACTATTAGTTAAATAGTTATAGACTTGTATATTAGTATAGCTATATAATATATTTGACTATATAATAATATTAATATTAGTCTATTAGTATAGTTATATATTAGTATTAGTTATAAACTTTTAGTGATTTAGTATAACTATATTAATATAACTATAATTATATTAGACTATTAGTATTACTTAAATAGTTATAGACTTATATATTAGTATAGCTAAATAATATATTAGACTATATAATAGTATTAATATTAGACTATTAGTATAGTTATATATTAGTATTAGTTATAAATTATATATTAGTATTAGTTATAAACTTTTAGTATTAATTATAACTTATAAGTATAACAATAGTCTAGAGTCTATATTAGACTATTAGTGTTAGTTAAATAGTTATAGACTTATATATTAGTATAGCTAAATAATATATTAAACTATATAATAGTATTAATATTAGACTATTAATATAGTTATAAGTTATATATTAGTATTAGTTATAAACTTTTAATAAAAACTTGTAGTATTAATTATAACTATAGTCATTAGTCTATATTAGACTATTAGTATTAGCATTTTATGTAATAATTTATAAATTATAATAAGAAATTATTTCATATATGAATATATAATTATATATAAAAATTTCAAATAAAAGTTTATAATTATACATAATATATAACACTTATATATATTAATATATATAATATTTTGTATAAATCTTATATATACAATAATACAAATATTATTTTTTATATATTACTTTTATCAACCGGTTCGGTCCGAAAAATTTTAAAATCGAAATCGGCCGGTTTTCACATTCTAAGAATTGATCTGGATCGATTTTTCGGTTTAAATTTACACCCCTATCAGGGAGTCGAAAAGTGAGGTGGGGGAGTCAGGGCGATAAGGGGGTTAGGAAGAGTGGGGTTGTCGGGAGGACATGACAGGTAAGTGGCAGGCTCCAGAGCATCAACATAAGTAGTGCAAGTGGGAAGGGAAGGCTTCCTGACACACGCAACATGGGGTGGATAAAAAGCCCTCAACTGGATGACCAAAGGGATCTCTCGCTCTCGACTCTGTCTTCTTCCTCTCCTCCTTCTTCCAATGAAATGAGCGCACTAGAGAACTTCTTCTTCTTCTTCCTCTTTGACCTCTCCTCCAACCAGAGAACAATGAGCCCCAGCGAAGGCCTCTTATCCAGTAAATTTATATTCAGCATCATCATTGTATAGTGAGATATGTGGGACCATGAGAGACTGTAAATAAGAATATTATAATGGATTTCTCCTCCCCAAACGTCCGTGGACGTACGCGTTATGTCGAACCACGTAAACAAATGTGTTAATTTCTTTACTTTCTCTGCACTTATATTTTCCATTCACCGCCATGGACATATGCATCGCTACCGTGCAGTCGCACTGGAATACAGTCAGGGGCTTTAAATAACACCGAACAAGGCCCAAGTCACCCCAGTGGGCTGGGAAAGACTGTTTCTCTCCCTCTGGCCTGTTGAGCATTTTTATTGCATCAATAGTGGCGCCGTCTATGGGATTTGAACGCATCGCCACCGTGCAGCCACACCGGAATACTGCTGGGGACTCCAAACAACACCGAACGAGGCCCAAGTCGCCCCAATGGGCTGGGAAAGACTCTTTCTCTCCCTCCAGCCTGTTGAGCGATTTTTACCGCATCAACAGTGGCGCTCTCTGCGGGATTCGAAAGCATCACCACTATGCAACCTCACCAAAATACTGCCGGGGGCTCCGAACGAGGCCCAAGTCGCCCTAGTGGGCTAGGAAAGACTCTTTCTCCTCCTCCAGCCTATTGAGAAATTTTTACCACATCAATAGTGGCATCGTCTGTGGAATTTGATTTCTTTTTTTGTCAACGGCGGGACAAGGACAATTTCTCTGCGCCCTAGATAAATCATCGGACGAACGGATAACGCCCTCCCAGATGAGTATTCTCAATTTTCTACTTTTACATTTATGAAAAAATGAGCGGGTAGCGGGCGAGAAAGATTTTTGGCGAAGATAAAATCTTTCTTGCCCAGGCAAGGGACTTATTGAACTCCTCGCCCCTACACCCGAATCACTCTAGTCTCTATCACATAAAAGCACACTGCCTGAACACTAGCAGACAAACACTACGCACTTAAGTGCACAGTAGCACACAAGCGCTACCCCCCCACGTGTACTGCACCCCACGTGTATAGTACTTGAGAGGGCACTGTGCACAACTTCAACCCCTCACTCCTGTGAGGGACCGATTTGACTCCTCGCCAGGGGAGTCACGTGTGCAGCCTCATGCGCGGTAAGGGACGCAAAGCCCAACCCCACCATGGCACAGCTGGTCCCCCGTCGACCACTAAGGGGGTCGCTGGTTCTGTCTGCCTCTCATGAGGTGGTCTCTGACCACCCCAGCCGACTGGCCACGGCTACTGGCTGTGTGGTGCATCAACGTGGGTATAGGCTTGCGACACTGCCGTGAGCTACGTGGACTTGATAATAGTTACCACTTGGCCGCTAGGCTTCTGAGAATTGCTCGGGGTGGTTACCGACCACTCTGGTCAGCTAGCGGCGTCGTTGGCCTCGCATGAACTCAGTGCGAGGGGCGCACACCCTAGAAGTCACTGCTTTGTTGCATCTCTTCTACCCAGGACTTGCTAAGCTTGGGGAGCACGATTCGAGAAGCATGTCAGGAAGCACGGCTCTGGAACCATCTCAGGAATCATGGCCCGGGAAGCATCACAACCCACTATTCTCAAGACTCATCTCCCTAGGATTTATTAAGCTCGGGAAACAAGTTCACACACGAGAGTTAAACTCGGGAAACAAATGAAGTTCACTCAAGAGCCACCTGCTTGAGAGTCACCATCTTGGGAGTCAAGTGCTTGGAAACCTTCCTCACCTGGTCTACACCGTGCTCCTTTACTCAAGAATCACCTCTTTAGGAGGGAGTCACCATCTTGGGAAGCATGGCTTGGGAACCATCATAACCCACTCTTCTCGGGACTCCTTTGCCCAAGATTTATTAAGCTCGGGAAACAAGTTCACGCACGAGAGTTAAACTCGGGAAACAAATGAAGTTCACTCGAGAGCCACCTACTCGGAAGTCACCGTCTCGGGAGTCAAGTGCTCGGCAACCTTCCTTGCCTGGTCGCACAGTGCTCCTCTACTCGGGAATCACCATCTCGGGAAGCTTGGCTCGGGAGTCACCATTTCGAGAGTCAAGTGCTCGGAAACCTTCATCTCCTGGTCTTCACGATGCTCCTCTACTCGGGAATCACCTCCTCAGGAAGGAGTCACCCTCTCAGGAAGCATGGCTCGGGAACCATCACAACCCACTCGGGAGTCTCCATCGCAGCCCCTCCTTCTCAAAAGTCATCTAGACGGGACCAGCTCACCAGCTCGGGAACCTACTGCGCAGAATGAAAACTAGCTCGGCACCTCATCAGTTTGAAAATTTGCTCAATTCGGCAGCACCTCGGCTTGGTAGCCACCCCACTCGGGAATCACCATCGCAGCCTCTTGGCTCGGGACTATCCTCTTGGAAAAAACTACACTCGGAAGCCACCATCAGAAATTACTCCCATCCCCTTGCTCGAATGTCACCTGCTCAAAAGCCTCATCTCCAGCTCGGGAACCCACTGCACGGTTGACACATGCTCGGTATCTCTAGCCCACCAACTCAACACCTCTCTTGCACGTAACTCATAGCTCGGGATTCGCCTGCTCGAACCCTCCAGCATGGAGCTTACCTACGTGCCTGAGCGCGAGAATTACAACCAACAGCAGACAACTTTTTTTCAAAGCAAAAAGATTGACCACATCAACTAAAAACTTTCCGGTATTATCTCTAAAAATTTGTGTGAATTTATTTATACTAACGAAATTACTTCTTATAGTGCGGAAACACTGGTCATGTTGCCCCGCGCTCCGGCGAAGCAATTTGGCACGGACGAGCGCCCCCGTCCAACTAAGCTGAGTCTATACACTTGCAAGAAGATAGGTCTCTTGACTCGCTAAGCCGAGTACACTCACAAGAAGACGGGTCCCTTGACTCGCTGACCTGAGTCATTGCACTCGCAAGAAGATGAGTCCCTTGACTCACTGTGGGGTAAGGCTCCAAGTCTCCAGACTTGCCACCAACCCCCAGTCCAACAAAGTCAAGTCCTGACACTCGCAAGAAGATGGGTCATGTGACTCGCTGCGAGGTAAGGCCCCAAGTCTTTGGACTTGCTGCTGACCCCCATTCAACAAACCAAAGTCCTTACACTCCTAAGAAGACAAGTCCCTTAACTCGCTAAGCCGAGTACACTCGCAAGAAGACGGGCCCCTTGATTTGCTGCGGGGTAAGACCCCAAGTCTCAGAACTTGCCCCTGACCCTTCGTCCAGCAAATCCAAGTCCTTACACTTGCAAGAAGATGGGTCCCTTGACTCGTGCCGAGTGTCACGCTCGAGCCATAACCACTGCCAGTGTGTTACCTTCCGAAATGAGCCTACTGAGTTAACGGGTCATCTAGCTCCACAACTTCCAAGCGCGGGTTACCTTCAAGAACGAGTCGACTGGCTTGGCAATTGCCTAAAATGGACCTAGTGGGTCGACGGGCCCTCTGACCACTTTGCGTGGGCTACATCAAATGAACATACACTTTATAAATAGCAACAAACATTCGATCTCCGCTCTCACACTATATGCAGTTGAGTCCATCTCCTGCCTTAGCCGAGCTCCGCGCTCACACTCTAAGCGGTCAAGCCCATCTCCCACCGGCTCTCACACCATACGTGGTCGAGTCCATCTCCCGCCTTAGCTGAGCTTTACGCTTGCACTCTACGTAGTCGAGTCCATCTCTCGCCTTAGCTGAGCTCTGCGCTCGCACTCTACGCGGTAGAGCCCGTCTCCGGCCTTGGTCAAGCTTCGCGCTCGCACTCTACGCTGTCGAGCCCATCTCCCGCCTTAGCTGAGCTCCGTGCTCGCACCATACGAGGTCGAGCCTGTCTCTGGCCTTAGTCGAACCTTGCGCTCGCACTCTACGCGGTCGAGCCTATCTCCCGCCCTAGACTCGCACAAGTTGCCTACCCGCACACTACGTAATCAAGCTCATATCTCAAACCTGGGTTCGAAAATGTTTACTGTTTGCACCAGAGGAACAAATGAACGAGGACCGGCCTTCAGAATTTACTTCCCTATGTATATGGGCAAACCAAGTCGACTACATTTTTACCTCTAAAGATTCTCAAAGTCCTTACTTGCCCTTAAGAATCGCGAGGTACTGTAAGGGAGTAAAAACAATAAAGCCCAATACAGGGCCAGCCCACCGAGTTAGTAGCTAGGGGAGGTCAGGGAGCCAGAAAGTGAGGTAGGGGAGTCAGGGGGTAAGGGGTCAGGAGGCGTGGGGTTGTCGGGGGGGGGGGGGGGGGGGGGACATGACAAGCAGGTGGCAGGCTTCAGAGCATCAACATGAATGACACAAGTGGGAAGGGAAGGCTTCTTGACACACGCAAGGGACCGGTCCCACCATTACCAACTGACACACGCAACAGGGGTGGATAAAAGGCTCTCAGCCGGATGACCAAAATGATCCCTCACTCTCGACTCCGTCTTCTTCCTCTCCTGCTTCTTCCAGTGAAAGATGCGCACCAGGGGTTTTAGTCTTCTTCTTTGTCTTCAATTCCCCTTCTTCCTTTTCGATCTCTCTTCCAACCAAAGAACAAGGAGCCCCAGCGAATGCCTCTTCTCCAGTAAATTTATATTCAGTATTACCATTGTATAGTGAGATATAAGGGATCATGAGAGACTGTAAACAAGAATATTATAGTGGATTTCTCCTCCTCAAACACTCGTGGACGTAAGTATTATGCCGAATCACGTAAACCCATGTGTTCATCTCTTTACTTTCTCTGCACTTATGTTTTCCATTCACCGCCATGGACGTACGCATCGCCACCATGCAGTCGCATCGAAACACTATCGGGGGCCTCAAAAAACACCAAACGAGGCCCAAGTCGCCCCAATGGATTGGGAAAGACTATTTCTCCCCTTTCGGCCTGTTGATCGATTTTTATCGCATCAACAGTGGCGCCGTCTGTGGGATTCGAACCCATTGCCACCGTGCAGCTGCACCAAAACACTGCTAAGGGGTCCAAACCAGTTTTTTGGTACCGTCCCGGCCGGTACATGCCGTATCGGCCAGTCGGCCGGTACCAGAAATATGCCATTCCATACGGTTAAAATACCGGGTGTACCGGCCGGTACACATTTCAGCAGCTGGGAGCCGGGGGTTGAGCTGATGGCATTTTTGAAATTATGGCAAATTATTAGGAGCAAATTTGGACTTTCACCTCAAACATAAAACCTAAGTCTGAATCATCTATTTCTCTTCTTTATTTCGTTTCTTTCAATTTCGTTCACCCAGGGCCATTACACTTCACGTAGCTGCAGCACCTGAGTGACCGAGTCCCAGACCGCAAATGGTCAGCCAGCTGCCAGCATCCACCGCCCTCCGTCTCGTTGCACCGCACGTCGCCGACCACCGCCCTCATCTCGGTATTTTACTATTTTTTTTGTTTATTACTTAGTTTGATTTTTTTTGTTACTTTTTTTTATAAATAAATCATAATTGTATTTTTATAGATGTTTTAGATTATATGTTTGTAGATGTTTTAGATTATATTGTTATAGTATTTGTTTGTATTTTTATAGATGTTTTAGATTATATTTTTATAGATGTTTTATAGATGTTTGTTTATGTTTTTATAGATGTTTGTTTATATTTTTATAGATTATATTTTTATAGATGTTTGTTTATAGTTTATATTTTTATAGATTATATTTTTATAGAAGTTTGTTTATATTTTTGTAGATATTTTAGATTATATTGTTATAGTGTTTGTTTGTATTTTTATAAATGTTTTAGATTATATTTTTATAGATGTTTGATAGATGTTTGTTTATATTTTTATAGATTATGTTTTGATAGATGTTTGTTTATAGTTTATATTTTTATAGATTATATTTTTATAGATGTTTGTTTATAGTTTAGATTTGATGAGTTTCTTCTGAATGGCTTGCTTATAAGTGTTAATGTTTTATACTTTAATAGTTATAAATGTCTAGTTGTCAATCAACCGGTAATATGACTTTAACTCCAGCACTTGCTCCTGTAAGATCAGAAGATCCAGCTTGGGCCCATGCACGTGTAGTGCCAGGGGTAAGAAATAATACTGAATGTTTATATTGTAATAAAGTAATTAGAGGTGACGCGATCACTCGGTTGAAGTATCATCTAGTTGGGATTCTAGGCGATGTAGAAGCATGTAAAAAGGTCACTGAATATGTAAAATGACAAATGAATGAGTTGCTTAATGAAATGAAAAAAAAGTAAAGAGAAGAAAAGAAAATAAGTTCAGAGATTGGAGGCGATATAGATTTAACATCTGATGATATTGATGATAGTAATAGTATGGAGGAACAGTCTTAGCTTTCAAAAGGTAAGGGGAAGTCGAAAGAATTTGGAACTGGAAAGTCAGTGGGGGGATTGAGTAGATTTTTTGCTCCAAGAACAACTCCTGGGGCCCAATCTTCAATTAAGAGTTCTATGTCTTCAAATGAGATGATTGTAAAAGCAAAGATGACTGTAGCACGCTGGTGGTATGATACTAATTTGCCTTTCAATGCTGCTCAATCCAAGTTTTATCAACCAGCTATTGATGCCATGACTATCATCGGGCCAGGATTCAATGGCCCATCTTTATATGAGTTGAAATGAAATTTGTTAAAAATGGTTGTAGATGAGGTTCAAGATTATTTGCAACAAATTAATAAGGTTTGGAATGAGACCGGTTGTTCACTAATGGCAGATGGTTGGACAAACCAGAAGCAACAATCAATAATCAACTTTCTAGTTTATTGGCCGAAATGTATAATGTTTTTTAAATCTGTTGATACATCTGGCCTTAGAAAAGATGCTGAAATATTGTTTAATATCTTTGATAAGGTTGTTCAAGAAATTAGAGCTGAAAATCTTGTGCAGTTCATAACGGACAATGATGCAAGCTATAAAAGTGCAGGAAAAAAGTTACAACAGAAGTATGGTTCTTTCTACTGGTCCCCATGTGCAGCTCATTGCATAGACTTAATGTTGGAGAATTTTTCTGATCCAAGATATTTTTCCCTTATTGATGATGCTATAAAAAATGCAAAAAAGATAACAAAATTCATCTATAACCATGGTTGGGTTTTGGCATTGATGAGAAAAGACTTTACCAAAGGTCATGATTTGTGTCGTCTTGCAATTACAAGATTTGCGACAAATTTTTTAAGTATCCAACGTTTGTTCTTGTTTAAGAAAGAACTCAGACAAATGTTTACTTGTGATAAATGGATTGCATCAAGTCATTCTAAGAGCAACATAGGGAAGGAGATAGTTGAGATCGTTTTAGAATATAAAGAGTTTTGGGCTCAATGTCAATTTATTGTCAGAGTTAGTGAGCCTTTGGTTCGTGTTCTACGACTTGTTGACGGGGATGAGAAGCTTGCAATGGGATACTTGTATGATGCAATGGAAAGAGTAAAAAAGAACATAAAAGCAAGATGCAATAACAAAGTTAGTTTATTCAGTCCATTCACCAGGATCATTGATTCAAGATGGGATAGGCAACTTCACATTCCATTACATGCGGCGGGTTGTTTTCTTAATTCTGGAATTTACTATAACCCCAATTTTAAAAATAAAAATGATGTTGTAAGAGACTTCAACAATTGTGTTATGAAGATAGAACTTGATCCCGATAATCAATATAAGATCATTGCAGAACTTAACTTGTATAAGAATGCAATATGTGAGTTTGGACATTCTTTAGCAATCTGCCAGCGTGATAAGATTAATCCAGGTATTATCATTTATCAATATTATTTGTTAAATAATGTAACTTTGTACTTTAAATTTTATCTTATTTTATTTTTACTGATTAATAATTTATAATTGTATTATTGTTATAGTTGTATGGTGGACCCAATTTGGTTGCGAGGTTCCAACGCTTCAAAGGTTTGCTGTTCGAGTACTAAGTCAATGTTGTAGTGCAACTGGATGTGAGAGAAACTGGAGCACATTTGATTTTATTCATTCGAATAAGAGAAATAGATTAGTGCATAAACGTTTGAATGACTTAGTATTTGTTCGTTATAACTTGAAGCTGAGATAGAGGTAACTTTTTTTAATACTAATGTTTTCACTGTTGAAAAATATATAACATTTTCACTTATGTTTGATTTTATTTTTACAGGAGCATAAAAAGGGGAAGAGATGATTTAGATCTAATCAATTTTGAAAACATTGATTTGATGGAAGAATGAGTGGGTGAAGAATCTGAGCTTCTTGATGGAGAAGATTTGGATTGTGCAAGTATTGAGGAGCCATTAGCCTCACTAAATGAGAAAGACAATGATAATGTTGGTATTGATGTTAATAACGGTGATGATGTTGATGAAAATATTTTGATTATGTCGAATCCTGATCCTTATTGTCTTTTTTATGAGGATGAGTATCTTTGATGACGTGGTGACGTTAATGATTTTATCATGATAATATTGATGTTTATAACTTTATGTTAGTTGTAACTTAAAACTTAAGACTTGTATTGAGAAGTATTGAGTTTATGACTTATTCTGTTGTTATTTTGGAATACAGTTAATGCTTGTATATATATAATTTATTCAGGTATAAATTATTCCGAAACGGTACACAAAACGGTATCGGTACGGTACCGATACCGAAACGGTATCGGGACCGAAATATTATCTCGAAACGGTACACGAAACGGTACCGGTATCGAAATATTTCGTTCCAGTGCCTTGACCGGTACGGCTTCCGGTACGGTATTCAAAACTTTGGGACTCCAAACAATACCGAACGATGCCCAAGTCGCCCTAGTGAGCTAGGAAAGACTTTCTCCCTTTCCGGTTTGTTGAGTAATTTTTACCACATCAACAAATCCAATTGCAATTAAGTAAAAATAAGAACTAGAATATGAAAATCTGGACTTCGGTACATATCAAAAAACTACTAAAGTGGGTAAAAATGAAGATTTTTGGCGTTGGGGATATATCAACCTAAAGGGTGGGAGAGAAATGAGTAATAGATACATTCTTAAATTATGTAAGTTTTGCATATTGTCTTCGAAAAAAAATAGAGTTTACTATTAAAAAAGGACAATGCTAGGGTGAACACCAAATGTGCACTCCAAATATGCACACCAATGCAAATGGCTTTTTTCTTTTCTACATCCTTAATCTTTAAGAAAAAAAAATTCACTAAGAGTCAATGTCTTGATCATTAAGAAAAAATTAAAAAATTAAAATATGAGGGAGCACATTTGAGAGTCATACTATCATTTCTATTAAAATATTAATTTTTTATATAGGCCTCATATTTACCTACTTTTTTAAAAGAAGTGCACGAAACTTACACATTTTAAGACTACAAATATAATTTCTTGAGAGGAAATTGGGGAGAGGGGGTGTCGGAGGTTTGCTCTTGACAGTCTTATTTAAAAGAAAGTGTGAATAATGATTGTTTGGAAGGGAACATTTGGTTAGCTTCTTCTACGAGCTTTGAGTGTTTTTTGGCAATAGAGATGACAAAGGGACGACGAGGGTGGCGTACGGTAGCAACAGTAGGTGTGTTCAGTACCAAGTAAAGGGAACGGTGGTGAGAGAGCTTAGCTTAGGTTAGGGCATAACCAACCAAAAATATGAATGAAGGAAAAGGATGCGTGTGTGTTAGCAGAATGAGAATTATAAACCACAAATATACCATTTGTCATCCAAAATCAAAATACCTAAGTTAGGAATTAGGTTAGATCCAATTCCTTTAATTGGTCTCATTTGCTAGATATATGTGGTCTGATTGGCATAAATCCTCAGTCTCCAAAATAGAAGTCTTGGATTCGAAACCCCCCTCCTCAAATGTATCAAAAAAATAATAATAATTAGTCTCATTCATTCAGTTCTATTTATTTTTTATTTTTAAAAAGGAAATTAAAAAAATGTAAAGACCAATCCCATTAACTTTTTTTTTTTTTTAATATCGGAAAACCTCTCCAAGGCAGGGCCCTTCAGACCCACTTCTGTAGAATAAATCCCGATCACGTGCACCGCACCCTTTTAAAAGTTTCCCTACACGAAACTAGTTAAATCACTGACTTTTCGCTATAGGGTGTGACCCTGAATGATTGTTTACACTTATGAGATATTAAACCTTGGACCTTGAAATGAATGATACCCTAAGACCAAGACCTTCACCACTTGGCCCAACCCCTTACCAATCCCATTAACTAGTATAAAAAATAGTATAAAAATATGAAATATTCACATGTTTTGTAATTATAACAAGTCATAATTGTAAGTATATAAGTATAATTGCAATGCCCAATTTGTTGCATTAAAATCAGTAATACAAAGGACACATAATTGGTTGGGTTAACATTACATGGCAGATCATGCAGCTACAGGCGAAGTGAAGCTACTTCATACGATTTCAGAGGTCGGGTACACACACTGGCGAAAAAGTATCCAAACCTCCAATCATCTCATCAAGTGCCCACCTGTATTTGCAACATTTGCCGGGCTTTCATGGCAATGAGCTGAGTGTCCAGTACTGGAAATTCTGAAAGCTGTTCCAATTGGAAATTTCAAGCTACCTCTCTGCTTCATACACACACATGTACATCGCACTATGAACCAAAATGGATTTCTGTTTAGAGTAGAAGTTTGCATAAATCAGAACCACGTAATTGAACAGCAACCATAGTTTTACATTACATCATGCCAGCGCGCCTGCGCGAGTGACAGAGAAGGAGAGAGCAGACATTGTTCAACCATCCAACAATCATAACTCATAACTCATCAGCAGCAGAAATGTATTATTTGAAAAATTCATCAAAAAAAGAAAAAACGAAGGAGATCACAGTGGCCATAGATAGGTAAAATTTCAACTGACCGCCATATTGGCTTCTGCTTCAACACCTGCTTTTAGTAAGTAGCATTATTCAAAGATTTATCATCAAGTACCTCAACATTTTATAAAGTACACCAACAATTTTAAGCAGATGCAAATAATATGTTGTAATAATTTCACCCAGTGCTTAAAGGTCCATATGCAGAACTTTCTCGAGGCAAACTGATACAATAATGGGCCCAGCCAAATCCCCAACAGCACAGCCTGCACAAAAGTGCATAGTTTATTGGTGGGAAATATATGACATGGGATATACCATAAATTGTTGCCAACTAGAGAGATTCAAATATAATCCTAGAAATCTTTCTTGCCAGCAGGTGTGAGCTTACCAATCCACTGGCCAGCCGAAGGACGAATGAGGGTGGCACCAATCCCTGCCCCAATGGAAGCAAAAACCAGTGATGCACTACACTTCACAGTAGCACCAGCAACCTTTTTCCCTAGAAATTTAATTTTTTCGGCTTTATCAAGTTCATCACTCTCTTCTTTAATAAGAGAAGAGATGTATCTGTAGAATTCAATACCAACTTGAACAAGCCATGATGCAGCAACCCCTAGAAAGTGTCCTGCATATCAAAATGGGGCACAATTCAATGCGGTTGAAGCTCAGAAATAAATTACAATAAATGGGAAGAAAGCAAATATAAAAGGCTTAACCTCTGATAGTTGTTCTGCTAACACTATAGAAGTAAACCAATCTAGGCATCCCTCTTTCAGCCTTGCGCACAGCAGATTTGGGAGCGTCTGTACATATTGATCATATGCATCAGTTTATTAGAAATCTAATCAGAAAGCTGATTAGACTTTTTTTATAATAATCAATATCTCTTACAGCAATAACTAAGCTCATCTCCTCTATTGCATGTAAAATGTCCATTGATTCTTCTTTATAATATGATGAATCACGAAAAATGCACATTTGACACCTTTTCTTTTCCAAAGAAAAAAAAAACTTTTCAGTACCTTTCAAAAGTTTCCATGCCATCCTCTGTGAAACATGATGGACAGCAATTCGTTCTAGCACTCGTCTAGTGGTTACAACAGTAGTCTGTAATGGTATGCAGTAGATCACTGAAATAAGTAGTCTCTAAAAGGTACAACTGAGTTTCCTATCTTTCTAGAAACATCTGCTGCAAAACAATGGAGAAAGATGCAAAGCTTTGCAGCACACAAATATGAGTTCCAAGATTGAGAAACAGCAAAATTGGATGGAAGTTTTTTATTAAAATCACTGTTAAAGCAACCAAAATGACTTCTTTCGCTCCAGTTTAAGGTAAACACTAGGTTAGAAACAACAGGTTTCAAAGACAACAATATTAGGACTTGTCAAAGGCCAGTAAACGTGTTCATTGAAACAAATATTTTTTGGACAAAATGTTGTGAGAAGGCAGGAGCCAGTTATAATATAACATGCATCGTGGAGAACTTTTTTTTTTTTATCAGTATCGTGGAGAACTTTTGAATATCAAGGAAGGATGGTTAGATTTAGATCAATACTTTGCCACAAAAAATTAGGAAAGGTAAACACAAAGAGGCAAGTCTAGCCAAACCAGACTTAATTCGCATAACGATGGGAGCTTGGACAAGTTCACAAAATTCATTCATAGAGTTCAAGGCATTTTTGTTTTGGTTAACATTAAGCCCTATCCTACATGATGATGTCAGTTTGACCAAGGAGCACAAAGCCAAAGATGGTAACTTATCGAAGGATTCCAGTGAGCATCAAAATATGGACTTCACTTTATCCTATCTAGTGGAAAAACAAATAACCAACATAGCTGTAAGAATTTTTTTTTTTATATAAGTTAAAGATATTTATTAAGCACAATGTAATAGGCGAAGCCCAAGTACACAAGAAGTATACCAAAGAAACACCTAGTTACATTCTAATACTAGAAAAGCGAAGACAATAACTCGTTTATGGCCCCTCCCTTGAGTACAATAGCAGAGAACCAGCTAAGTAGAGTGCTTATAAAAAACTTCCAAAATGCATCTCTATTGCGTTCCCTATCATTAAAGCACCTCTCGTTTCTTTCCAACCAAATACACCAGGACAGGATGTCAAACACAGATGAAAAAAAATATGCAAGTAGGCAATGATAGCAGAAAGGAACATGCCCGCAGAGATGGATCCCAAGACATGGTGACTGGGTACAGAAATAGATTTGATGAATTATTAATTTTCTGGTTTTACTCATTAAAAATAGATTCTTGCATTAGTTTCTCATTGAGAGGGTAACACGTTATATTCCAGAGAGCCAAGAAATCTTTGCTAAGCAAATATATAAAAAATGAACAAGCAAGTATTTTTTAGAGTTTCACATCGTTATAATTTACCACCCATGAGAATCAATCATGCTTTAAAAACTACTAATGAGAATCCTTGAATGCACAAGAGCTGAATCCTTATGGTTCATGAGACAGATAGACAGGCATATAGGTACAACTCACCTCACGGACAATTTGCTTCACTGATTTTTTTAAAGGAACAACCAAATCTAAATGGCGCTCTTCTTGAGTGTCCTGAAGAAACTCATCATCATCCTCCTCAATGTTTGAACGAGGCTCCAAAAGAGGCAAATAGAACATCAAAAACGACCTCACGGAAGTCATAGCAAATGCCCTTAATTCAAAAGCTGAGAACAAAGGTTTTAACTCAATTTTATATTCTTTTGTTCTGTATTTCAAAGAATCATGCTGAAAGATATTTGTAGTTGCGCTTCGTATACTGGAAATGTAATCTTCAGACAATGCTGCACCAGCATCACAATGAGCAACCGATATCCTGAATACAGCAGTGAAGCTACTATAAGTCAATATATGGTCCGAGCTTAGCTAAAATACCTCTTTTCGAAAGTGGTCCTAAACGTATGGTAACAAAACCAAGTAGCTTGTTGCAAAAGAAAATGGGAACAATAAGAAAAATCTGCAAAAGACACTAGCATAGACAACGGGAGAGAGAGGTGCACTTTCTGCTGTAACTGCTAATCATCCAAGCGGTTATTATTTTGTTTTCCAAAAGGAGAATTACTCAGTTTGACCAGGCCAAGATGGCGTACAAAGCTTAGCTCAATGGAGCTATACTTGGGTACTAAATTTGAAAAACCTAAATATGGAGCTCCTTGTTTCTATTCTTTTCATTTCTTTTTGTCTGCAGCATCCGAGTACAGTCAAAAGCCTACTATATACTTAAATTTCAAGAATTTCAAAGAGAATTTAGAGCCACCCCGTTTAGAGACTATCGATGCAAATGTATTGCTGATTCATAAAACAATGCAACCAGAATGCATAAGTGAGGCACCTCCAAATTTACAACGACAACTCAAGTCACAGCCACCAAATAAAAGAGCCAAGGCCAAGATTATAGCTTTAGTAAAATTTTGCAGCAATGAAGAAATGCACAAAAAAAAAAAGCCTCAAGACTCATTGACTATACCCACTTTTACGATACCAAATTTGAACAACGCCTATGAAATCGAGTTATACATAATCAAGGAAAACAAACAATGCCAATCTGAGAACTTCCATCTTTAAAAAATATATATAACTTGCCGACAAATTGGCCATACGGTCATACCCACTTACCTCAGACAAGTTAATACCCCATACTGAATCCAAATATAACCAATCCGAATTGTGTTAGCCATTTATATACTCCATCCACTCCACACAGACACGAACATTTTTATGCGGGGAGAGAGAGGGATGGAAGGAGGGAGAGAGAGAGAGTACCCGAACAACGCCCTAGAGGCAAAAGGGGTTCCGGCGGAGACGGCGGCGGCGGCGGCAGATGCCGCGACGGTAGCCGAGAACAACCCATTAGAGTGGAGGCTTTGGCCCGTGTATAAACTTGGGTTTTTCCGCAACAAATCCAAGACTATAGCTATTCCCGCCATTGACGTACTTCCTATCTAAAACCAATCACAAAGATACAAACTTTCTTATTCTTTACCATACCCAGTAAGGACAAAAGATAGAGGAAGTTTCTGGGAAGATTTCCCGGGCTTTGTCGTAAATCTGCTTGAGAAAATAAAATAACAGGGTTTAGCTTGAGAGATTGAAACAGATCGAGCAACCTATCCCAAGACTACGGAGAGGGAAGGCAAATGGGCCACGTTGATTTTTTTGTTTTTAAAAAATGAAAAACACTATATGCAACCGAGACGAGAAACCGCGGGGATCCGTTGCCCACGTGGAAAATGAAACAGGCCGTTTTTTATTTCAGTTCTTCTGCTTGCAACCGCCGTTGCAGAACCCTTGCGGAACCGGCTGACGTCAGTGCTAATTTATTAAAAAAAAAAAAAAAAAAAGAGAGAAAGTGAGTGAAATATGCGGTAGAAATGGAGGGAAAGAAAAAACCCAAAATTGAACCGTCCAATTCGTTTTCTCTGAACCAAGAGTCTGTGCTCGCCGCGGTGGACCAAGCCGGTCTCGCCCCCGTCGCCTTCTTCACGGCTCCGTCGCCTTCTTTACAGCTCCGAAAGCACACTGGTCACTGAGCAAGGAAGTGAGCAAAGGTTTATTTCTCCAACCGTTTGGGTTTTCTTTTTTGCACTGCATTGTTTGTTTTTACTTCTCCAGGGTGTGCGTTTTCGAATGTTGTTAATGTTTGTTGAAGCTTCACACACTCCTTTCCTTTTGTATCTATTTTATTAGTTTAATGCAATCTCTGTAAGCCAAAAAATATTTACAGTTGCGCTTGCATTTTACCTGTTTGATAAGATGCATGAAAGAAATACTAGCAAGTAGCAACCAACACTGGGCAGAACATTTAAGGAAGTTTAGTTAATGAAGTTTGGTTTAGATTTGCAGCAAGGTTCTTTGGTTTAGAGAGGGCAAAACTCGTGGGGCAATAAAAATACAAAGGAAGCTACAGATTATTCTCGCCATTTTCCTACTGTCTTGTGAAGGAGATTTATGGTACCCTTATTCCTCTAGTCTCGCATGTTTTCAGTGCAAAAAAAAGATTAATCATCTTTATTTTGGCTAAATCTCCTTCACAAGTCACAGTTCTTGATTAGTTGAAAAATCAACGACAATAATCACAAAAACTCAAATCAACTTTGCAGCACTCAACTAAGATAACCCTTTCATTGAACTGAGAGACCAAAATTGAAGAGAATCATATCATAACCAAAGAAAAAATCTCAAAAGTCTTGACAGTGCAAAATTTGAAACAATGCAACGTTATAAACTCATCTTTTTTTTTTGTTTTTTTTTATAAGTAAATAAACTCATAGATGTCGTGCCCTCTCTAAACCCACACAAGACCCACCTGCGCCCAATCGTAGGTTATTCCGAGGAAAGTGATTCAATTGTTGATTTGGAAAGTGGTGAGACCACAAGCGAAGAAGATGGAATTGAAGACTTGGATGTGGGTGGTAAGCATGCAAAGAAAATGTTGAGTAGGCTGAGGAGTGGATGTATTAGTTTTGATGGATCAGTGGGGGATATTGATGGATTAGATTCAACAAAGATTGTATTACAGCCTGATGAGAATTTGGAGATATTGGAAGGTGAGGTGGAAGGAAAGGCAGCGGGTATGGTGAAGATGAAAATGGCAAGTGAGAAAAGGAAAAAGGCGAGCTCTAAGAAGCCTCCCAAGCCACCCCGTCCTCCTACTGGTCCGTTATTGGATGCAGCAGATATGAAGTTGGTCAGAGAAATTTCTGAGCTTGCAAGATTGAGGCGTGCAAGGATTGAACGAAGGAAGGAAGTGAAAAAAATGAGAGCAGATAAAGCATCATCTTCAAACGATAACCTTGTTGCATTGGTCATCACCATGCTCTTCTTCTTTGTGATAATCTTCCAAGGTAATTTTGTCCTAATCATGTTTACTACTATTGAGATTGCATTATGTTGTCACTGATTGATAATTTATTTTTTCTTTTTGGTTGTTTGTTATTCATCTCATCACCTTAAAGGTCTTCACCGAAGATAAAGGCTTTTGAAAAAAAAAAATTAAAAATTTATTCTTATTCTCAAGAGTGATGACACTGAAAAGATAATAGTCCTCTCAAAATTATATAACGGGTATAAACAAATAAATTTTGGTAGTGCAGAGTAGCTGAGGAATATGAGAATATGGTATATACTGGTGCCAATTTAATCCTTGTGTGTGTGCGCGTGCACGTTTCATATATTTTTGTTTGTACATTTCCCAGCTTATAGTTGTCCTTCATTCAATAATTATCTTTTTTCTACTTTCAGGTATATTGGGCTTTCGAATGTGATGCCTCAAGATGTGGTCGTCTTCAGATTTCACCAAGTAGATTCCTGTACATCTGCTTGTTGTCCTTTTTCTCCCCTTATCATTGTTTCGGTTTGGCTTTGCAATTTATGTTATAATTATATTCCATGTTTGATAATATATCAGATTACTTACTTGATCTGATGTGATAAATAGCAATGCTACTTTGTTTCCAGTTTTCTTATTTTGCTAAGACGTGTGCAAATATTTGTAATTATTTGTTAGTTAGCTGCAAAAGTACCATGCTTATTATACAGGCAAGTGATTGTAGACAATATAATGGGATTACCAAACAAGGAGAAATATAAGAACAATGCTCTCTCTGTCCCTCTCTCTCTCTCTCTCTGACTGTTTATCTATCTGTCTCTCTCTTTGAATTATCAAATTCTATATGCAAGTTTATTTTGTAATTTGAGTTATAAAATGCAGGAGTTTGCTTTAGAAGTGTTCAAGTATTAGTCTCCACATATCCAAAGTCCGCAATGATAGTAGTTGGTGGTGAGATTCAAGTTGAATAGTCTAACACCCTTCTGCTAGGGGACCAATGGACCTGATTCTTGGATCCCCAAGTATGTTACTCTCTCTCCATTTCAACTTTTAACGTAGAAAAACATCTCTGCAATTACTAACTCCATTTTGGGGCTTCGTGTTGACATCATAGTAGTGTTTATTGTTGAAGAATGAGAACTTTGCATATCTGCAGAAAATCTAAACTGTGTTGTCTTTAGGTCTTGCTTAATCTTTTGTTCCATGAGGTATACTTTTGGTAGATGCCGGAGTCTCTTACAGGTGTGGATAATTAATAGATCTTTTGGGCAGGATCTGATGAAAATCTGGATCCTGAATTGTCCATGTGTGGCAAAGTTATCAATCTTTGGTTTCACGGAATATAGCCAGTTTGGTCACAGTTAATGTTATCATTCCCATGGGGCACAAAGCACATAGAGCTGGATTCAAATGGACTCTGGTGCAGGCTCGCGGCTTCATCTAATGGTGAATATGGCTGTTCAAAGTTCTATTG
Source organism: Juglans regia (assembly GCF_001411555.2). Taxonomy (NCBI): domain Eukaryota; kingdom Viridiplantae; phylum Streptophyta; class Magnoliopsida; order Fagales; family Juglandaceae; genus Juglans; species Juglans regia. The sequence goes on from NC_049907.1 coordinate 42,341,696, forward strand.
TCCTGTGGCCAGACATGGAGGAAAGAGGAACTTTTTCCCCCATTGTCCCCTCTGATAAGAGAATGTAATATCAGCAGAAACTATTATGATGACATTTCTTTTACATACAAAAAATATCATCAAAAACTATATTATGTATAGATGATATGAATTTTGTTGGGAACTTCAATTTATTTTTCTTCCATTGTCCACAATGATAAGAGAATGTAATAGCATCATTATATGATTTATGCATAAAGCATGTGGCATGTGGCTTTTCTATTGAACTCTCTCTCTCTCTCTCTCTCTCTCTCTCTCTCTCTCTCTCTCTCTCACTTTTTATACCACCTTGTAACTGCTAAGGATTTTGAAAAGATTGTGCCACTGATCTTAAATCGCAGTACTAAGAAGATGCACTCCGACCAGACAAGACAAGGAATCTAAAAAAGAAAAGGAGGAAAAATATAAGTTTGCAAAAGTGAGAAAGTAAACATGTCAATAAAAAGAGGGACAGAGTCCTGACTGACCCAATTAATCGAAGAACTTTTCCAATTGCCACCATCCATGCAACCGAAGTGCCTCCCCCACTTGAAAAGTTAAAGGAAAGAACATCGATTCAACATAATAAGGAAAAAAAAGATTACCTGTATTCTATAGCTTGCAGTTAATGGTTGATGCCAAAATTACCATTTTTCTAAACAATTTGCACCATTCATCCTCATTAAAATATCTAGTAACTGTTTATTGGACATATATGGGAAAGCCAAAAATAATTCAATAATTGTCTGCAATAAAATGAGCTTAGTACATGAAGGTGGAATCCATATCCATAACAAGGCCTCCTCCTCTTATGGTAGAATAACTTGTATGATTGATGCTGCAGTTACCAGGCTGTTTAACCCCAGTTCATGCAGAAATACTTCGAATTAAGCTCCTAAATTGTGTCCATAAAATTGCTCAAAAGGATCACGAACACTAAGATGCTAAAACTCTGGAGAAAATAAAACAGTTTCATGTGGAGATGTCCAGCTATCACGTTCTCTAGCAGACAACCATCTTGATCTTAATCCTCAGTAGGATCAGCTATTAAGAAACTAATTAAGATTTCACAGGCTGAACTCGAGGCCTCCAGAGTCCCAGCCTATACTTGTGGGCATATTTCAATATCAGCTTCCTCTGCAAGAAAAAAAACGGGTGTCAGAATTTATGCAAGTTTTTTTTTTTGGACGGGAGGAAGTGTTATTAGAATTTAAGAAAGCCAACCAGGAGTAATCATGTCTAATATCACAGAATCATGGCCCCAGTTTTAACAAGTAGTAAGCATAGAATGGCAGCCTCATTTACAAGTTATTAACAGCATAAAAGAGATGCGCGCAAGACCTGATTCGTACCATTTTCCCCCCTCCATACCTCATAAATGTAATTCATTCATGTTAAGGCCAATGTATTTTCTGTGTGTGTATCTATTTATATATATGTCTGTGTGCGTGTGTATAAAGATATAGATGAACCCAACTACATTCATCCACAAATTTGCAAAATGGCATCTGGCAATACAGCCACGGTCAAAGGTCTAACCACTCGTATTCACGTAATATTTTGTACTGCCAGCCATCCTCGAACTAGTTCACAATACCAATAGGTTTTGAATGAGACGCGGGTAAAACAGAATCTAGTGATTGCTACTAACTTAATTTTTTGATAAGTAATGCCTCATACTACTATAATAGGCCAAAATTTTTATCGGTAGCCAATAAGAGAACCAACCATTAGCACATAATATGATGAGACAATAGAGAACCATCAACACTAAAGTTATTACATCTTCAAAGTCATCATACTATAGCAATCCTATTATGTCTTGGAAGTCAAGCAAGGTCTAACATTTCCATCGATCAATGCCAATCAAATCCTCTGGGTTGAGGCATAGAAAAAATGTAACAACCTATCAAGATCAATATGACATGATAACTTGTTATATTTCATACCATGTGACAAATGTCAAGCTGAGATATCATTCGATAGCCATATTCATACCAAAACCAGATCACGGAGCTACCATGATTGTAAACTTGAATAAAAATAAACAGCTGCCATATAGGAACATATTGCCAGTGATAAAACAACATGCTACAGCATCACTATACCCATAACACATGCATGAAATCTAGACAAAAATATATTAATTCAGAAATACTAGTTGCTCAACTGCAAACCAAAATTGGTTGCATAAAAACTTAAAATAAAAAAAATAAAAATAAATAGAAAGGGAGAGAGAGAGAGACTCATGCTGACAACAGAGAATCTCTGTGATAGTCACAAGTACCTTAAAGATGAAACTCAAAAAAACAAATTCAAATATTAATCAACATAACGTGCATCTCTCTTTACACGTCAACAAAATAATAAAATTTATCTTAGTACAAAGTCCCACAAGTAAGAAAAGAGTTTTGCAACTGTAAAACAGGCTTCCATCTATCTTTTGCCAACCTAATATTATGCAAAAAAAAAATATTATGCAAACATCAAGAAATAGCTCATTCTGAGTTTTCACTGATTAGACAAGCTAATCATAGCTATGCTGTTGCCAAAAAAATATGGGGAACCTCTTAGACAAGAATTGTGCATCAGACTGAACAATCTGTGACCTAATTAAAAGTTACCTTGCGTTATATCAGCATACTGGGACCATAAAAAAGGAAATAGTTATAGTGTGGCTGCAAGTCCCAGCATGATAAGTGTGTATGGCAGGAAAAACATAACTTGATGATTTACGAGCAACCTGTTCTTTTATGTCAAACCTTATTTGCTAACTTAGAGGAAACATTACAAACGGGGTAACCAGAACTTCTGAATAAGAACTCAAAAGTGCTAATCGCAAATCATTAGAAATACATTCCTATGTACAAATATATCTCTAACCACAATTATGATGAAACCCACGTGCCATATCAGACATGAATGCATGCATGCACATTGTTCCAATGAGACGAGAATAATCTGCAGTGAATACCTGTTGGCATGGTATGCCAAGTTTCTTGAGCTTAAGAGTTCGAGAGACAAGCAGCTTCTGAAAGTCACCAATCTCAGACTCAAGCTTAGCCACATGGGATTTGACCCCTTTGCCTATTCCATTCAAAAACTCTGGTATGCCAACCTTTTCTGCAACAATACCAAGCAGAGCCCCAAACTCAATCATTGCTTCTAATTTCCTAATGCCCTAAATATTCTTTTTGGATGCAAAAATAGCATAAGAAAAATATATAAATTTCTTGATGAAAATACTGATAATTGGGGGCTTGAGAAAAACAAGTTACAAGACTCCTCGAACTAAGCCTAATACGACTATTTGGCTTAGTTAAGGCAGGTTTTCAATTTTCAGAAACCCAGACAGCTCAATAAGAATACTATGTTCAGTTTATTTCTTATTTTCTCATTATCTTTGTATCTCAGGAATCAAACAATATCCGGGACCCCAGAAAAAAAAGAAAAAAAAAAAAAAACAACAACAACAACAACCTTTATTCTCACCCCATTTATTTTCGTTGATGCATATTTTTTACTAGTAAAAAGAAAATTAAACGGCGTCAATTCTTTGGAATTCTTTCCTCAGCTTTTTTCAGAAACCAAAGCCCAATCGCTTTTTTCAGAAACCCACCTGCGCAACGTTATAAACTCAAAATTCTGTGGGTCTTGGGTACGAGGAGAAGAGGAGTAGAAGTGCCTACCTGCTCTGTAGGGCTTCGGATTGTCGATATGGTGGAGAAGACGAACCGGCTTCGGTGCTCTGGTGGAGAAGATGAAGTGGGTTCGTGGAACCGGTGGATGGGAATGGGGAGAAGAGGGCGCCGGCTTTACTGGTTTCGACGCTGACTGAACCAATGCGGAGGAAGACGATGCGATGGGATTGGGGAGGATGGGAATGGGGAGGAGGGAAGAAATCGAGCGGGAGGATGCGGGAGAAATGAATGTGAAAATTCTAATTAGAAACAAAAACCACAAGTTGCAAACGACACCGTCCCCGCCACGTAGGACAGGGTTACGCAACTGGTTCCCCAAACGGTTGTAAGCAGCGTTTTTCTTTTTATTTTTCTTTCATCCGTTTTCAACCTCCCAAACTCATCTCCCTCCATTCGTTTTAAATAAAATTAAGAGTAAAAATAGAAAGTCGGAAGTTTCAATTCCATTTTATCAGAATTTTCTTGGAGATTTTGCCTAAGAACCACACCAAATACAGATGGGTTTCAAGAAATCCCGAAATAAATTGAAAAATAACAAGATTCAAATCCAAAATAAATACATTCAAGTCTTTTGAAAGATAAAAAGAGTAAGAAAAGTTATTGCAATACGAACCTGTAAATGACAATGATCTGGAGGCTGAGTTTAAAAATGGGTCTGGTGGGAAAAAAAAAAGGGGAAGACAGAGACCAAGATCTCGAGATTGGTAAAGAAGAAGAAGTAGCAGCTGTGATGTGAAACTCTGGATGTTGACTTCTGAGCTTGAAAGTAGCAAATGTGCTCGTAAGAAGGAAAGAAAAAGCTTTTCACAATGAGAGAGAGAGAGAGAGAGAGAGAGAGAGAGAGTGAGGGGCAAGATATGCAGTAAGCAAACAGCACCAGAGATCCAAAGCCATCAGACTGAGTAGAGATTGCAAGAATAAAAGAAAGTAAAAGAAGAAGTAGTAGCTGTACTTAAAAGTAGAAAGTACAATTTTATTTATCTTGGAATCGAAGGAGCGGATGAAAAGAGGGCAAGATGCATGAATCAACTTTATTCAATTTTTTTTTTTTAATCTCTCCACGTGGGCCGATTCTCCGGGAGTTTCCCACCCCAGTTGTATATAGCAAAACTATTTATTTAGGAAATGCTTTTCCCACATAAGGTTAATTGACGGTGGACACCGATTAATTTTTTTTTTTTTACTTAATTGTTAAGTAAGGATTTGAAAATTAATTTCTGATTTTTATTTTTTATTTTTAAATATTTAATGAATTTAAAAAAATGTTTAAAAACCAAAAAAAAAAAAAATCATTTATCTATTTGGTGGTTATTTTGGTGGCCTCCATCCGTAGGAGTAGCACCGTCAGCACTGTAAAATATGGTTAAAGAAGAGAAGAAAAAAAAAAAGAATAGAAAAGTGGGAAACATTACTTTCACTACAAGGAAGCTCATTGATGATTGAACAGCTGAATCAGCCAGAATTACACATCAGTAAACCACTACTACCACCACCCGCAAGTACATGGAGTAAAAAACAGCAACAAAAATCACTCGAGAAGACGAAGAAAATATCACCACCAGACTAGGAAAACAAATAAAACTACCAACGCCCATGCCCTCTAGTATATATAATGTCTTGCATGGTGACAGGATTTTATACAATCTAGGACTAAGCAGACTGCTGTATTTTGTGAAGCGGCCAGCTTTTATTAATTCTCATCTCAGCCACCGTAAAGCCAATGTGGGCATTCTTAAAGAATACATGAAGTACTTGGCATTCTAACACGAGCGAGCATTTCATCTCTAGCTAGGTAAAGGATCGTCGATGATTTTCATCTACAGTTCGAGGAACACGAACTCTTCGATTGCAGGCACCCCTCCTATTTTTTGAAGGGTCTCCTTATTTGGTTCTTCATCCACACCAATAGCCATAATTGCCTTTTTCCTGCGGTGAGTCCTTCCCACGCTCATAAAGCTCACATTCACATTGTGCTCACCTAGTATGTTTCCAACGCGGCCAATCATGCCGGGTTGATCCACCTGCCTGCATAAAATCAGGTTTCCCTCCAGGCTCACATCCACAGCAAAGGATCCCACACATGTTAGGTGGGGTTTTCCATATTTCACTTTCCCCTCAATGCTTATATCTCCACTATCTGAAACAGCACTTGCAAATTTAGAATCCACATTGGATATTTGCACCTGAATCGAGTCGACAGGGAACTCTGGAGATGAGTCAATGCCTATCCTTTCCTCACTTATGCGAAGACCTTTTTGTTTGGCAGTAAAATCCGCATTGACCAGGTTAACAAATGAGGATGATATCGGCTCGATTATGCCTTTTGTGATCATAGCCCGGAGGAGTCTTGTGTCCAGGTCATCCGGGTCACGGGCAGATCTATAGACCACCCTTATATTTTTTATGCCGCTCCCTCCAGCCACCAACTGTACAGCTAGCCTTCCCAGCTTCTCAGCTAGCACAACATAAGGTGACAACTCTGACAGAACCTGAGCACACAAGCAATGTGTAAGCTACCTTCCCTTACAGAATTACTACGCGCACACATATATATAGCATAATAGCAAGAGAGTTCTTCTTGTCCCGAACCCCCAACTGGCACTCAAAAACTATTGATTATCTGGCTATGTATGCACAACTTTTTACCTCAGCGGGGACCATGGGAGCATTGACAGCAGTTGCAGAAAGCTCCCCTTTCAACGCTCCTACTACAGCCTCTGCTATTTCAATAGCCACGCCTTCCTAAATGGATGGTACGGAGGGTTTATTGGGTTAGAAAATATTATGTAAGAAAGCAGAGAGTATATGGATCATGAAAGGTGCTAGGAGACAAAAACATGCCTGTGCTTCTTTTGTGCTAGCTCCAAGGTGAGGTGTGACAGTGACATTCTCATGCTGCACTAACTTGCTTTCTTTGGGTGGAGGCTCCTCTGTGAAAACATCAAGTGCAGCCTGTTCCACGTAATTATAGAACTCATTAAATTAGTAAAGGTGACCATTTTCGGGATATCCATCCGTACAACTATCATCAAGAACAAAACTGAGGCAAGAAGATCATCCAATCAAATGATCAGCCCCAATCAAGCGTTTGAAAATTGAAATTCATCAGGGAAAATTTAGAACTGAGAAAATGTAGCAGTGGATGGATACAAGAAGCCTTGAGACAAGATGATACTACTTAGATTAAGCTTATGTCACAGTCACTGATCATTATGCTTCTATGAATTTAGCATGACCATTTAGGTGTCTTCCACATGAATTGAAGAAGCATACCTGAGCAACAACGCCACCATCGAGGGCCCTAACTAATGCATCTTCATCAATAACTCCGCCCCTAGCAACATTGATGATTCGCACTCCTTTCTTCACCTTTGCAAATGTTTCATCATTGAATACCTTTGAAGTGGTAGGAGTGAGTGGCATGTGGAGAGAGATGAAATCCGCTGTGGAGATGGCCTGATCAAAAGATACCAACTCCACACCTAAAGCACGGGCTCTATCGGCTGGGGCATATGGATCATGCGCAATAACATGCATTCCCAAGCCTTTGGCACGCCTCGCAACTTCAGAACCAACTTTCCCAAAACCCATAACTGCTAAAGTCTTTCCAACCACAGAGACACCAACATACTTGCTACGTTCCCATTTTCCTGAAAAATCAACTTGAAGTTTAGCCTTCTCCAACTAATTTATCTTGTGGCAATAACAATGCAACATCCAAAGAAGTTGGCAATGCATCCTAAGATTTTATCTTGCAATTTCATTCAATAACTGAGTTGTTTTCTCAATAACTATTTTCTGCATAATTCCTTCGATTAAGATTACGAAGCACCTTTTCCTATTCTGCTCTTTCTTATTCTCATTGTTTTTTTTTTTACCAGATGATCAAGCAAGACTCACAACTACTAGCAAGTAATAACTGCACGTTAACAGGTAGGTACTCTGATTTTTCAATAAATAATGGACAAGTTTCAGTCTATACAATGAAAAACGCTTATAGATCAGATCACCATTAATACTGACAACATCTATTAATCTTTTTTTTTTTTGTCAGCTTTAATATTATATTTATATTATATGCTGTTGCCGTGCTTAGGATGTGTTCAGGGGCAGAACCAAAAAAATGTAATTTAGGGAGGGCAAAACTATAAAAGTGTTTGATATGGCCATATGGGCATGGACTTGGGTTCACCCCTGCTGCTGAGTGCTGCATGTGACTGAAATTATTAATGTGGTGTACCAAACAAGGTATTCACATTTATACTTGGAAAGCAACACATCACCTAAAGTATCTAATACCAGCAACCCAACATTAAATATGGTTGAAAGCTACAAAAGCGGAAATCCGACCCCGCAGCCTGTTCAACTTGAACGTCGTGTCACCCAAACTCTGCAAACACAGGGACTAGTAACACATGAAAAATCCAGATCAATCATCTCATATCTGGACACGGACATGGAGGCTTTTGTTAATCCATTTTTCAGGTCAATTATTTCACATATACAACCAAAAAAACCCCATATCAACTTGAGTATAAACTTAGATTTCATTCTAACTCTAATGAACAGATCTAAGATAATTAATAAAGAAATGAGCAATTCATTGATTTAAGGCTCCGTTTCTTACTCGGAAAAGTACGAAGAAGAAAGAAATTACCGACACAGAGCTTGTCCTTCTTTAAGCAGTACATTGTTGAAAATTCTAAACTTTCATTTTCTTCTCTTTTTCCTCGTAATTTCTAGGATTTAAAAAACAAAAGAAAACACACGCGCGCACACACATCAGATCAGACATGAAGACGTACCAGCCTTGACAGATGCATCGGCCTGCGCTACATTCCTAGCCATAGCACTGAGCAAAGCAATCCCATGCTCGGCTGCGGCCACCGTATTGGCTGTCGGCGCATTAACCACAAGACAACCGAACTCCGTGGCGGCTTGCAGATCCACGTTGTCAATGCCCACACCGGCACGCCCCACCACCTTCAGCCGCCCTTTCGCTGCCTCGAACACCTGCCTGGTCACCTTGGTACCGCTCCTCACAATCAGCGCGTCGCATGACGAGATCTTGGAGCAAAGATCATCGGGCGAGAGGTCGTACAAGCATTCTACGTTGCCAAAACTACGTAAAACTTCAAGACCGGCTTCTCCGAGTTTCTCGGAGACCAAAATTGTTGGTCTTGGATTTGAGCTTCCAGAGTCGAGATCTTGTGGGTAGTTGAGGACCGAGGTTTCGGTTGATGTTACCGTCTTGAGGACGTTGCTGACAACAAAGGAACTGCAACGAGAATGAGACAGAGAACGCGACAGTTTTAAGGAGATGGGCGTGGAGGTGGTGTGATGGAGGAACGAGAGAAGAGAGGATGATTTGGTAGAAGATTTATAACAAGGAGAGGAGGTGAAGGGAGGAGAGACGACGAGTTTGGTAGAAGAAGAAGAAGAAGCCATGGGTGATTGGATTGCTTCAGGTTCCTTGTTTTTCTGGTTCTGATATCCGTGTCCAATGGAAGCTGGGATTCTTCAGCCTGAAATGCGTCCGGGGGTCTTAAATAGAAGCCACGATCTTTGACTGCCAAATTTGGGGAAGTAGTAACACGACAACGCGATGCACGCTCGATCCATTGTTAACTTTTTACTTTTATTTATAATTTAATTATGTGTAATTGTTTAGATATTATTTTATTTAATTAAATGGCAATAAAGGATATGAGTAATAAAATAATTTTATCCTAAAGCTTCGATTACCACACACCATCTACACGTTATAATTTAATTAAAAGAAATATAAATCAACATATATCGCGTGAATTATATATAATATAAATGCCCTATAATAACATTTCTAGTTAGTAATGAGATGAGATAAAATTTAAAAATTAAATAAATTATTATTATAATATTATTTTTTAATATTATTATCATTTTAAAAATTAAAAAAAGTAAATTATTTATTATATTTTATGTAATAATTTTAAAAAATTATAATGATGAAATGAGATGAAACATTTTTATTATCTAAACAGATCTTACTCAAAAAGGCTTTTTATATGGTTGTTTTAACTCCAATTTTGTCCTTCTCCACCTATATTAGAAACAATTAAATGTAAAATGTTCATATCCTCCTTCATTTATAAAAGAAACAAGTTGAGCTTTGTTAAAAAAATCTTACTAAAAATAAGTCAACATTTAAGCAACAAATCAATGTGACACGTGGACTAAAAAAACAACAAAATGGTAGACGGATATGGATTATACATCTTAGAAGTCTTTGTCTTACTCGGGAAGGAGAAAGCCAATTTCCATGAAATTTCTTATTTTTGAATAAATAACTCATTCAAATGGAACTTTTGTCAAACTAGATAAAACATTAGGCCTCGTTCGATTAGACACACAAGATGAGAAGGGTTAAGAAATATATAAATAGTAGTGATATAGTTTATAAATAATAGTAAAATTATTTGAATTAAGATATTTTATAGAATTTTGAGAAATGAGGAGAAAAATTTAAATTAAAATATTATAAAGTTAAAATATTGTTAAAATATATATTTTTTAATATAATTTTTGTTTTGTGATTTAAAAATATTGAATTATTTTTTGTGTTTTGTTTGTAAATTTTAAAAATTTGTCATTATTAGATGAAAAAATTGAAAAAGTTACAAATTTAAAAGTTTAAAATATTTGTGTTTGAATTGTATTTCAATGTTAAAATAAGATAGGTTGAGACTATCTGAAAAATCAAACGAGACCTAAATACTTATACTCTTTTTTATTCTAATTAATTATATTGGTTGGGCAAAAATGACTTCCACTTTTCATGTGGGCTCTGAGTTCTGATTCTTTTGTAAAAATTAGATTTTTTGTTCCAGGTGACGTTCGCTCGAGTGACACTCGAGTGTGGCTTGAGCGTACATCACACAATTTGTTCGTTCGAACCCATTTTTTACTCCGATTGGAGTCTTGAGCTTTAACTCCAAACTCTAATCGGAGTCGAACTTTGACTCCAATCGAAGGGAGTTTTGACCTCTGCAGTCGGAGTTGGAGGTGAACATTCCGACTCTATCGGAGTCGGAGCACGAGCCCATCCCTACGTTTGTGTGGCTTTCACAATAATTATTTTTAGCACGGTTGTTTTCAAGTAATAATCAAGGAAATGTAGATTTAGGCTAAGATAAAGTAATAACAAAGAAAAGGAAAATAAGAGACGTCATTGGTATTTGGGGTATGTGGGCCTTTTGATTGCTCTTGTTGATGGTACCATTATTCTCGTTCAAACCTTATTTACGAGTATATATCCCAATATATTTTATTTCTCTCTTGGAATGTTTTAAATATATGAGTAGATTATATTTTTTTAAAATAAAATATGCGAGACTTATACACTCTAAAATTAAGAAAATACTAATATGTTTTATGAGTTTACCATCTCATTTTGACTGGTCATATATTTAAAAAAAAATTATTATTTTTTTACTTAAAGGTTAAGGAATCGACTTTTAATATATTGGTGTATTTTTTAATTTTTTAAAAATATTTAAAAATCTCTAAATATATAGATAAATATAAAATATTAAATTTATACCACTAAACATGCCTAGCGGTTAAATTTAGGTGGCACACTAGCACCACTCTTAAAATTATATCTAAATATTACTCATTTTTTATTTATTTAATCACAACATATTAATAAAAAAAATGCATGTTGAAATTTATTATAATGATTAGATCTCAATGTTAATGAATTAAAAACTTGTTCATCTTTTAATGATGGTTGCATTTGGATGTTAAAATGAGTTGAGTTGAGTTGAGTTGAGATAATAAATTATTGTTAGAATATTATTTATTATTATTATTATTATTTTGAGATTTAAAAAAGTTGAATTATTTATTATATTTTATGTTGAGATTTGAAAAAATTGTAATGATGAGTTGAGAGAAATTGTGGTTCCAAACGAAGCCATTTGAGTTATAGTTGAGTTTTTCTTTTTCTTTCTGATATATTTTTCCGGTGGAACTGCAATAGCTGGCCTTGGCCATGTGAACGTACGGAATCGGGATCCAGATCCCATTTTGCACCTATCGTTTTCCTACCACTTGCACCGTCTTTTCGTGGGTCCGCCGGCGCCCTTGAATATTCGACTACAAAGCTATTATTAATTTATTACATTTAAAGGAAAACAATTTAAAAAAAAAAAACATGGAAAAGTAATACACTTCTCTCTATTTTTTGTAAGTACAATTTTATTTATAAAAGATGTACACCATTCATTTCATAAGTCTTTTTTAAGAATTTATAATTTTCAATATATTACTAAGTGAAACGTAGATAAATAAATTTTTTTTAAATATAATTAGTATTTTTTTCCCTATCGTCGTCATAATGCGGAAAAAAAAAAAATCAATGGTGCATATGATTCACATGCCCTTCAGCCAAAGACTCCCGATCTATTTAGATAAGCGAAAAGCTTGTTTACTTTCCAAAGCGTACCGTTATAGTGTACCGCTGTGGGTAAATTTATTTATTTTATTGATTAATGAAGTAATTTTAAATATATTGATATATTTTTCTTATTTTTTAAAAATATTTAAAAAATATGAAAAAAATCAAAAAATAACTAGCGATATAAACGAGCGGTGCTACTCAGGCAGCAAACTAGCACCGCTCTTTAGATAAACAATTGAAGCATTGGGATTTACAAAATGAGTATATATTTTGTTAGAATAATTATGCAGTTAACATTTTAAAATTATATATAACATTATCAATTATCATAGAAATATTATTCATCGACTTTGTTGAAAGTGCGAAAACAATTAAATTTTTCTGAAGCTTTGGAGGTGTCATAAACTTCACTTTCGTTAAAATGTTTTGTATTATTTGATGCATAAAATTATGATAGACTTTACGAGTCAAATTATTGAAAGAGGGATGATACTCATTTTATATATTTTATTTTTATTAAATTAATTGAATTGTTTTACTTATCATCTATATATTATATATTTGTTATAGGAAAAATAAAATAAAAAAATATATAATATGTGGAGATGGTAAATATAATTCATAGTAAAAGCATATATCATGCGAAAGATCCAACTTTATTGTTGAATGAAAAATAATTGCTCAATAAAGTTGGGAGAGCCCACATCAACTACAACGTTGTAAGTTGAAAAATAATTGAATTATTTGGTACATGGGGTCGTGAACGATGAGAAAATAAAAGAGAAATGATACTTGCAGTCGTGAGCGTGCAGTCGTCGTGTAGTCGTTTTGAAAAAAGTGAATAAATAAAAGACTCACCTGAAAAGAAATTAATTTTTTAATAATAGATCCCACTCTTTTTCAAAGCGACTACACGACGACTGCATATTCTACGACTGTATGTAGTATTACTCAAAATAAAAATGGCATCTTTCAAAACGTGTTTTATAATGAATTTTTGAGAAGCAGAATACATGATGTTGGGGAATGGGGAGTGAATTTAGACGGAAAGCCGAGGAAGGACAAGATCTACCTACCTACCCCCCAATAGGCCATGGGCCCATTTTCCAACAAAATAAAGAGGAAGAAAGAGAAAAGTCCCGAGACGCTACGTCCAAGAAACGGACCCGTATAAAGACAAGATCTACCTAATACCCAATAAATAAATATAAATAAAAGCAGTAAAGATGGTTGAAGTGCTTTACCTATTAATAAATAAATAATTAATTATGAAAATAAATTCATCACTTTCCGATAAAAACAGTTTTACAGGATTAATCATAAAATATCTTAGTTTAACGATGTGTTTAGTTGTTAAATTAAATTAAATTCAATTCAAATTAATCATAAAAAAAAATTTATTATTTTTTTAATTTTTCATAAAAATATAAAAATTGATGGCGATGGATCCAAGAACATGCTTATGCTTGCTATACAAGAAAGAATCATGATGAGTGCATATTTCAAATTTTAAATTGATTATATTATGTCATTTCGAGGGTTTATGAATCATGATATTCGATCCATGTTTGAAGGAGAGAATATTGGAGTTCCAACCCTCATTATTATATCATTAGTGGCATATCTTTTTTTATTGTTCATATATTCGTGCACAATTCATTCTGCATAAATACAGTAGCTGATTGTTTACTCAAGTCAACAAGGATGATGATACGGAACGATAAGAACTGTGCGGTAGCTGGCGGAAGGTTTCAAATTCATCTCAACTCATCATTATAATTTTTTTAAATTCTATTATAAAATATAATAAAAAATTTAATTTTTTTAAATCTCAAAATCATAATAATGTTAAAAAATAATATTCTAACAATATTTTATCATCTCAACTTAACTTAACTCAACTCACTTCAACATCTAAACACACTCTTAAAGAGTTTGGGTAGATGAAGTTTCGTGGGTAGACTGAGCAGTGGCTATCTTAAGATGGTGGAGCGGCAATTGTCGGTGTGGAACCGGATCGATTTATTTATTTATTTATTTTTTTCTCGGTCCGATTCGAAATCTAGAAATTCGAGTGTATTCGGGCAGTTATCCGCCCAGATTACATCCGAGCGGGTAGGAAGAATTCGAATTCGATTACGGATTCAGTTACGTGACTCGATTATCCGTAATCGGGTCCCTTAATTAAAAAAAAACAAACAAACAAACTGTCCCGTCTTTATTATTTATTGTCTTCTTAAATCCCTTCTCTCTCAAACTGTTGAAGCTTTCCAAGTTATGTATCTGGGTAGACTGGGTTTGCACTTACGCATCTCGTCTTTGATTCTTCGCAATCCTTTTAGCTTTCTCTCTCAAGTCTCAAGTCTTTCCCCCGAATCCCTTCTGACCTTTTCTCTCAAGTATTTCCACCGAATCTCTCAAGGCTCTGTTCTCTCTCAAGTTTCTCGATCTCACCAAAACACGGAAACAGTAACTTAGAAGTCTTTTGCACATCTAGGTGAGAGACGCGGAGGCTACCATCCATATTCTCTCTCTCTAAGCTCGTAAGATATATTTCTTTGTATTTATGAATTTTTCTCAGATTTTTCTCATTTTTCTGTTAGATTTGTATGAAATTATGGGTTTTGTTTTGTTTTGTTTTTTCTTTGCTCTGTAAGCTTATTTCGATACCTTATCAGTGAATTTTTTCTATTCAGTTCACGTATGGAATGAAAAAAAGGCAAATTTTAATCATTGTTTTATGTAATACTTCGTTTATTTTAAGTAATACTCTGTTTGTTTATTGAAAAAAGTCAAAAGACAATGACTGAATCTATAGGTTTGTATTATTGAGATATGGTTGAGAGACCCATATGGATTTGTTTGTTCTAATATATCGATATGAAGCTAGTTGTGTGCCTTGGCTTAAATGACATCTCTCTTGTCATTGACTTATGTTAGGTCGAATTATTCCCATTGAGTCTTTGAACTGACAAACTTGTCCTTTAACTCAAATTAACTCGAGCTTTCCCAATTAATGAATTTGAAGGGATCCATTAAGGTTGCAGGGGATTACCCATTGCTGTGTTTAAAAACACTAGCAAACATGTTTAATTTTGAATGTTTAATGGTCGTTTAAGAGCTCCTCAAATGTTTTTGGCAGCCCGATGTTGGATGTTGTTCTAAATAATTCTTCACTGGACAGGGAGATGGTGCAATGCCTGAAGCACATACCTGCCATATTTCAGGCCATGTGGGATTGGTGACCCATTGCAGAGATTGGGAAAGCAGCAGTCATTAGGCAACTCATTGTCAATTTGTCGTTCATTTTGTACTGCAGTTTCTCCTCATTCTTGTGTACAGTTTTTTTTTTTCACCTTTGTAATTTGTGATGCATTATGCAGTAAGTAGCATTATTTATCTCTAATTTTATGAGAAAAAAATGAGAAAGAAGAAAAACTAGTTTGTAAACAAACTTTGATCAGGATTTTGTAGTTGTAATATATATATATTTTTCTTCCCGGTGTTCATCCCCAATGGAAAGTTTTAAAGTCTTAAAAAAGAAAAAAAGGATTTATTCGGTTATAACCCGGATTAAATCCGATTACAATCCGGATATTATTCATTTTGTATATCCGGTTACAATTCAAATATCCGGATTGAATCCAGTTATCCGCCTGAATTAAATCAGGATTAATTCGGGCGGATAACCGCCCAGATTTTAGCATCTAGATTCGGTTATGGCCGAATATCCAGATCTGGATTCGGTTGAACACCCCTAACGGCAACCCTAGTCCAGAGGAAGAAGATGAATACTGGATTTAACGTGTACATGTTCTATATATAATGAGGATTGTTGCCGTGAATATATTGTTGCCGTTAATTATGACACTTCATTGAAAGATAATTTCAATTTTACTTAACTACCATTCGTTTTAAGCAGAGTAATAAACTAGTTATGGGCTAATTTTAAGCTTATTATTTTCCAGTCAACAAATGCTGATTTTCCAAGCCCTTTTAGCCAAATGCCAGAGCATCTAAATTTATGGCTTTTTATCTCTTAAATTTGTTGCATTGGAGTAGTCATAACTTGCTAGCTTGACATTTGAGTTACAGTATATGTAAACTTATCTCCATCTTTGAACTAATACCATTCATAGCCAAAAGAATATTTTATTCCAATAATTTAGGTTGAGAAAAAATAATAGTTGAGAAACAATAATTTTAAGTAAAAACTAAATTATTAATTAACATATGGTTAGTGTAGTTACAAAATATGAAAAAATAATAAAAAAATTATTAAAAAGATAATATTATATTATTATTTTGATTAATTTAATATGTAGTTATGACTTGAATGGTTTTAGATTTATGAAAAATATGTACTTTTAGCTAAATTTTGAAAATGGATTTGATAAAACTAATGCTAATGCTCTTAGCTGGATCGAATTGATTCTCGTGGAGCTCAGAGTGATCAACTATGAACAGAAGGAAAATGAAAATATTTTTCATGAACATCTAATTGTTTCAATGGCATTCTAACATTCTAGCTACATGCATGGAATCCCAATTCATGTGGAATCCATTCTCCCAGTTTCTTCTCATCTAGCAACATGATCAACTCGGCAGCCGAAAGCAATCTGAATTAGCACAAACAGTATTCTCTGTGACATGCCATGCCACAGAATTATCTGTGACAGAATTCTCGTTCCATACAGTAAGTTTTGTTTTGAATGAACAAATGAACTAAAACTAAAACCCAACCAATTGTCCTTTCATCGTCTCGTTCGCTCTTCGATCAACTTCAGCCCAACATATCTGCAAAAAGAAACCAACTAATTTTACGTCAACCTTTTCACAAAGCATTTTCCTTATCAATAACACCAAGTTTACAACATTTAACTTACCTTCCAAGCATCAGTACAGTGGCCTGAGGATTTGTCCCTGGCGAAACTCCAAACGTCGACCCATCAACAACTCGGAGTGCATCAATGCCAATGACCCGGAAGTCAGCATCAACCACTTTCCCCACAACGCAGCCCCCGTGGTAGTGCCATATGGTACTAACTGTCCGGCGACAGAAATCTTCCATCATACGTCTGTTGGATTGATCAACAGGCAATGCAGGTCCCACGAACCTAAAGTCATGACCACCGAACAAGTTCCTAAACTTGAAATTCTCCAAGGACCTGCTCCTGAGCACAGCACCAATCTTGCGTGTGCCATTCACGCAGCGTTCAAGATCAACTGGGTTGTTCAAGTAATTGAATCGAACAATTGGGTTTAACCTCACATCTATTGAGGCTAGTCTCAATGTTCCACTCGAAAGTGGCCCAACAATCTTTTCCATGAGAGTAGCCACAGTGAGATACAGAGGGGCGGATGGTGTCCGAATGAATATGGAGCGAGCGGGGGATGCAAAAGGGATGACATTGGAAGCTGCTTCGATGTAAGCCCCCGATTCAGTGATGCCGACGACCTGTATCAGTGAGTGCTCCAGCGGAGTTGGGGCCACAATGGAGATACCATTTCTGGGATTATCGTAAAGGTACTGCCCAACATAGGGAAGATGACGAGCCACAGGGATTCCCCAAGACGATAGATGAGGCCGTGGACCAATGCCACTCAACAGCAGGAGCTGTGGGCTTCCAATGGCACCGGCAGAAAGGATCACCTCGCCATGTCTGCTCAACATCGCATGGTGATACCTCCTGAAGTGATCACGATAAACAACTCCGATTGCTGATAGCCTTGAACGCGTGCGCGCTGAAGTTGAAGCCAGTAGTATTCTTTCCACAGTTGCGTACACGGCCACCTGAATATTGGATGGTCTTGCGTACCTCAGGAGATCAGCGGCAGTGTGTCTCCTCCCGGTTCTATCAAAAGTCGAACCGCCAATCTTGGTTCCCACCAAGTGATCTAAACTAAACCCGTTATAGGGATCAACACCAGCTTCCAATAACCCATCTCGAATTGCCGATTGCCAATTCCTTAGCTCTGGCCTAAACACTATTTCCCTCTCAACCCACTCATAGGACTCGTTCACCACTTTAAGATCCCAATGGACACCCGATTTCTGATAAAACTCTTGATCTGCTCTGCTATAGAACCCTGCATTTATCGCACTGCTGCCACCAAGAACGCGACCTCGGGCATTGAGGACTCCTTCTTCAGATGTGAAGGCTTGGGCAGGGGAGTCGAATGCATTGTCTTCCATGAGTGTGTTCAAGAAACCTTCTTGGTTCATCAAATTGGGCTTTCCATGGGCAACACCGCCTCGCTCGAGCACTAGTACTTTATACGACTGCGATAGTGTTGCAGCCAATGGGCATCCGGCAGTGCCTCCCCCAACGATGATGTAATCATAGTAGTCTTCGGATGGGAGTTCGGTAGCATTGAACACAAACTTGAGGTAACTTGGGTCTGCACGAAAATTGGAGACAGAAATCGTGGTTAGGCCTAGTTCGATTAATAATAGTTCCCACCCTTTTCTTGCACTTTCTCAGCCACTAAACACAAGGAATGAATGATGGAGAAAATACCTCGGTTTTTAAGACAAAAGTACTATTAGGTTACGCTTGCACAGAGAACTTGAACAGGGCAAGAGGAAAATTTCTATGGTTAACGAAATGGTGGCATTAGGTTCAGTTGATTAGAGAATTTCAATTTCTTTCCCTTTCATGCACTTTCTCGGCAACCCAACGGAATGAACGACTTAAGAAAATAATAGACTTTCTCAAAGGATGAGATATGAAAACTGAAGAATAAACGGGACAGCCGTCTGTATGGTTGCCGAGAAAACTGAAGAATAAGATATGAAAACTCAATTCTGGGTCTGTCACATGCATTTTCTTCATCTTTTCCGATATTTCTCAGAAACCAAACGAGAAAAAAAAAAAAAAAAGAGTAGACAAAATTATATAGAGGGAGAACAAGAGTAACCTTGTCGAGGCGGTTGTAGAGGTGGTCTAGCAAAAGAAACAACTGCACCAAAGAACATCAAGAGCGCAAAGTACTGTAGCCCCAAGCAAATGGGTCTAGCCATTATTGTGTTTTCTTGGTGTTTCTTGAAGGAGAGGGAATTTTCCTTGTGTTTCTTGTGAAGCGCGAGAGAAACAGAGGAAGGACTTGCAGAAGTGGTAGGAAGGATTGGCGAAAAATTTTGGTTAAAAATTCAGTTAAATACCGTTAGACGTTATAGAGTAAGGCAAGAATCCTCTACGTCAAGGCCTGATGGGGGGGCTTGCAAATTCATATAAATTTCTAGGCCTACTTTATGGCTCAATAAGAAGTATTTTGGGCCCAGGTTGGACTTGGACTGGTTTGATGGAGTGGCAAGCCCACAGTCATAGAACAAAAAAATCAAAACATAATTTATTTAAACCCATCTCTTCCTCAAATATTGAGTCCAAATCTCGATTATTTGAGAGTTGGTTTAAATAGTAAGATGAGATGAGATAGTTTTAAATGAGTTGAATAAAATATTATTTTTAATTATATTATTATTATTTTAAAATTTAAAAATATTAAATTATTTATTATATTTTATGTAAAAATTTTAAAAAATTATAATAATAAAATAAAACCATATTTAAATCTAAAAAGGGCTCGACTCTTCACAAGGTTGATATTGAGTAGTAGATTTTTGAAGTGTTGGGGGGAAGGGGCAAATAATTGTGCAAAAGATTGTGGCGTGGTGTGTATTTTGAGAGTGGCATCGACTTGAAAGGCTATGATTGATTTGATGTACTTACTTCTTAACTTGTAGATTTTATGTTAGCACGCGTTGTCCTTACTTTGATGCTTATTTTTAGTTTAGATGATTGTCAAATGATCAAAAATTAAATAAAAGAATGATATTTATAATTACAATATGTAAATTTTGTGTATTTTCTATTGAAAAAAATATCAAACTTTTTCAATAAGAATGTTCGGGATTTGCATATTTTAAAACTTATTTAGCATTACTTATAAATAAATTGATATCTTTTAAAGATTTTGATAGAATAGTAATGTTATAGATAAATTTTAAATGTACAATTCTCGCACAGAACTTTTATAAAAATATAAATCTCATAAAAAAAAGAGAGTAAATTTTAACACTTTAATACGATAGAATCTAATTTTTTACAAAAACAACATTGGCGATTTGTAGATTTAGAGTATTAGCATTAGATTCATCATTTTTATTTTCAAAATTTGATGAAAAGTACATATTTTTCATAAATCCAAAACCTCTCTATCCATAATCCCACATTGGATTAACCATTAGATTCATCAAAATAATAATATAATATTATTTCGTTAATAATAATATTTTTAATTTATTTTTTTCATATTTGACAATTACACTAACTATATGTTAATTAATAATTTAATTTAATATTTAAATTATTATTTTCTAACTTAAATATATTGTGGCTCAAAATTAGGAAATAATAATTTAAATAAATAAAATAATAGTTATAGAGTGTGAATAGTGAGTACTGTAGCTAAAAGCTTGACATTTGAGCATATGGTGAATCCAATGCCTGGATTTTAAAACCAAAATCATCAAATTTTAAAGATTGGACTCATTTGATGAGTCCAATGCTAGTGCTCTTAGAATTTATATATTTCATTATTTTTTACAGAAATATATAAATTAAGAAAAATTATATTCTTAAGCCTCATACACCACACACCAACCTTTTTATGATTTTTTTAATTTTATTCTCTTATTAAATGTGTGGTATATGGATTATAAATAGAATAATTTAATTATTTTAAGAATAATAAAATCAAAAAAAACTTTAAAAAAATTTAAAAAAAATAAAAAAATTTTTGGTGTGTGGTGTATAGGCTTATGAATAGCAATGCTCATAAATTAATAACTGCGTATTAATAACTGCAAATTTGACAATGAAGAACGAATTGTTGCTAATAACTGCGTATGGAATAGGCTTAAATTAATATTGTTAAGAGGGGGCCCACTCCAATCTGATTGGCGTTTGTGTGATACTCGCTGAAAAAGGCGCGTGAACCCTCTTCGCCCCTTTCAAAATCTTGATTCCCTCTTTTGATGGCAACATCTCTCAACCTCGCTTTCTTTGATTAGAATATTATTGCAAAATAAATATTTAAAAAAAAGAAAAAGAAAAAAATATTTAGAAGGATTACACATCCAAACACATATTCTCCCTTTCTTTTTCAGAGCCTCTTCTTTTTCTTCTTCCCTCTCTTCGCAGAACCTTCTCTCTCTCTCTCTGAAAGTCTCCATCTTTCTCTTTTCTTCTCTCCCTCCATGAATTGTTTACAACGAATCAAACAACCCAGCCGGTTGTTCTTGGTCCTCCTGCTCTAGTACGATAAGAAGAAGAAGAAGACGAAGAAGGGCGACAACAAACCCATTAGATTCTGTTCTTTACGAGTAGTTGCTCTTCCTATTTGTATCGAGATTCTGTTCTATTCAATTTAACTCAAAGAAGAAATCGCTGAAAAGGAAATTGGCGTGCCAGACGACTACGGCATAACCATGAAACCGGTTCAACCCCCACTGGCAGCGGGCAGCAATAGAGGGCTACGGGCACGTAGGCGGCAGGACCTAACCCTACCTCTCCCACAGCGAGACGCATCTCTAGCCGTCCCTCTCCCTCTTCCCCCATCCTCCGCCCCAAACTCTTCCTCCTCCTCCGCTTCCTCGTCCTGTAATCCAAACGGCCGCAACGTGATCAACTTCTCCGAGCTCGAGCGAGCCAACCGTATCGGGAGCGGCAGCGGAGGCACCGTATACAAGGTGATCCACCGCCCCACGGGACGCCTCTATGCCCTCAAGGTCATCTACGGCACCCACGATGACTCAGTGCGCCGCCAGATCTGCCGCGAGATCGAGATCCTCCGTGACGTCGACAACCCCAACGTCGTCAAGTGCCATGACATGTTCGACCACAACGGCGAGATCCAGGTCCTCCTCGAATTCATGGACGGCGGCTCCCTCGAGGGGAAACACATCCCTCGCGAGCCCGACCTCGCGGATCATGCCCGCCAGATCCTCTCCGGGCTCGCCTACTTACACCGCCGCCACATCGTCCATCGCGACATCAAGCCCTCCAATCTCCTCATCAACGCCCGAAACCAGGTCAAGATCGCTGATTTCGGAGTCGGCAGGATTCTTGAGCAGACCATGGACCCCTGCAACTCCTCGGTGGGCACCATTGCGTACATGAGCCCCGAGAGGATTAACACGGATCTAAACCACGGTAGATACGATGGCTACGCCGGTGATATATGGAGCTTGGGGGTGAGCATCCTGGAATTCTATGTGGGTAGATTCCCCTTCGCGGTGGAGAGGCAGGGCGATTGGGCCAGCTTGATGGTCGCCATTTGTATGTCCCAACCGCCAGAGGCCCCGCCCACCGCTTCCAGAGAGTTTCGGCACTTCATTGCCTGTTGTTTGCAGAGGGAGCCGAGTCGCCGCTGGAGCGCCTCGCAGTTGTTGAAGCATCCTTTCATTGTGAACAACAATCACACCCAGAGCCAGGTTCATCGGAATCTCCATCAACTTTTACCTCCTCCACGCCCGCTTTCTTCCTAGTCTTTTTCTTTCATATGTTTTTCTTTTCTTTTCTTTTCCCCTTCAAGAATGATGATGATTTCGTGTAATTTTGATAAGATGGGTAAGTTTGATTTTTAGGGGCAGAAACTGGGGGGAGAACTGGATATGTTTCTAGTTTCAGTCAAGCAATCTCAATCTTGATCATGATCATTTGTCTTTGATAACGTTTGGTTGAAAAGAAAAATCTTCATCTCTAACGGAGGAGCCCAAGTTTTTATCGTTTTTTTAATGCCTTTCTATTATACTCAGATTATTGTTAGTGTAAGAATTGGTTATAGGGAATGTTGGGTATTTGGAGGGTTGCTGAATCTTTTCCATTTTCGGTTAAGATTGTTGCTAGCTTTTAGCTTTTCTTTCAACTAATATGTAGATTAGATTTTCTTTTGTGATATTTAAAGCATGAATCCCTCTTTTGTCTACCATTATGGTTGAGAAGTGAGAACAGAGAAAAGGCAAAGGTGTTCTCTCTCTCACATATCCCCACACATTATTTCAATTGGGTCTGTTCACGTTTTCATCTTGCTAGGCGGTTTTCACATTTTCATGATTGCTTTGTTTTTATGCGTTCTCTTGATTTTTGACGACTATTTTTGTCACACACACAGATGGGGCTGTTGATTCTTAGGAGAAGCAAGAATTTCCTGGCCAATTGTAGAATAAAATTTTAAATTTTATAAATGGGTGTGTCTTATCGCCTGTGTCTGTGGAGCTTCGTTGTCTGCTCCAAAGCTTTTTTTTTTTTGAACAACATGCTAATTGGATATTTTCCGTCTTTTCAAGATCATATTGGTCTGACCCTCTTCAAGGATTGTGCAGCAATATCAGTCCATGTCTGCATTGACTCTTTTCCAATTAATTTCACCTAAATTTCTATTAGAACCCTCTGACTGGTTCTCTGACTATAAATCATGTTATCAATGTATCTGTTTGTTTGTTTTTATGGACTGAAGTGGCATCTTGAATGGGTTTTATTTTATCAAACAGCACGCAAATGTACTGATGATGGAAATTTGGCAACATGGTTTTAGGTGTGTGTAGTCTGAACTGTGAGAAAAATAATGCCTATGCTTGAATTTAGGCGTCAAGAAATTTCATGGGTAAACTAGATTCTATTATATTTTCCTCTTCATCGGTGTAGTTACGGATTTGAGATCCTGCAAATGTGATCATGGTTATTTTAATACACACTGGAAAATAGTAATTTTTGGCCCTTTTTTTTTTAATGACGGAGAACCACCCCATGGCAGAGTCCTTGATTCCTTAGGACTCACCCATGGAACCTAAACTCCCGGGGAGACTAACACAAAAAGTCATCGCCATGACCTACTTAAATCGCAGTTTGATTCCAGGGTGAATCGAACCTGGGACGTGGGGCTCATGCACACAAGTTCACCCTTACCACTTGGGCTACCCACGGTTGGATCAATTTTTGGCCAATTCTTGATAATGCAACAAATGGATTTTACCATTTATGGGCATCTATGTCATTAGTCATTACCTTTTGCATGAGGTTTCAGATGCTGCAGCATAGAGGATAGCCTTTGATTTTGAAGGATGAAAATCCTTGGATCTCGCTACTGTTTTATCTTGTCTCTTTTGTAGAAGGAATTATTGTATGAGCAGTCACATATACTAAATATTGGATATTCGACAACGGATGAGCTTAGAATCTTCTTCTTTAACACTTAAATGGTCAATTTGTATAGATTTCATGTCCACGATTTTCTTGTATCATTTGTCAATCACAGATAAGGTGTCTTTTGTACACATCCGGTGTATATGGACTATGCCTTACTATGTTCTATCAGTTAAATCATTTGTTACTTATAAAATAAAATATAGAGAACCGATACCTTCTAAGGTCTCAAGCTCAATTAAAGATAGTAGATGATAGCGTTAGAGATGGTAAGGTATTTAAGACCAGGGTTTTAGGCATGTTTAGTTTACTACTACTCTGTTTGGTCCCAGCTTAAATGTTTAACATTATCAGTATACAAGGTGCTACACTGAGTGGAACTTTAAGATGCTCCAGCAAATAGCAGCCCAGGCTTCAGATTGAATGTTTGGCTTATTGCAACACATTTCTGCAACGTTTTTTCTTGGTGCAGCACTAAAAATCTGAGAAGATTGGCATCACAGACGCATCAAACATCCAATCAGATAGTATGCAACGCGTTTCATTTGCTGATCATCCTTCTTTAGAAATTTTCATTTTGGGCTGTTCTCTGGTTATAAGATCATTTTTTTTCACTGCTGAAGCCATCAAACACTGTTGTGTTTGTTTATTTTAGTGCACGAGTCTCAGTTTATGAAAGGACAGGTTGCACATATTCTCCACCTTTTTCAGACACATGGGCCAGCTTTTAACACTATCACTAAAAGTTGCACAAAGTTGCATATCATTAGTTTTTTTTATTTTTGCTCTCTCTCTCTCTCGCTCTCTTATTTATTGATTCTGAAGTTTGAGAGATAAGGGAGAGAGAGAGTGCGTTAGGCATGATGATATTTGTTTAGGAACCCAACTGCCAACGATGTAGAATGAGGAAATAAGATTTGGTAGGTTTTGTAAGGTGGATTTGCATCCCATGGTGGAAATGGGTTTGAGGATTCAGTTTCCATCTCCCTTATTGGTAAAAGACATAAAGCAGATGATAAAGAGTTGCAAATGACGATACCAATGTCATAATCTCCCGAGTATGGAAGCCGTGTGTACATTCCTAGTGTCATTGCTGCTGCTTAGTCCTTATCAGTTTCGAGTACCAAACAAACACCTTTGTGATCCTTTTTGCCATATCTTACAAACAAATCTGGACTTCTGGGTTCCTTCTTCATTGCCTGCTGTCTCTCTTTGGATATATATATATATATAAATGTGAGAAATTCACTTTGTTACGATGTGATTCACTTTTTTACGAAAGGCATGCATGCCCAAAACTTTCTTTTAGAATTTGTACCTGACATTACTCTATATATATATATATATATATATATATATATATAAATCAAAACACTAATATTTTTTGTTATTATGTTGAGAATGTAAAAAAAAGGGACTAAACATGACTCTTATTTTGTGACGACGTGATGTTTTTTATTTGGAAAAATATTTGCATCCGCCCCACACCAGCACACACTCAACCTATTGAGTGTAAAAAAAAAAAAAAAAAAAAAGTGATGTGAAGTGTGTGCTAGTGTGGGGCTGATGCATAGCATTTCCCCATACCATTTCTTCCTCAAACCCCCTCATCGTTTTCTCAGCCATCTCGAGGTCTTTTAAAATTCTTTGCCCGAATAATTACATGTTGGCATTTACTTTTTTTTCTTTCACACTTTCCACAGGGACTATTAAATATTATAAGAGTATTATTTTTAAGAGAGTTATGTTATATATAGGCATTTTTATATATTTTTTTACGCATTATATTAATTTGATTGGTCAAAATAATTATTTTATATTAAAAAAATACGCAGTCAATCAAATCAGTAGAATGAAGTATGCAAAAATAATTGCATATAGAATTTTTATATTTATAACTCTTTGTGAATTGGGTAAAAAATGATTTGAAGAGATAATTACATGAGAACTTAATTTATAAATCGTCCAACTTGCAGATGAGTTTGTTCATCTTACTTGATGATGACAATGAACCTTACGACATTAGACTTTTAATTAGTGGCGTGACGAAAGTATATTTATTCACAGAAACATAAGGAGCTCATTTGGGTGCAATTGTGTGCTATAATACATAGAATATTAGATGGTACGTAGGAACTCAAAAGAATTCCCTTCATAAAATATTAGTTAGTACGTCTCTTTGAGGGGTCTTTTTGTAAATATTTCTACACTTCTGTAAATATAGATTCATTGTCGAACTATGTACACTGTTTTTCGTGCCTTTTATTTTATTTTTCTCTCATCGTTCTTAACACTTTTTATAGAAATTATGTTTAACACAAACAAATAATATTAGACTTTAGTCTTAATCATTAGATGTATTTTTATTTCTTCCCTGCTAAACTTGCAAACATTTATCTTTTTGTTTATATTCTTTCGTAAAATAAAATGAGATATTTTGTTAAAGATTAAATAAAATATTATTATAATATAATTTTTTATATAATTTTTATTTTAAAATATAAAAAAATTAAATTATTTATTATATATTGTATAAAAGTTTAAAAATATTATAATTATTATATAAGACGAGATAAGTTTGATGGGTAGTGATAGGCTTACTACCTATTTACTACCCATCTACTACTTGTAATGTATTTATTTTTTTACTATTTTATTTTAAGTATTTTTTTAACATCCTTAATCATTAAGAAAAAATTAAAAAAATATATAAATTTACTAATTATCACTTCCTTAACTATTAAATAAAATAAAAAATTATAAAAAAAATTAAATATAAAAAAAGTAGTAAATGAGTAGTAAGAAGGTAGTAATTGTATCATTTTCCAAGTTTGATTGTTCTCCGTCTCGTCGCCTGCTCTGTCGGCCCGATCACCTTCCGATTCATTCTCCGGTACCTACTATTCTCTCTTTTGTGTTCGTCTGCACTACTGTCGTATATATATAAAGAACACAACTTTATTTATTCCCTTAAAAAAAAAAAAAAAAAAAACTTTGTGTATCTCATTTTCTTGATCTACCCAATAAAATAAGTCATTTTCTCGTTTGTAGACTCTGCAAACTGCTTGGCATGATCCCCCCAAAGCAAAAAAATGGCAAGTAGCTCAGGTTTGGGTGTCTTTTTCTCTGGTGCATATCTGCTCAACACGTTATGCTCCTTTTGTATATACTAATCAACGATGATGATGATGATCATTAGGAAAAGTCTAACCAGTACTTGAGTACCAGCAGCCCCAAAAAGTAAACGCTGAAAAAAAAGATGAGAAATTTTGATGGGGAAAGAGAAAACCCCCACCAGAGCTGCCTTTTATTTATTTTATCTCCAACCAAAGAAAAAAAAAAAACCATACTTGTCAACGTCGCTCCCTCATTGCCTTCCTCCCATCAAGGGTCAATGGGTTTTCAGTAGTACTGCTATCCCCCAATGATGTTCGAGCTTTAGTCCCCAAAAGGTAAACGCTGATATGTCCATTTACATGGTACAGGTGCCACCACTCTTGTCCTGTCTTCTTCTTATTCCTCCTATTGTCTTGTCGTCCCGGTGACAAGGGAAGGGAGAGTACAACAGTAGAGATTCCCCTGGCTCCTGCTTATCCGCGATGTTTGTCAGACTGTTTACGGTTCTGATTCTTCTGTCTTCCTCTGTTTCTGCTGCCGCAGCTGCCTGCAACCCCCTCGATCGTGACTCTCTCCTCTCCTTCTCCCACAACGTTTCTTCCGCTTCCTCTCCTCTCAACTGGAGTTCTTCCGCCGATTGCTGCGACTGGGAAGGGATATCTTGCAAGCCTATCGATGACAAAGGTGATCTTCGGGTCACCCATCTTTTGTTACCCTCCAGAGCCCTCGCCGGCACCATCTCCCCATCTATCACGAACCTTAGCTATCTCACCCACCTCAATCTTTCCCGAAATAGCCTCATCGGTTCTGTTCCTTCCGGATTGTTCTCGTCCCCGATTCGGCTCCGTATCCTTGATTTGAGCTATAACCGTCTGTCCGGCGAATTCGCATCATCCTCCGCGTCCTTCAGCAGTGGTGCCTTCCAGGTTTTGGATTTATCTAGCAATCGGTTCTCTGGGGCAATCCCGTCTGCATTTTTCAACCTGGCGGTAGCAGCGGATAATTTGACAAGTTTCAACGTGAGTAACAACAGCTTCACGGGCTCTATTCCCACCTCTACCTTCGGTGTTAGTAACTCTTCACGCAACTCGGTCAGGTTCTTGGATTTCTCCTCCAATCAATTCAGTGGTCAAATTGTCCGTGGGCTTGGATTATGTTCCGTGCTGAAGATTTTCCGAGCCGGTTACAACGATCTCTCGGGACCCCTTCCACCTGACATTTACGATGCTGCGGCACTCGAAGAAATCTCGATACCTGCTAATAATCTCTCCGGAACTATTGGCCATGGTATCCTTCGCCTCACTAACCTCAAAATCCTCGAACTATACTCTAACCAATTGCAAGGCCCCATACCCAGGGATATTGGCAAGCTCTCCAACATGGAACACCTGCTTCTTCACATCAACAAGCTCACTGGTTCTCTGCCCCCATCTCTTTCGGATTGCAGCAATCTCATCACATTGAATTTACGGGTGAACCAATTGGTGGGAGATCTCGCTGCCTTCGACTTCTCCCCTCTTGTCAGCCTCAATACCCTTGACCTCGGCAACAACCAGTTCACCGGTAACTTCCCTCCAAGCCTTTACTCTTGCAAATCACTAAAAGCTGTTAGAATGGCCACTAATAACCTCACAGGGCAGATACTGCCCGACATAGTTGCGCTGCAATCTCTCGTTTTCCTCTCTGTTTCTAACAACACGCTGACAAACTTCACCGGGGCAATCAGGAATCTGATGGCCTGCAAGAACCTCAGTACTCTTTTAGTCTCCAAAAATTTCTATGGTGAACTAATGCCAGGTGATGATGACACATTGGATCCAGAGGGATTCCAAAATATCCAAATTTTAGCTTTGGGTGGTTGCGGTTTCCCTGGTGAAGTGCCCAACTGGCTTGCTAAGCTTAAGAAACTTCAGGTCTTGGACTTGTCTGTTAATAGGTTCGGAGGTTCAGTTCCTGCTTGGTTGGGTAGTCTGCCTATGCTTTTCTACATAGACTTGTCTGCTAACCTCCTCACAGGAGAATTTCCCGTGGAGCTCTGCCAACTGCCAGCGCTTTTGTCACAACAGGCTTATGAAAACTTTCAAATGGGCCAGACTCATCTGGAATTGCCAGTCTTTGTTATGCCCAACAATGCTAGCAAGCAACAGTACAATCAGCTTTCCAGCATTCCTCCAGCTATTTACCTGAATAACAACAGCCTTAGTGGCAATATCCCTTCTCAGATTGGGCAATTGAAGGTTCTTCATGTGTTGCATCTCAATGACAACAACTTCTCTGGCAATATTCCAGATCAAGTTTCTAACCTCAAAAACTTGGAGAGGTTGGATCTCTCCTCAAACCACCTATCTGGCCAAATCCCTGCTTCACTTAAAGGTCTAAATTTCTTATCTTGGTTCAGTGTTGCAAACAATGATCTTCAAGGACCAATACCGATGGGAAGTCAGTTTGACACTTTTCCCGCTTCCAGTTTTGCCGGGAATCCACGGTTGTGTGGCACAATCCTGCAGCGTACTTGCCCTAGTTCACA
This sequence comes from Juglans regia, assembly GCF_001411555.2. NCBI lineage: Eukaryota > Viridiplantae > Streptophyta > Magnoliopsida > Fagales > Juglandaceae > Juglans > Juglans regia. The sequence goes on from NC_049907.1 coordinate 42,371,711, forward strand.
AAGAGTTGAAACTCATAAAGGTTCAAACAAAAGGCTTATTATTGGAGTCCTTGTGGTCTTTTTGGGAACTGGTTTTATTTTCACCGTGCTAGCAATGTGGATATTGTCTAAGAGGAGGGTCATTCCAAGAGCGGACACTGACAAGATTGATTCTGAGTCAATTTCTAGCAACTCCAATCCACTGGTTCCTCTTGGGATTGACAAGGATACCAGCATGGTAGTATTGTTCCCAAACAATGATAATGGAATCAAGGATCTCACTATATCTGAAATCTTGAATGCCACAGAAAATTTTAGTCAGGCTAACATCATAGGCTGTGGGGGTTTTGGTTTGGTTTATAAAGCAACATTGACAAATGGCAGCAGGTTGGCTATTAAAAAACTCTCAGGAGATTTGGGACTGATGGAAAGGGAATTCAAAGCAGAGGTAGAGGCTCTGTCCACAGCCCAACACCAGAACCTGGTTGCCTTGCAAGGTTATAGCATGCATGAGGGCTCTCGGCTACTAATGTATTCCTACATGGAGAATGGAAGTCTGGATTACTGGTTGCATGAGAAGGCCGATGGTGCATCTCAACTAGATTGGCCAACTCGACTGAAAATTGCACAGGGAGCAAGCTGCGGGGTGGCTTACATGCACCAGATATGCGAGCCACACATTGTGCATCGTGACATCAAGTCCAGCAACATCCTCCTTGATGACAAGTTTGAAGCACATGTTGCAGATTTCGGATTGTCCCGATTGATTAATCCGTATCAGACTCATGTTACAACTGAGCTTGTTGGTACCTTGGGGTACATTCCCCCTGAGTACGGGCAATCATGGGCAGCCACTTTGAGGGGAGACATGTACAGTTTTGGGGTTGTTATGCTTGAGCTACTCACTGGGAAGAGGCCTATGGAGGTATTCAAACCGAAGATGTCCAGGGAGTTGGTTGTCTGGGTGCAGCAACTGAGAAGTGAAGGCAAACAAGACCAAATCTTCGACCCTCTCCTTATAGGGAAGGGCTTTGAGGAGGAGATGCTGCAGGTCCTTGATGTGGCCTGCATGTGCATCAGCCAGAATCCTTTCAAGAGACCAACCATCCAGGAAGTTGTCGATTGGCTGAAGAATGTAGGGGCAACCCCCCTAGACCAGAATAAGGAGTAGTGTACAATTCCTTCGACACATCTTTTGAAAAGATATGTATACTTGTAACAAAATTGCAGCTATTAAAGCAGATTTTATGCCACTTTACCTTTCAAACATCTTTTGTCCCATTATGTTGCTTTGAAGATGAGATTAAGTGATTCAGTCCTTAGGAACCTCTAACTAGGGATCGATGACCTATGTTATAAAGGTAATCACTTGCCTATCTGGTTGTACCTAAATGTAGAGTTTTACTGCTTTGCTCATAACCTGTCATGTAAATAATTGTTTTAGAACAAATTTTGATACCCCAATTGGACTAAAAATGATAAAAGGTCTCTGAGGTTGCTCATGTTTAAACTTGTCAATCTGTTGGGTATGACTCTTTCAATTGGAATCTGTCAATTACTCTGTTTTCTAGTTATCTAGACCATCCAAAGATCTGCAATAGTGTAGATATTTTGTCTTCAATATTCAAGCATGGACAAGATGAGAAGCACCCCTCTTTCTTAATGTTGGGAATTTGTTTTATGTTTCTTGATCGTAATCATAGTTTCAATGCATTCCTGAACAGCAGTGCAGGTTCTCCAATGAAGTATGTAGTTGGAACCATCTTCTTAAGATCCTACTAGATCTATGCGGACATGAGAAATTTGTGTTTTATTTACCATGCTAATTGAATAAAACAGTCTCGCCTCGTATTAGGACAGTTACCTTGTTTCACTGGATCCTGTAATTTGTATGTGAAATTGATTGACGTTTCTGTCAAATCTCCAGCACTGGGAAGGGTGTTTATCACTTGTATTTCTGAGGGAAAAATTGCTTGGTGCACGGGTAAACGGACCATGCACATAGCAGAAGTCTTTCTTCTTCCAAAGAAGAAATACTTCCATTCCATCTTAATTCATGCTCTTTGTTTCAAATTCCTTTCCTCTGTAAACTCCACACAAAGTGCAATTAAAGAGGCTGTGTGATTCAGTACAAGCTCTAGATTTCGCCATTACCCGTCAACTAGCGAATGCATTATGCATCTCTCACACAAGCACACACTCAAAAAATGATAAAAACTAGTTAAATGAAAAGCAACTGAGAATCCAAGAACATGTCACGACATGGTAAATATGTTGGTATATATAATTACCCACGATTACAACTTTGCTATTACAACATGTCAAGTGTTCCCTCCATTTTCATGGATCTAAAACATTTTCTTTACGCTGCTTCCAAAGAAAGAAAAAGGACAATGGATAGTGTGTTACAATCAAACCTTCCAACATCAGCTTTAGCCGAACAACGTTATATATAACATAAAAAGACCCTTCATGTCAACTTCATCAAAGTTGAATCTTGATAATCCGATGGTGAAAAAGAATGAGCGTGGCTACAGATTCATCTCTCCTGTGCCTCAAAACCCAAGGAATTTCCAATTGGGTCAAAAAGAAAAGCACTGAACTGTGAGAGGAAGCCATAGAAACCACACCATACCCCATAAAACCAAACCGGACTGGCACAAATGACAAAGTCTAATGAAGGAAGAGATGTAATCTACTTGGGATTGAAAAAAATAAAAACAGGATGTGGACTGAGAGAGATAGAGGGTGATTTATTTATAGATGAACTGGAGAGAATAGGGGCGCTAGTCATCTCCTTGAATATACCAGCAAAGGAGCATGGTGGCACAGCGGCGCAGGATATATATACGAGCACGTTGCTCCTTCACCAACGAAGCACACTTTCTGCTGAAGCCATTCCCCTTTCTCTTTGCAGAGACCTTGGCTCCACACGTGTTGTATTGCTGGAGTTCTACCATGGCTGATGCCATCATTCTCTTTAGTTTATGCAAAGAGAAAGAAAGAAAGAAAGAAAAAGAAAGAGCTCACAACAGAGCTTGAGGAGACGTGTGGGGTAGAGGGGGTAAAGTATATATACAACCACAAAGCTTAGCAGGAGATGGTTGACCGGGCTTTGAAAATTGAAGGGAATGAACATGGTCAGGTTCGAAAACTGAGGGATTTGCAGCCTCAGCAGCATAGTTTTCTGTGAAGAAGAGGGGGCGTGAACGTGGGTTTAAACCAGTAATATAATGGAATTACAATATAGTAATGCTCCTACCGATGTTAGTGAGATGGGATGGAGTGCAGAATCGAAGAGGATTAATTAGAAAAGTGGCAAAGGCAAGCATGAAAAAAGGAGGCCTGCTTAACCCAGACAAGGCACGAGATTTGGCTCTGGGAACAGTGTCCCGGCAACGTAACCTCAATTCTGAGGTGGGACGTTGGTTTGGTTGGATTCTACCTTGCTTGATCAGCTATACAGGGAGAAAGAGAGAATACTTGGCTTCTTTTTTAATTTTATTCAGTTATTTAAGACAAGGTACCCTACGTTGATAAGGTAATTTATGTATACCAAACATGATCTTAGTGCATAATCTTCTCTTCAGTGCTGTCAGTAGCGTATTATGGGTGTCTAACCATGGTCATCTACAGCTCATTGGTCCCCCCCGTCCCCTCCCAAATTTTAAAAAAATAATCGATTGTTGATGGATGATCTTGTAAAGTTTGTTCCCCTTTGGGTCAAACATTGATTTTTGCATTTGGGTAGTGAGATATTCTCGTGTATTTTGTAAATAGTAGTGAAAAATAACGATAAAATATTAAATAATAATGAATAATAAAAAAAAAAAAGTAAAAAATAATAAATTATAGTAATGTATTCTCAGGTATTATGAAACTGAAGCCAGTAGTGCTCATCACAAATTATTCTTTTTGGTTCATGATAATATTTTCCACTTTCTAAAAACAAAGAAAAAAAACTTGTACTAGAGTTTAAGCAATATAATATAATTACTGAGGTTTGCTGCACATTAGCCGAAAGCCGCAGCACACCTCACATATATATATTTTTTTTCACTCAATGTGTTGAGTGTGCTGAGCTGATGCACAAATTAATTCATAATTACTTCCACAGGCTTCCTTTGTGGATTTTTTTTTTTTTTGGCAAATCAACTAATCATACTGACCATATACAGAATTCACAGCCTTTTGCAACCAAATGAATCACTCCCATAACTACAATTGAAAGGATCGTGCTGCAGCCCATATATTGTATGTGTTTTTTTTTAAGTTGTTTTTTATATAATTTTTTTTAATATTTTTTAAAAAATAAAATAAATTTAGAATATTATTAAAAATACTTTCTTAATCAAAAAGTAAAAAAAAAAATTATTAAAAAATACTTCTTTAATCACGAAGTAAAATAAAAAATTATAAAAAAATATTTTATATTTTATTTCATGATTAAGCAAGTATTATTTAATAATATTATAAAATTTTTTATTTTTTAAAAATATTTAAAATTATTAAAAATATCTATATAAAAAAAAAATTAAAAAATACTCCAGCGGTAGCTCCCAGCGGGAGCCCAGCGGGAGCTCCAGCATTTTCCCAATTGAAAACTCGTGGGGTGACTAGATCACCACAGCTTTCCCATCTCATTACTAAAAGTCTAAAACCAGCAGGGGAATACTGATCAGTTTGTCTAAATACACATGTCGAGTTTTGGGGCCAGGATGGGAAAAAGCAACACCAGAGCAGCTTATCCAACTAATCAGATATTAATGGTCAGGTTAGGTTAATAATAACTCTCTTTAATTTACCAAATGAGTTGCAAAAGAAAATGAATCGAACCATACTTTATATTTGGATCATATAACGAGGGCTGGATACTCTTTAAGATTTGTATCCGAAGCTATATCCTTTCCGAATATCACGATTGGTCAATGCAGACAACTTCAATCTGTATAGATATGGTTGCTCGAACCCTGTATAATGCATGAAGCTTGCACCATATCCAAGTGCTGAAACACTAATCTTTCTTTGATTTATTCATGTCGCTGTCAATATGATCAAGCAATTGACACCTTCAACGGTATGGTTTTTGCTTTTTTTAGATAAATGATATTTGCACTCATAGAGTCTATGCGCGAGCGCCGTGCAACTTTTCTGAAAAAAATAAAAAAAAATATGAAATATATATGAAAAAATTAATTTTTTAATAGTGAACCTTATTATTTTTTAAAAAAATTACACGACGTTTACACAACTCATGACTGTATCTAATATTACTCTTTTGTTTATTACTCACGTGGAAAGCTAAATGAAGTGTAAAAAGGATCTAAGAAGTTCTTAAAAATCTGCAGATAGCATTTGAAGTATTGCCAGGTAAGTTGGTAACTGAAGCCTGAGTTAAGAAAAACTCTTCATTTTTTTTTTTTTTCTAATTAATCTGGTGTATGCATGCTCACATGGGGTGCCTGGATTCTTCACATCCAATGTCTATGTGAGGGACAAGAGCACGAGAGCTATATATCTATCGATGCTTATTAGGAAATATTCCAGACTCATTGGCCATGCCGTGTCAAGTATGACTATGGCCAGCTGCATGCTGCACATGGGGTTTGATTTGGTCTATCTTTTATCTTTTTATGAGGAGGTGCGGTTTATATAGTGAGATGAGATGATATAATTTTATATAAAAATTAAAAATTAAAAATTAAATAAAATATTATTAAAATATTATTTTTTAATATTATTATTGTTTTGCTATTTGAAAATTTTGAATTATTTATTATATTTTACGTAAAAATTTAAAAAAATTATAATAATAAAATAAGATAAAATATTTTCAGTGTCCAAACGTGGAGATCTCCCGAAAAGTGGTATCTCATTTTCATTCATTTTCTTTTTTCCCTTGTTCCTGAGTAGATTCTCGAAGTTCTCAGAGATCTAGTGGGAGATAAAATAGTAGAACAGCTAGCAACATTACTTTACAGAAACATGGACTTTGCAGAAGATCCTGGGTCGTCGAATGTTCCCTTCATATTCGTATTTGGACCTAATGCAGTGAATGCCCAAGAGTGTTTCGCAAGCTCCCATAGTCTTTTGATCTTCACCTCTGAAAATCTCGTACCAAGGACCACCACGTACATAAAATTAATCACTTTTAAGGAATTTGGCAAACCTGATCCTTTAATTATTCATGGCATCGGCTTTTTCAATGTTCTGGTACATACTGGTGTACTTTTGGGTGTTTGTAATTCTAAGCAAAGTTAAGACTTTTAAGTAACTTGCAACTACAATTCTGAGTTAGTTGAAAACTTGAAAGAAAAACTCGCGTAGTGGCGATGGCAGATTCCGGCTTTGTTTGTTTAGTTGTTAAGCCATGTGAATTGGTGGCTCGGTGTTAATGCCTAAAAATAGTGCAACAAGTTAGAAGGAAAAAAGAATAATTCACAGCCCGTTGAGACTGTTCGGACTTCGATTGGTGTGGTTTGGAGCCCTTGGCAATAGTCCAATGCAGTTATATGAAATCGGTGCGTACATCCATGACAGCGAACAGAAAATAAATGCAGAAAAAATAAAGAAGAGAGAGACACACATATTTACGTAGTTCAATATTGAGCCTACGTCCACGAGTCGTTTGGGAAGACGAATATGTTATAATGTGTTTATTTTACAGTTTCTCATAATCTCTCATCATCATTATATAATAGAGATCGAAATTCTATTTTATGAGGAGATCTCGTTGCTAGAGTTCGAGTTGTAAGGTTGAAGGAGTTGAAAAAGTCCTTGTGAAGCGGTCTGGTCTCTTCTCTTTATCCTCTACCCCTTACCTATTTTAGGTCACGTCTCCCATCTTCCATGTCACGTCTTCACTTTTTTCTTTGACACCTTTCTCATTCTGTCTTTTATTCCCTCCTCCCATCTTTTTTTTCTTTCCTCCTGAAGAGACTCTCCTGCTTGGGCTAGACCTAGAACCCATTATGGGCCTGTGATGTTTTTTCCCCTCCAATGAGTTTATCCAAATCGGGCAGACATGCTCGCTAGGCTTTGGGGCTCACACCTTTTGGGCCCATAACAATCATGAATGAATCAATATCAGTGGCAGATCTCCACTCGGGAATGAGAAGATCAAGTACTAGTTTTGTAACATATAATATAATTTTTTCAAATTTTAAAACACAAATAGTATTAAAAATTATATTTAAATAATATATTAAATTTAAAATATTTTTATTCAATTTGTTTTTAATTTTTTAAAATATAATAAAATATCTTAACTCAAACAATTTTATTAATATTTACAAATAATACGAGATATTCTAAATGTCCAAACAAGACCTTACGAAATAACTTGACAAATATGCTGAAAGATAACTACTTTTGGAGATTTATAAATATAAATATAATCTTTTGTTATATTTTAAACAAATCAAAAAATAAATATATTTTTTTGTTTTCTTAACCTCTATTAAACCCTGTTATTATGCATCAAACAAAGAGTGTTCAATCCAGCTAGTCTTGACACTATATAGGAGCCACGTCCATAGCAATGCTCGTGCTCAACTCATCCAACCCAACATCTCATCTCATGAGGCATCCATCCCCTCGAGGAAATTAAAACGTTTTTATTTTTTCAATTTACATCTTCCCATCTAGAATCCTATATATGTTGGGGCAGAGATAATTGTGTTATGTATTTTAGACTAATGTTACGTACAGTTATAGAATGCGTAAATACTGTGTAGTCATTTTGAAAAAGAGTGAGATCCATTATTAAAAAATTAATTTCTTTTCATGTTGGTCTCATATTTATTCACTTTTTTCAAAGTGACTATATGGCACTTGCACACTCATGACTACAAGTATAATTTCTCTTTTATTAATAATGATCAATGGATCTCTTAAGACATCATTAAACTGATTTTTAAAGTCACGTGTTGTGTTTTGTTTGTTTATGTTTTTATTTCTCTTGGATCAATCGTGACAGTTATTCCTTACATTTTTAAACGTTTACGTTTGGATTTATTTAGAGCCCTGAACTTGGGGCCTGGCTGCCATAACATGAATTTAGAGAATCTTATAGCCCCCCACCCCTAATTTAATTGGACAAGTTTGAGGATTGAGATGTGAAAGAGAATTTTATAAATAGTAATAAAGTAATTTATGAATAATAATGAGATAGTTTGAGTTACGTTTATAGAGTTTTAGAAAATAAGAAAGAAAAAATTAAATAAAAAATATTATAAAGTTAAAATATTATTATAATATAATTTTTATTTAGAAATTTGAAAAACTTAAATTGTTTTTTATTTTTTATTTGAAAGTTTGGAAAAGTTGTAACGATTAGTTTAAAAAAATTATAATAATTAATTTAAAAATATTTGTATTTGAATGATATTTGAAAAGGAGATGAAATTTTTTTTTTCCAAAAAAGCCATAAATCACTTCCCATGAGATGAGATCCAACAACTTTAGCCCATGAAAGTCAATAAATAAATCCCATTGGCACTGGCCCAAAACGGCTTGATGTGCTTCCGGCTCTTTTGCACTCGATCCTTTAACACGTGTCATCGTCACTATTATTATTATTATTATTATATATTATTTTAACAAGAGACACACGTGGAAAAAGAGATTTCAATATGTGATTATGAAATTTGCTTTGATTAAGTTTCGTTTATTTTTACAATTCATCTCAATTTATATTATCTTATCTCATTTAATTATTATAATTTTTTTAAATTTTTACACAAAATAAAATAAATAATTTAATTTTTTTTTAATTTTAAAATAAAAATAATATTAAAAAAATATATAATAACAATATTTTATTTAATTTTTAAATTTTATCTCAATTCATCTCATTTGTAAAAATAATCGCATGTTACTCACTGAAAAATGAAGAGAGACAAGACAATACAATATAGGAGAACCGATGATATAATATGATATAATATATAAAATAATAAAAGGAAAATATTTTATTTATAAATTTTATAAAAATAAATTCATAAAATGATTCGATTTTTTTTATATAATTTGTTAAATTGTAAATATATATATATTTTTTGCTATGGAATGAAGTAAATTAATCTCTTTATATAACCAACCTCTTAGGAATATACAACAAATCAACCTTCTTTATTTCGCTTTGTCTTTAGGGAATTAAGTAACTCAAAAGTAAAATTATACCGAAGTCTTGGAAAACGCCAAAATCTTTTCTCAAATTGAAAACAAGCTTTGAGACGAGATTATGTACTTTCATTCCAATTTCATCTGCTGAAAAAGTGCCTGAGCTTACTAATTTGATTTGACGTTCATGAGAGTGAATGAAACTTAAATATCATTTAATAAATGAGGAGAAGGAAGAGCACAACCGGAGAAATATGGGCGCTTGAATTTTTGACACGTAGCACTCAACATGTGTACCTAAGACGACCATAATCATAACACAACAAACTAAAACAAACGGTCAAAGAAGGGTTGGTGGCAAACGATTATCAACACGTGAGTAATGCTAACTACAAAGTTAAACAGACATATTTTATGAAGATTTAATAGATAAAGCTCACCACCACATCGGAATCAATCAAAATCTGTTTTTTTTTAGTGGATTAATTTTTAAGGAGGATAAAAACTTCATATATATTTTTTTAATTTATGAATTAGGAGTGATTTAGATTCAGAAATGAGTTGAGATTATTTGTGAATAGTAGAATAAAAGTTAAATTATTTATTATATTTTATATAAAAATTTAAGAAAGTTATTTTGAAATTTGAAAAAATTGAATTGTTTATTATATTTTGAATGAAAATTTGAAAAAATTGTAATGATGAGATGAGATGAGTTGATATGGATTGAAATGAATTACGAATACAAACAAGACCTTAGTCACACGACAACTACAACCTCATTACATATTACGAGTAATTCCCAATTTATTGTATATATTCTTTTCATTTTCCAACATATTCTCATTTTCGAGCACATGTTCTTGTTCTTTCTTCAAGAATACTTGCTAGCCATGATTAGAATTCATTATCTACTGTCTCATCATATTTATTTGCACCAACATTTTCTTAGGAGTGTTCCAAATTTGAGAGTTGAATTAGATGATTAAACCATGATATTATCCTTATTTATGATAGGAATAACACAATTATTTGAATTAAAGAATATAATACAAATAATTAAATTTATCTATTATTCTTATTAGATTAAATTTTTAGGATAAGTAGTAATTTCACATAATATTTGAGCAGCAGTCTTAATTTCAAATCTTGAATTTACACTCTATTATATTTAATGAAATATTATACATATTGAGTTCACTTATTGAATAAGAATTCTTATATGTTAATAATATAATATAAATAATTAAATCTTTCTTTTTATTTTTTATTTTTTTAATCAAGTTAAACTTTTTAAACAAGTGAACGAGGACCAAGTGATACTGAACGTGGAGCCACGGCCATGCTGTGGGACCATGTAATTTTTTTCTCCAGGAAAACCAAAACATGAACGACAGATGGTCATGGATTGATAAAATCGAAGGGAAGATGCAGAGCATGAGATTGAAACGTAACACCCAATTATTACCTAACAAAATTATATGTTTGAAGAAGTTGCAAATAGGGATTGTTACGCATAATTGGGACCCCCAAAATCAGCCGATCGAATTAGCTTAGTTTGCTGGATTTGGAGGTGTGCAACTGTCTACTCTTGTCTTTGACCAGGCGTTATATACATACATATGCTGTCTGCACGACTGTCGTAGTGGTGGCGGAAGTAGTGCCATTGACCAAAGAGGACAGAGAGGCATTGTTGGGTCTGAGGAGGGAACGGTAGGTATGGTTTGAAGGGTGCGTTCTGAAAGGCAGTTAAGCAACTTAAGCTAACGGTCTCCTCCCATCTTCTTAACCCCTTTTGTCTCTGAATCATAAAGTAATTAAAGAAAGCGTAATGGCGCGACCCAGATTTGGAAATGCAAGAATGGCATCATCCGCTCGTCCTGGACTGCTAACCAATGGTCAGCCACCAAATCATCTAGATTTGGAACTAATGACGCTATCCCCTTTTAAAGTTCCCACTTCTTGTTCACTCCAGATCCCTGCCTCGGCTTCATTGTTCCACTTCATCCACTTCTTTCGAAAAGGAAGAGGAGGAGGAGGAGGAGGAGGCTCTTCACCTTCACTCCTGCAGCTTCTCTATTGCTCAGATATTCATATTTTCTCAGCTGTTTGCACCAGCAAGTAATGAAAATTTTCCATCTTTTCTTTCTTTTGTTAAAGTTTTGTTCTTGTTTCGTACGCTGAACTTGATCTATTCCTGTGAGCTTATTGGCGGTGATGCAATTGATAATGACATTAGCTCTTTGGTTTGTTATCCCATTGTAATGCAAGATCATTCTAGTTTGTTCGCTATAAATGCTGTTAAGCTCTTCATCAGTTCGAGTTCAGTTTACTCAGTTTACTCAGATTGATCTTCATGATTGACTTTGAAAAATGATTTTGAATTTGCATTTACTTATGTTACCGATGGATCTTATTCTTTCTCTCCTTGGGATTCAGCCATTTAAGAACTACTTATACCACGTTTATGTTAACTTGGTGTATGAATTTAGAGATAATGGTGATAATGTCAGTTGATATCAGAACATTGTGCTGGAGGATTGTCTTAGAATCTCGCAATTTAAGAATAGGAGAATGAACATTCATTGATTCCGTCAAGGAAGATGAAAGGTTTAAGACCAAGTTTATGGTTAGAATAAGTTTGGATCTGTGACAGAAATCCAAACTGTTGGATTAGGCTTGATAGGTAGAGTTTTTTTGTGCTAGTCGCAGAATTATAGCTCAAATAGAAACTTGTTTTTATCTCAGAACCTAACTAAGTTCTGGAGATGGTTAATTTTCTTGTATTAACCATTTAGTTTCTCCTACTCTTCAACTGAAAACGATTTTGAATTTTTCGTGTTAATTGAATTCATAACCTTTGTTTGACTGTAACTACAGGTCCCGGGGCTTGAAACATGGCTGAGGATTTGGATAAACCATTGCTAGATCCCGAGAATTTCAATCGAGATGGGATCGATTTGGTATGTTTTAAGAAATCATTGCAAGTACCACAGTTTGACATTCACCCTCTGTATCACTATTAACATCTTCCAAACGCTATGATTTTATAGGAGCGCATACCATTGGAAGAGGTTTTTGAACAGCTTAGAACATCACGGGGAGGACTTTCAACTGAAGATGCTGAAGCCCGAGTGAAGCTTTTTGGCCTAAACAAGCTCGAAGAGAAGCCAGTAAGTTTAAGAAATCTGTAATTAGTAAGAGATCACGATTATTTTTTGAAGCAAATAGAAGAGTCAATCCAAGCTGGATTTCAGATCAACAGCATTAACCAACTTGGCTCTTGACTACAATTTATCTTTATATATAGCTGAATAATATTGTTCGATACCATATTGCTTGTGGCTTATTTACAAAATTCAGAGTGGCTCTTTCAGAGAGTAATATTCATGGTGTAAAAAAGTTCATCATTTTAAGTTGATCTCTAACTTTGGAAACCGCCTCCTTTTTCCCTTTTGATGCAGGAGAACAAATTTTTGAAATTTCTAAGTTTTATGTGGAATCCCTTGTCATGGGTTATGGAAGCTGCAGCAATAATGGCAATTGTCCTTGCCAATGGCGGAGGAAGTAGCCTATATCCTAGCATGCAATTTCACTTAATGAATCTTCTTTCTTTATTTTATTTTTTGTGCCTTGCTCCTGTACAATTTAAGAAGCTAATCTGATTTGTTCATACTTCAGGGGGAGGGTCCTGACTGGCAAGACTTTGTAGGGATCGTTTGCCTACTCATTATCAATTCAACAATCAGTTTTATTGAGGAAAACAATGCAGGGAATGCTGCAGCAGCACTTATGGCCCGTTTAGCTCCTAAAACGAAGGTGTGACACTCTGATTGATGCCTTCAGCTGGGAAAATAGTTAAATTTGTTTACAACATGACCAAATTTTACCTTGCATTAGTTGGCTTCTTTTTTGTCATACTTAGGGAATGCCATACATTTTAGCAAAAATCATTGAACGGAACCTTCTTCTGAAAATATGATTTCAGTTTACAGTTTATGGTGTATCTACTATGCTACTTTGCCCCCCCTCCCCCCGGGGGGCTACTGTCACTACCTTGCTATTCCTGCTTCAGCATCCATATGCACTTGCACAAGCATACACATATGGGCATGTGCAGACAAGCTCTAGTGAAAAAAATAATGCCATTACTTGCAGGGTTCTTTCTTTAACCTTGTTGGTCAAGTTAGTAATAATAAACGAATAAAGTTCTAATGACAAACACTTCCAAGGAGCTCCTAATAATATAGAGTTGAGAAGTGTGATTCAGTGGGAAATGAGCCTGTAGAAGAGGCCTTAGAGGTTTTCTCAGCTTCCTTGATCTTTTTAAGGATCTTATAAATGTTGGATTTTTTGTAGCTTTTACTTCTAGTCTCCTTTATCCATCAAAGGATGCCCATTCCTTGGGGTTCTTTTTATTGCCTAAGATTTTCAAATAACAACTCTTTTATGTACGATAAAATATCAACACACCATCTCTTCATGCAGGTTCTCAGAGATGGGCAGTGGCAGGAGCAAGATGCAGCTATCTTGGTACCAGGAGATATAATTAGCATAAAGCTTGGAGACATCATTCCTGCTGATGCTCGCCTGCTTGAAGGAGACCCACTAAAAATTGACCAGGCAAGTGCTTCTCAAAAGCTAAATAAGGAGCTGTTTTATTATACTGCACTCTCAGCGTGTGTCTATACTTTCTGTTGGGTTATTATACCTTTGTCTTCCAATGTATCTGATATAACTGCTTATATAGTACCTGTTATAATAGGTCTAATGTGTATTTTGTCTGTGCAGTCAGCTCTTACTGGGGAGTCTCTACCTGTCACTAAGAGGACGGGTGATGAAGTATATTCTGGCTCAACATGTAAGCATGGAGAGATTGAAGCTGTAGTGATAGCAACTGGTGTCCACTCTTTTTTTGGAAAAGCCGCACATTTAGTTGACAGCACCGAAGTTGTTGGTCATTTCCAGCAGGTGACTTAGAAATTCTTTATTATGCTGTTGTAGCATTATGAAAATTTTGATTTCCAATTATAATGTGACATCATAACTTGTTTTCTGCAGGTCCTTACCTCCATAGGGAACTTTTGCATTTGCTCTATAGCTGTGGGAATGATTCTTGAGATTGTTGTCATGTTTCCTGTACAGCATCGTTCATACAGGGATGGGATTAACAACCTTCTTGTTCTCTTAATTGGAGGAATACCCATTGCTATGCCGACAGTATTATCTGTGACACTTGCTATTGGTTCTCATCGACTATCTCAACAGGTGCAAGTCATTATATGATAGAGCTACTATGGAATTTATACTACCAAAGTTTCTGCAGCAAATAAATAAGATGAAGTTAAAACCAAAGCCTATCAAAATAGTGATCATATTTGCAAAATGAAACATATTTCGACTTTGTGCTTTCCTCCATTAACAAACACAATGTGAAACTCAAAAAACCAATATTGAGATTGTTCGAAATGTTATATTCATTTTTGAAGGGTGCCATTACAAAAAGGATGACAGCAATTGAAGAAATGGCAGGAATGGATGTCCTTTGCAGTGATAAAACTGGAACTCTTACTCTGAATCGCCTCACTGTTGATCGGAACCTTATTGAGGTACCAAATCTCACTCACGAGAACTTCCATACAAGTAGAAATTCTATTTATAAGCCAGTGTGGATAACATACCTAGTAAAGTGCTTACGTGGCATAATTTAATTTGAAAGAGAAATTTTAAATTTTGAATCTTACAAATTAAATCCTACCATTTAAATGATGTGGATGATGTGCTCTACACAGCGGATTGAGAATAGAATAACTCATGAACTTATACTTTTCTGCACATAGCACATCATGATCACAAATTTTAAATTATTAGGTATGTTTATCTGATATGTTTTTGCCATGGAAATCCACCTTTTGTGCCCCAAAAGTTTTGCAAACATGAGAGAAGTAGATAAGTAGTTAGATTGACAGTTAAGTGACACAACTCAAGTAGTTTTCATTCAGTCAAGAGCTTTCAATTTTGCCAGTTGTAGGCAGAATGCTATCCAACTTGAAACTTCCTCCATTTTTTGCTTATTTTAGGATGGTTTTAGATGTACTGATTGAGTCTGATTGAAAGGTTGGTGCTGATCCTGTAGAAACCCTTTGCATGTTTAAATATTATCTTAAAATATAAGTCATCAAATTCCTTGAAAATATATTCATAGTAGCATGCCGAGGGACAATTTCATTCATATTTTTCCTTTGTTATTGTGCCCTGAATATGTGTGCAACATTAATTATTCTGCATCACACTTTCTTATGGAGAATTCATATTCATGAAATAAACAAGATTCTCGCTAAGTTTTTTTATTTTATTTTGAAATAGCCAAGTTATTTTGGTTAGCTGCATCTCATCTATTTATTTCATGGGAATGCTAGTCTTACTCTGTTTTTCTACTTGAATTCATACTGGGCTTGGGAAATCTATGTAGCATATATGACCATGATGGTCATTTTGTTGATGAAGTTGTGAAAAATTAAGATCTGTGGTTAGGGGTAAGAAAAGAGAAGTGTGAAATCATTGTGTTTATGGCTCTTTTTTCATGAGAAGACGCATTTTATCTATTGGATCGAAAGATCTCTATGTTGGATATATCAGTCTCAAATATTATACATCACAACTGAAGATGATTAATTACCATGTGATTAATTACCATATCATACAGCTCCTGGTTTCTCTTTTCTGATTTCAATAAGAAGCTTCTGAATTTCTGTGCATGGAGCTCTGAGAAGATCCTAGTAATTCAATTCCCTCATTTGTTCTAATAATCCTAACAGTAACTCATATATGCACAGGTATTTAACAAAGATATGGACAAAGACACAGTTGTCTTGCTTGCAGCCAGAGCAGCAAGACAGGAAAATCAAGATGCTATTGATGCAGCCATCACTAACATGCTTGCTGATCCAAAAGAGGTAGCGCTATAAATAAGATATCTCAGTTCTACTGAGGTTTACTACTTCTATTCCTTTGTTTGGGTATGTTTGCTTATATGCCTGAAACTGAGTGTCTGTCATCTTTAGGCACGCGCAAATATCAAGGAAGTGCATTTCCTTCCATTCAATCCAGTGGACAAACGTACTGCAATTACATATATTGATTCTGATGGTAACTGGCATCGTGCCACCAAAGGAGCTCCCGAACAGGTATCCATATTTTCATAAAGTACAATCATATATTTCATTTTTCCTGATTTTTCCTTCCCCCATGACCTTTTAGAGCAAAGTTCCAACCCCTGCATTGATGAGAAGTCACAAAAATGGGTTCCTTAACTCAATATTTTTACGAATAAATTGCCAACCATAAGAATGTGGTGTACCAAATTCAACTTATCTTTCAGGACTTTGTATCAGAGCATGATATATTTTCTAAATTGTTTGCCTAAACTGTCAGATTCTTGATCTTTGCCAAGAGAAAAACGAGATTGCTGGAAAAGTGCATTCTATCATTGACAAATTTGCCGAGAGGGGCTTGCGATCTCTAGGAGTTGCTTATCAGGTAGCATGGCTATCTTTTTAGCTTTTTATTCCCGATGTTAATTGGTCAGACTGGTGAGTTAAATCGATAAGTTTGCACTTCAAGGATAAAATCTTGAAATTGGATAGCATTTCATCATTTAAGCAGTTATTTAGAAGCCATATCATTTGATGCTGTCTCACTGACATGTTCATTGACTTCATTTGATCAAACTTTAAGGAAATTCCTGAAAGAACTAAGGAGTCTCCTGGAAGTCCTTGGACATTTTGTGGTTTGTTACCCTTGTTTGATCCTCCAAGACATGATAGTGCTGAGACCATCCGCAGAGCTCTTAACCTTGGAGTCAATGTTAAGATGATTACAGGTACTTTTGGATTTCTAATGATGACAAATAGTTCAAATATTTCCAAGATTCCATTTCCATCTTTATTTAGAGTAGTCTTTATGTCTTGACATTGAAGATTTTTCTCCTATGAATTGTTTCCACTTAGTTTAGCTAACACTAAGAGAGTTTAATTTAATTTCAATAGATAGAGGTCACCTCTTTTTTGTCTCTTCTATAACTTGTTTTTTATGTGACGAGACATTTTCTTCATCAGACTCATCTTGGGTGCTGAAATTTGTAATTTGTATTCTTGTTATAGATATAATTTGTAACTTTGAGATAAAAAAAAACTATGGATATTATGAATGCACAATGTATATACAGTAAATTAGTTAGATTTACCTTAGCAAAGATTCACAACAGTTCCTGAATTGGTTATGGATCAAAATAATCCCGTAGGACAACAATATTTACAATAGCAAAAAGAAATCATTATTTAGACTGCTAATAAGAAGAGTACTCAATGAAACATCATAATTACATAGATAATCTTAATTTTTCATGCAACCAACAATATCAACATTGTATGCAACTATATCAATAAGTATCAGGAACTAAAATCCGCATGTAAACTGAAACATGGAGATCAAACATGAGTTAGTACAAATGATAATCTGGCCAGAACCGTTAGATTCACAAATGATGCTCAAAACCCCAGTAATTACCAACTATCCTCTCAGTATGCCAATGATTTAGAGAATCTAAAGAAAATTTTCTGTCAAGAATAAGTTGAAAGAAATAATAATGCTGGCCTGAGCTCTAGACTCATTAAAGATGCTCTGAGCAACCGGGGGGAACTTAAAGAAAAACTACCTTCCAAAAAATGCAATATGAACCATTTACCAGTTCTCAGTCTGATTCTACCAGTTATAAGCGTCAATAAATCCACATATAATTGCCTAAGAAAATGTCAACTCCTATTTTTTTCTCCTTTATGATATTATAGCTGGGACTTGTGCTTCTCACTGTGATGAACATCTTTTTTTCATGTTTTGCATTCACATATATACAAAAAGTATGAATGTGATGTACCAAGAAGTCAGCAATTCCTAATATTTATAATATCGGCTACTTTATTTTTAAATTCATTTTTTATTTTTTTAAATATTTTTGCCATTACATCTTCGTTTTCTAGTTAATATCAGAAAGCTATGGGTAGGAGTTTCAAATAGATATATTAATACGTAAATGATGCCCTATGAAGGTGATCAGTTGGCAATTGCAAAGGAGACAGGCCGACGACTTGGTATGGGAACAAACATGTACCCCTCTTCTTCATTATTGGGCCGTGACAAAGATGAACACGAAGCTCTTCCAGTGGATGAGCTCATTGAAAAGGCAGATGGCTTTGCTGGTGTATTTCCTGGTATTGTAATCTAATGTCTCATGGAAAGTTAATTCTATTAGATAACATACATTACTATTTTCTGGTGATTGATGGAACATGAACATAAAAGCATGTTTTTAAGAGGAGGAAGAGGAGAAGGAAGAAGGATGACGGGTATACTATTAAATCCTCTTCCTGGCCAACATTTGCTCTTCCTCATTGTTGAGCCATGACTGAGCTCTACATCAAATGGCTCCGTCCACAAGAAAGGTGTAGAGGGATGAATATGTGAGTTTGAGACACATAGGGTGCATGTCTAACTTAGGGATAAAAGAAGGGACATGTTGAGTTGTGATTACTCAGTATAAATAGAAAAATGCCAACTAACTGAAGAACATGTAGCAAAAACTCTGAATTACTGCATTAGGGTGATATATCATACATATCAACAATATTAAAAATTTTATGGCCTAGGTATGGCAAGGTTTCCACATCACAAGATCATGCAAATGACCTCATAAAAGTAAGCGTTCTTCTAAACTGGATGATTAATAATGAAACAGCTAAAATAGATGATTGCTTACATGAAAATCTCCAGACTATGTACTTACCGATAAAAATATGTTTATCATCTGTATGTTACATATTATAGTCATGTCTCATGGTGATTTGCTGATTCTAGTTACCATGCCATATACCTTTCAGAACATAAGTACGAAATTGTGAAAATTTTACAAGAAAAAAAGCATGTGGTTGGAATGACTGGAGATGGCGTGAATGATGCACCTGCTCTAAAGAAAGCAGATATTGGAATAGCAGTGGCAGATGCTACAGATGCTGCAAGAAGTGCTTCTGATATAGTCCTAACTGAACCTGGCTTAAGTGTGATTGTCAGTGCTGTGTTAACTAGCAGAGCTATATTCCAAAGAATGAAGAATTATACAGTTAAGTATAATCTTTCTTCTGTCTATAATGATTTTAGCATTATATCTGTGGCATCAAGGTCTATAATGGGTTCATACGGGAAAGAATTGAAATACTGGGAAGTTATGACTGGTGCCCCTATGTTGCCTTTCAGGCAACTTTGGACTATAAGAATGTTCGACTCCCATACAAGTGTTACCTCTTATGTTCTAGTGGACATGGGATTCCTATGTAACAGATGATATTAAATCTGGGTACTTTAACTGGCTGTTCTCGAGGTTGGAGATATTCTAGATTCAACTGAAAATTTTGTAGTAGTAACCATGATATTTAAATATATTGTTTCCTTTTTTCTTCTTTCTGTATTTCTTGCTTCTAAATTGTTTAATTATAAAACTAATTAGCATGCATAAATATGCAGATATATGCTGTCTCCATAACCATAAGGATTGTGGTAAGTTAGGATTATTTGATTTTCTTTTTCGAATGGACCAGCACCAATGCTAGTGTTTTAGTTAATTTTTTTTTCTTCATTTCATATAATTCTTCAAACTCAACCTTTTTGCAGCTTGGTTTTGTGCTTCTAGCCTTGATATGGGAGTATGACTTCCCACCTTTCATGGTTCTGATAATAGCAATACTGAATGATGGTAATATTTCAAGTAGCCTCTGTTTTTTTTTTTTTTTTTTTTGTCTTTTGCTTTTTTTTTCCCCAATAATAATGGATATGATCAAACTTTAATGACAGAATAGACTGAGTGGTTAGTGAAACAGAAAATTCAAGAAAATATTTAGAAGCCAACTCAAAATAATTGCGCATGAGAAATATGTTGCTTCAAGTTTTAAAGCATCTTATCATATTGTCATCTACTTATCCTTTTTATTATTGATGCCTAGCCATTTGGAACACGGTACCTTTTTTCTTCTCAAAATTTTTTTGCAACTGAATCAGGGACAATCATGACTATTTCTCAAGATCGGGTAAAGCCATCTCCCATGCCTGACAGTTGGAAGCTGAATGAAATATTTGCAACTGGAGTTGTCATTGGCACATATCTTGCTTTGGTTACTGTTTTATTTTACTGGATAGTAGTGGACACCACTTTTTTTGAGGTATAGAACTCGTAAAACTTGTTTTAAAACTTCGTTTCTTGAGATGCTGTAGAAAGGAAATAAAGAAAAGACAATCGTTTCATTTGCTATATATACCTCATCCGTGTAAGTATCGGTTATCCATGCCACTGCAGACTCACTTCCACGTAAGCTCCTTATCCAGCAACACTGAGGAAGTTTCATCAGCTGTATATTTGCAAGTTAGCATCATCAGCCAGGCTCTCATATTTGTTACACGCAGTCAGGGGTGGTCATTTCTAGAGAGGCCAGGAACTCTCTTGATGATTGCTTTTGTGGTGGCACAACTGGTAAAGTTTATTAAAAAACGACTCCTCTTTGAATAAGTCCAACAAAACTAACTATTATGATGTCGTGCATAAAAGTTGCTTATAAATTTACTAAATCAAGACAAGCAGAGTTTCATAGCATTTGCTGAGACTTTGGTTTCTACGTGTTCAGGTGGCCACTGTAATTGCTGTCTATGCAAATATAAGCTTTGCTTCCATTAGTGGCATTGGATGGGGATGGGCAGGTGTTATATGGTTATATAGTTTGATCTTCTACATACCACTGGATATAATCAAGTTCATAGTGCGCTACGCATTGAGCGGAGAAGCATGGAATCTTGTGTTCGATAGAAAGGTTAGTGGCGTGTTCATCAGTCCATAGTTTTTACTATAATCTCTCAACCATTGCTTGAAATGCTTCTTCTTACTTCATCTTTATTTTTGTTTTGAGCAGACAGCTTTTACTTCTAAGAAAGATTATGGGAAGGAAGATCGGGAGGCGAAGTGGATACTTTCTCAAAGAAGTCTACAAGGATTGATGTCTGCAGAATTGGAGACCAATGGGAAGCGATCATCTTTGATTGCTGAACAGGCCAGGCGGCGTGCTGAAATAGCCAGGTACCACAAAGTTTTACTGAAGTGTTCTCTTTGAGTTTGGTTTGATCCCTTTGAAATTACTTAGCTTTCAGAGATCCTTTACCCTCCCGATTCATTATCTTATTCTAATACCTTGATATACCTAAATTTTCAATCAGCTGAATAGTTTGGCATTGAATATTAACTGAAATGCACTAATCATAATAAACCTTGAATTTCGCAGGCTAGGGGAGATACATACTCTGAGAGGTCATGTAGAGTCTGTAGTAAGGCTTAAAAAGTTGGACTTGGATTTGATCCAATCGGCTCATACAGTCTGATGTGATAACGGAGATTTAATATCGTTCAGTTTTTCAATGAAGGCAAACATGGTAGCCGTTGCTCGCATGATTCATTGTTGAATGTAATAAGCAAAAGAAAACGACATTTATCATGCGAGAGGTAATTGCCATGGTGATCTATGCATCGTTCTCAATTTTTGGGCTCGAGAGGTCACGATTAAACATCTCAGAAGAGGTCTTTGAGCTAAATAAATCATGTCATTTCTTAGTATGATCATTGCAATTTTTTTCGATAAAGAAAGGATTATCTGTCTTCAGCTTTGGATATTCTTATTTTTATTTGTGGAGCTTTAATGTAATAGTTGGGCAACTCCCAGACAAATAAGGCTACTCAGATTCATTCTTTCAATCAAAATTTATATATCTCATAGTTTGGAGTAAATAGTTTCTTGTAATATATAAGATCGTTGTTGCTTGTGCAGTGGTTGTCAAACCATATAAGTCAATGCATGAAACTGGAAATGGGTTGGTAATGAAAGACCCTAGCTGGGTGGTATGGTAGGGATAAGAAGTACCTGACCGGTACATGACCATGATCAATATCTGAGTGGTATACAATGAGGGTTTCCACACAAAATAGAAATAGTTGAGACTGCATGCATTCTTAGTGCAAAAACCTAACTCGAGAAAGTAACATCATTCTGGCCTCTTTACTTGATGACTGCGTGTTTATTCTTACACTATGACAAGCATTGTTTGCAGAAGAAAATTTACTTAGAATGAGGACATCTGTATGATACGTTCCTTTCCAAGTCTTGCAGAGTTGACATAATCTGTGGGGCAATGTGCAGAAATTCCAGGAAGTGCCAATCCTATTACCCTGAGCAATATAGAAAACCAGCCCTCCTTATAGTCTGGCCCGTGGGTGTACCCCATCGTTAAACTTCGGATTAACTCCCAAACAGCATTCAGATACGCTGGTATCACATATCTCATTCCAAAGTAATTTCTGTTTGGCTCCTCGTCCATGTTCTTCAAGTATGCATACATCAAAGAAGAAACCGACTCAGTAGTGTTAAAGAAGATGAAATATCCACAAAAAGAATTACAAGGTGCTATTATTTAATGCTAACTAAAGTACTTAAGTAATCATTAAACACAGTACTGCAGTCGTTGGATATGTATTCCATTTTCCTTGATATTTCAATACAAAACTTTTAGCCAAGAAATGAAATATCTTTTTGTGATTTCCTCGTGCTTATTTCCTCTCTATAAACAAAATCACTTGCCGACAAGGTTGAAAAAGATCCCAGTTAAAATCGAGGTGAATTGATCAACTCTGCCAGTTGTATGTTACATGAGGTCCTGAGGACAATTCCATATCATCGAGAACTGCAGGATAGGATGCTCAAGGTTCATGATGATTTTGGCTTTACAGTACACAAACTGAAAATTGATTTTAAAAATGAACTGTAGGCAGAGAGGCACCAATACATACCTTCTCAGTATACAGGCTGTCATAGTAAAGGCACGCTCCAAAATGTTTATACAAGAAGGTTTTGTCATCGTAAGGCAACCTTGGCACAAGGTCGTTGCAGTAGACCACCCTGAAGTACTTGGGGACTGGATAATTCAGATGGGCTTCCATAAACCTACCCAGCTCCTTGTTCCCAACCCTGGGCTGTCCAAATGTGTATACACACAACAACCTTTGCATTATCTCCTTCTCCTCATGCAGCACAAGCACTGTCGGGAATAATATGGCAAGAGCCCCACCTAAGCTATGTCCTGTCACCACGAATTTTGCATTCTTGTGTTCCTTGAGTAAGCTCAAGAGCTTACTCTTCACAGAATAGTATGCCGTCATCTCCACCGTATCTGGTGGAATCTTCTTAGTGCCAGCACTAGTAGGGCTCTCAGAGTCAGAGGAGTACTGATCCAATCCGCGAAGGTCAGAATCAGTGTTCGAAGATATTGATTCTGTGCCTTCTGAATGATTTCTCCGAACATCTCCACCATTTGGAGAGAACTTTGTGTCTTTCACTTGAAGGTGTTTCTGGAAGGAGACAACATCAGCCCTGTTGCCCAAACCTAAGGCCTCTAAGAACCCCATGTGGACTTTCCCTAATTCAGGGATCTCATACCAAGAGTAGTCAAAATCGGTACTCCAATCATCAGGATCAAAAGGTTCTGTGCCCCTGAAGCTGATCAATATCAAATTTGCGTCCTTAGGCTTGTCACAGAGTATGAACACTTGGGTCGACATCTCCTTTTGGAAATCTATCAAATCATTTTTTTTCCCAACAAGGAAGGAAAATGAACAAATGGGAACGTTCATTATGTAAGTAAAGCTAGAAGTTCTAAGGAGTATCAATAAACACAAATCATGTGGAAAATAAATTCCTTACCATTCCAGCAGTTGTAGAACTTTACAAAGTGCATCTGCTTTTTTAAAGACGTTCAGAAGCTCATTTATCATTGAATATAAGAGAACAAGTATGAAGTGGGGGAAGAGAGAGAGAGAGAGAGAGAGGAATGTAAATATGGGGTGACTTGCCTTCCAGTGGTGGAGTACAATATTTCTAACGACTTCGGCATTCTCATAGGCTAACTTGGAGGCCATGATGCAAAGGTCCATGAGATTTCGATTCCCAATTTCTACCCTTATGCTTCTCTCTCTGAAAACAGCGTCACCCTCCTCCTCTTGTAGTAAGCTTTGGCCCTTGTACAGGTCAATCCGCCCATCTAAATGCCCTATAGTACTTATGAAAGTTTCTGTGTCCCGCCGTGGCAGGACGACTTTTCCTGCATCTCCCATTGCATTACGGTAAAAATCACATCTCTAAATTTAGGAAACACAGATATCAATTAGCAACTCGACATTTAGCAATGGTAGTTGGTCTACACGTAATTAAATTTTATGTGAAGTCACGTGGAAAGGTTTGATTATCAATGAGTTATTGGGTCATGCAAACGATCGAAAGAAATGAAGAGATTCCAATACTCGACTAGGTAGGCAACTCAGGCAAGAGGGATGTACAGTATACAAAACACTTCATACTAATTTACCACGTAAAAGGTTGTAGAGTAAACCAGTGAGGTTGCCGTTGAGAGAGAGGAGATTAAGAAAGAAATCAACGGCATAGCCAGTCCACTGCATGGGCTTGCCAAAGAAGGCAATGATCTTGCGCACAATGATGGAAACCAGTATGACCCATCTGTGGTCGGCCGCCACCTTACCCACCAGTCCCTCGTCCGAACCCTCCAGGAACCTCAGCCCGCTCGCTATGTCAGCCCGCACCATGTACCGATACAAGTCCCCGATTCCACCCTTTTCCGGCCGTATGATCAGGTAGCTTAGAAGACCACCATCTTGGCCACCGCCACCACCGTTTAAAGAGCTCGACGGCTCATATACATCACCATTAATCTCACTCTTATCGTAGTTGTTACGGCTATCAGATTTACTATCCATGGATGCTTAATGACTCTCTCGCTCTTACTCTCTTTCTTACTCTGTAGAGATTATATAGGCCTAAAAGGTTGGGGCTTTATTTAGTGGTTATACCTTTTTCGGTTCAGAGAGCTAAAGGTTACGCGGATAATGCAACCGCATTGCAGGGATTTTATCTTCTCAATTCATTTTATTTAATTAATATTATTATTTTTAAATTTTAATATAAAATATAATAAAAAATTCAAAATTTTAAAATTTTAAAATAATAATAATATTTTATTTAATTTTTAACGTATCCTATCTCTAATATTTCGTCGGTTCAAAGAGCTTGCATTCGTCAGCATAACTCTCTGCAGCGGCCCTCCCCACTGAGGCTAGTGAGCTAACCTACCACTTTACTACTTTTTTTTTACTTCTACGCTACAATTCCAACCACAGAGAAAACAATTATCACAAACATCTCATGGAGCTTAACTAATCAAGTGCTCGCCGGAATCTGAGATGACCGGACATGCGAAATACAGCCGTCAGTTTAGGTGCTGCAGGAAAGGAAGGCCGACTGTATATGTGGAGACAACGGTATCTGAGATGACCGGACAGAAAAGACAAAATCAATATAAGTCAGTAGGTTGCATTAAGATGTATAATGATGAAAAGATTGCGTCTTTCAGCCGGGAATGCGTGGAAGTATTGAACTTCGAAAAGGTCGAATCTGAGGATAGGAAGAGGGTAGGATAAGACAATATTCGTTACAAACTAGAAGGATAAAAGAATTCCATTCTTGGTTCCAAGCTCTATAAAAAATTCCCTGTTCGGTTGCGTAGAAAACGGAAAGGAAGAAAGCAATTGTAACTGACCTCATCGGCAGATTATCACTTTCGGGTTCGATTCGCATGCAGCCGGACTTTCGGCTTTAACCGGTAATTGTAGTCTGATTCGCTTTCGAAACTTTTGATTTGAAGTCTTCTCCGTAACTAGCATATGATCTCTCTGAATTAAACGGCAGACATGCACTAGAAATTCGTGGCGTGCGCATCAACCGCTCGATGAATGATGAATGTCAGCCCAAGCGTCGTAGTCGAGCCACGCGTTTGTGATTTAGCCCATTAGTTGTTATTGTGTGCAGCTGTCCTTGTTTACCCTGTGCGGCCACGTGTCCCACGTCTGCTTTAGATATTACCACGTGGTTAAAGCATTAGTATTGATTTCATTAAATTTATCTTTAAAATTTGATAAAAAATACATATTTTTTATAAATTTAAAAATTTCTTATCTATAACCTCATATTGAATTAGTCATTAGATTCATCAAAATAATAATATAATATTATTTTTTAATAATAATATTTTTAATTTTTTTTTATATTTTACAATTACACTAACCATATATACATTAATAATTTAATTTGATACTTAAATTATTGATATTAACTAGATGGTTATTTATATTGTTAAGGCCATAAAATGCATCAACACCCACCATGCAATAGTATTAGTAAAAAAGGTAATCAAAAGAAAAGATGAAAGAATTACATTACACAAATTATAGGAAATGTAATAAATATATTTTATAATAAAATAATAGGAATAGAGAATGAATAGTGGGTCTTCAAATATAGAGATGAAGATGAAGGTACTGTAGCTCAAAGCTTGAGCTTTGATAGTATACCGAATCCAATGCCAGCATTTTAATCCCAAAATCATCAAATTTTGATGAAAACTCCCTTTTGATGAGACCAATGCTAGTGCTCTTATTGGCTTATCCATTTGAAACATTATACTCTTATCTATTTTGAGTTTTTCTATATACAAGTAAGTTTGCGTATTAATCTGCATATTAATATTATTGTCTTCATATTTTAAATTTAAATTAGCACTGTTTTCAATAAAGTTTATTTTTTTATCAATCATATTAAATGAATGCACATATTAATGTGCATAATCATTTACAACTAGATTTTTCTATTTATTTTTTATGAAAAAATCTAGTTGTATGCAGAACAGGCACACCAATACTAAGTAGAAAAGTAGATTTTAATGAAACGGTGTATTTGAAAATCAACATTTAATAAAATAGTTCACGTTAATATTGATACATAGACTGCTTCATAAATCTGTTTATAAGTAGAAGATCTCATTTTTTATATAATCATAAAAGTGGTATTTAAAAAAAATACATAAAATTTATATAAAAAAATTAATTTTTAATAATAAATTTTATTATTTAAAAAAAAATTTAAACATAAATATCATACTCCTGCACACTATTTAAAACCATATGATTTTGCTTTTTTATCTTCATATTTCATGAAATATAAAATATAAAATATGAGGATAAAAAAATAAAATTATATATTTTAAATAATCTGCAGAGTGTAAAACTTCTGTGTAACAAGACTCTTTAAAAAATAGCAGCACTTAACTCATGACTTAAAAAAATGTATAATATTTGTATAACTGACTGTATGATCTAACGCACCAGCGAGCAAGCAGCTTGCCCAAGGTTCATCCGATCGAGTAGCTAGCCCTGAGAAGGCATGAATCACGATTAGGGCTGTAATCGAGCAGAACCGATTTTTGACTTGCTGAGCTCGGCTCGACTCAAAATACTCGACAAGCTCGAGCCCAAGCTCGAGATTTTTTTTTTATTCTTTGTTCGAGCTCGACTCGATAAGTTAAACATTTAACTCGAGCTCGAGCTCGTCCCACAAACGAGTTCGAGTTGAGCCGAGCTTGAGCTCGAATTGTGAAATTTTTTATTTTTTGAATAAGATTTAATAATTAATAAATTTAAAAAAATATATAATATTAAATTGATACAACTAACAAGTAGAATCTCTATTGAATTATAAAATTTTATAAATAATTAATATATAACTAGTTGATATTTATCCAAAAAAATAATATATTATATGCTTACATATATTATTAGTACATACACTTAATATGATAGCATATATATATTTTATATATGGTTCTCACATATTAGTAATTATTAAGTTTTATCGACTAATTATTATATAAATTATAAAATATACTTATGAAGTATATTCACTATATAAACATAAATAATTAGATTACATATTATATATTTAATTATAAAAGTGGTTTGCTTATATTATTAGTTACTACATATAAATGTGTGTATATATACATATGTATATGTATATATTTATCAATATATGACTGAGTTTTAATCGAGTCGAGCTAACGAGTTGACTCAAGCATAAATGAGCGAGCATTAGCCGAGTCGAGTCGAGTTTTGTCGGGTATGTGTCATTTATAATTCGAGCGGGTATTTGCTTTCATGAGTGAGCTTTTTTTTTTTCATGAATCGAGTTCGATTTGAATTTAACTGAGCGAGTATCGAGCGGGCTATCGAACAGACTGGTTCATTTACAGCCCTAATCACGATTAATCAACACAAGATACTGCCTATATATTCCGAGCACCGTCGAAGCAATATTATTGCATTAATTAATATGCATGCCTCACATCTTCATGCAGCTCACGTCCTTCGGTTGGCATGCATGTATGCGAGGTGGAGGTGCCATGCACCAATGCAACCACCAAGGCAAATATTGAATCCTAGGTTTGACAAAATAACCATTACTGGCCAGCCGAGTCTGATATTCTTGTGGTCAGGAAGATGACATTCCATGCAGTATGTACGTCCGTCTTGCTCTTAACGTTTGGAAAAGCACTTCTCGACATGATCTGATGTGATTGATCAACCATGCATATATATTCATGATAGGCTGGGAAGCTCACATGGATCAAACAATATGCATGGATTAGTCTTTCAACATTAAAAGTACTAGTTTTAACGGATGCGCCACCCTAGCCATGACTGCATGCTTCACAATTTCTACGTAATTCTTTGAAGTTAGCCCTAATTAATCAAAGGTAGTATCGCTTCTAAAGTTCAAGGAGAGTGTTTTAAATTACAATTTGTAGAGAAATAAAGAATAAATGGAAGCGGAATTATGACAATATAGTGACACTCCTATGAGGGTATTTGTCCCACAAGCTGGTGATGAACAAAGGGAATTAAGTGCATTCATTTGTACACCAATGACCCCTATTTATAGGTCATCATGCACCGGTTGGCAAATGACACAATCATTGGTAAACCAATGGTAACCCAAAGGTCACAATCTTAAGAAGTGACACAACCTATTGGCAAATGGCACAACCATTGGTAAACCAAAGGTCACAACCTTAAGAAGTGACACAACCTTTTGACTAAATCAAAAGGTTGTGTCTATTGACACTTTACTAGTCACACACAACATTTTGACTAAATCAAAAGGTTGTGTCTATTGACACTTCCTTAAACATCACCATTCATGGGAACCATCACTATGTTAGAGGATGTTATTCCAAGAGGTACACCGTTTGGTGATCACACCCCTTAGAATAACATCTCCCACTTGATCACACAAAACGGTGATGATCCAGTTGAGTATTTTATCTTAGTACCAATATGAGTTTTCCACTACTCAACTCTCATCTGCTACTCTTGCAGATCGGCGTCAGAGCATGACAAGCCTCTACGTGCACACGTTTTTGTTATTACCTTATCTGACCGAGCCCTTTACCATATGTGCTCCCACTGATCACATATTAGGGGTGACTTCATTTTACTAAAAAGAAAAATTTAATGAACGACATCAATTCTCCGTGACTGGATCAATAATCTATATCTCGTGATTGGATCAATTATTCATTCCCCTGTCACAATTGACGACTTCAGCCGAATACAAAACACATGTATCGACCTACGCTGAATTTTCGTTAAGTACTTCCTCTAGAGGCTATTCCAGAGGTTTTCCCTAATCACCTTATCAACGACTTTGCAAATGATTAACCGTTTACTTGGGTAATCAAATCACATTTCACTAAAACTTTAGTGAATGTCACTGAATGTTCGCTAAGTACTTACTCACCTGAGTCTTTCCTTAATTACCTTATCAGCTACTTTACCACAATCAACCTTTTACTTAATTAATCAATCTGCACTGAAATTTCGTCAAGTACTCACCCTATGGCCATTCATGAGGTTTTTCTTAATCACATTATCAATTATTTTACAAATGACCAAAATTTTCATTTAGGTATCACCATCACTCCAATTTTCTAGGCGTCCCCATAATTTGCAGAGTTATGCATGTCGACCATGAGATTGCTTCTCCTAGGTTTCTCTCAATCCCATTCTAGTCACATGTTCTCTGAATTTCTCCAGAGATAAACCTTTGGTCATTGGATCTGCTACCATCTCGATCGAGGAAATAAAATTAACTTTGACCTCACCTATTTCTACTATATCTAAAATATAGTGATAATGCACATCAATGTGTTTTTCCTTAGAACTCTGTGTTTCACTTTTTATCAAAAAAATGACAGATTGATTATCACAAAACACATTAATTGGTTCTATGGATGTACCTAAATTTAAGTTTTCAACAAAACGTTTTATCCATACCGTATTACTCACTGCAGTACTACAAGCAATATACTCTGCTTCCATAGTAGACTTAGCAACACAACCATGTTTCTTACTTAGCTAAGAAACTGCTGTTCCACCAAATAGAAATATATATTCAGTTATAAATTTTCTATCATCTACATCACTTCCAAAATCAACATCACTATAGCCGATTAATTTTAGATCACTGTTTCCAAAGCACAATTTCAAATTTTCGGTACCTTGTAAATATCTTAATATACGCTTCACTGCTTGCCAATGTTCTTTACCTAGATTGAATTGAAATCTACTTACCAATCCTATTGCATGACGAATATCTGGTCGGGTACTTGTCATTGCGTATATGAGGCTTCCCACAGCTTGAGCATAAGAAACTTTAAGCATTTCACTTATTTCCTCATTATCTTTTAGGCACATACTTTAATACTATTTCCATACTTAAAAGTGGCTTGGTGAAATTTCAAGTACCACTGTCTTGAAGATTACTTAAGTCTATACAGTGACTTCCTCAACCTGTAGACTTTCTCTTCATGTCATTTAATTTGAAATCTTTTTGGTTGAATCATAAAGATATCATCTTTTAATTTACTATTGAGAAAAGTTGTTTTTACATCTAACTGATGTAATTTTAAATTCATCCTGACAACAATAGGCATGATGATCTTTACGGATGTGAATTTTGCCACAGGCGAATATGTATCCACAAAGTCTACACCTGATTGTTGAGTATATCCCTTGACCACTAACCTTGCTTTGTACATTTCCAAACTACCATCATCTTTAAATTTTCTTCTGAGAACCCATTTACAGCCAATAACTTTTCTATCTTTTTGTTAACCCCCAAACATTGTTTTTGTTTATTGATTCTATTTCATCTTTCATGGCCTCAAGCCATTTATCTAAATCAATATTATTGACTGTCTCAGAAAAATTTTCAGGATCATTATCTAAATTTTTAAACTAGTATTTAGTGCATAATATCTTGAAATGATATTGATGGCCTCTTGGATCTTTTACTCCCACTGTCTCCAACATCAATACCTGAAGATTGATTTTCATCTAACTTTATTTTATTTTTATTATTCTAGATT
Organism: Juglans regia; assembly: GCF_001411555.2. NCBI lineage: Eukaryota > Viridiplantae > Streptophyta > Magnoliopsida > Fagales > Juglandaceae > Juglans > Juglans regia. The sequence goes on from NC_049907.1 coordinate 42,403,280, forward strand.
TGAATAATATCAGAATTTTCATTGTCAGATTCTGTGGAGATTTGTTGATTCTCTAAATCATTTAATAAATCTATTTGATCAAAAAGAGTAATAAGGTTCGTATTTTATAAGAAAAAGACATCCCTAATTTCTATCAATCCTCTTTCAGAATGATAAAATCTATAACCACTTTCATTTTTTACATACCTAATAAACATGCATTCCCAGATTTTACTTTTTAATTTATCTCTTAATGGCTTTAGGATAAGCACTTGTGCCTTACAACCTCACACTTTGAGCTTACTTAAGTCTGGTTTATATTATGTCCATAACTCGTAAGGTGTAAAAGGTTTCGCTTTAGTTTCAACTCTATTCAATATATATATAGCAGTCGATAATGCTTCACCCAAAAAATGTATTGATAGATCAGCATATGCCATCATCGATCGCACCATATCCAATAGAGTTCTATTTCCCCTTTCTGCAATACTATTTTGTTGAGGTTTATATGGTATAGTATAAATATGTCTTATACCATTCAATTTGCAGAAATTATCTAAAGTTTCAAATTCTCATTTTATATCACTATTTAAACTTTTAATGGGTCTACCCAACTAGGTTTCTACTTCTAATTTAAATTCTTTAAATTTCTCAATTGCTTCAGATTTATGCTTGAGAAAGTAGATATGCCCATATCTTGAATAATCATCAGTAAAAGTAATAAAGTACTCCATTCTTCTATGGGTTTTTGTTTTAAAAGATCCACAAACATCAGAATGTATAATTTTTAGTAAATCCTTGAATTTCTAACTTTTTGAAAAAAATTTACTACTCATTTTTTCTTTGATACATGGTTCACATATATCAAAATTATCTGAGTTTATTTGTGGTATTAATCCACTTTTACACATTCTGATCATTTTATTTTTATTTATATGGTCTAATCTTAAATGCCATAAATATGCACAATCTGTAGACACATTCAAATACTCAGAAATAGGTATTTTATTAATATCAACATTCAGTACATACATATTGTGATATTTCACACATTTCACTGATACATTGCATTTACTTATTACAACGGTTTCAAACTTAAACTCAACTATGTAGTTTTTCTGATCTAGTACATGCACTGATACTAAATTCCTATGAATATTAGGTACATATAAAACATCACTAAGTAAAATAACGGAACCATTCACTTTGAATTTACATGTACCTTGCCCCAAGACATCGCAGTATGTATTGTTGCCCATATACACTCTGTGCTCTTTTGTTTGTTTATCTTCAAGTTTGACAAACATGTTTTTGTTCCTGCATATATGTCTTATGTCTTGTTGCTACAGAGTCAACCCACCATAAATCTGACGCTGGTTCCACTAGCATTACTTCTGAGACTGTCATCACAATTTCCTTAATTTCTTGTGCTTTTCCTTTATTAGAACATTGTGATTTGTAATGGTCATTTTTTCTACACTTAAAACAGTTTCCAGAAAATGGTTTATTCTGTTTCATTTTTAACTATTTTTTTTTCTTAAACTGTTTTGGCTTCATCTTATTCTGTGTAGAACGCTTGTCCCTAGCCATCAATAAATTGGATGATTCGCCATCTTTATTCATTCTCTTCATCCTTTCTCTTTCAAGTACTAAAAGTACTGGAAGGGATATTATTGTTACTTCATTTCCACTGTGTATTAAAGAAGTAATAATGTAATTCCAAAATGAAGGAAGACTATTTAGTATGATTGTAACTTGCATTTTATCAATGAGAGGATGACCGGCATCATGTAATTCTTTTGCATTTAACTCCATTTGAAGTACATGATCGCCAATATCATCATTCTCTTTCATACAAGTCCGGTTATACTTATCCAATAATAATTGTATATAAGTATCCGACCTTAAACCATACTTTGCTTCAATTGCATCCATAATTTCTTTAGCAGTTTCATAGTCTTCAAATAAAGGAATATTGTGATCACTCAAGTAATGCAAAATTAAAACTTTTGCCTATGAATTGTGTTCTATCCATTTATCTTTATTTGAAACGCTGCTCCCACTTTCACTTTCATCATTTTCTACAATTTCTTCACATGACTCTAGTATTGTTAATGTATATAAGGTCTTTTCATGGATTAGAAGAAAAGTTATATGCCTTTTCCAGACCCAAAAATTTCTCCTACTCAGTTTTTCTATCCCTAAGGGATTAATACTTTTCTTTGGTGCTATGAATAATAAACCTTAAAAAATTAATCAACAAGAAGAATGTAGAAATAATAAATGTGTACTATTTAAATATAATAGTTCAACTGTGAAATAATTAAAACTATTATAAACTTAATAGTAATAATAATCCTTGGATTTAATCCAAAGTGGCAACCTATAAATTCTTCTATTATATTTTATATAAGGAGAATAATGAAAGTGACATCTCAATCGAGGATATCCACGACCTTTCCTTGATGTTTCACCTTTTTCAAAAAATTTCTGGCCATAATTTCGACCAACAGGTGCTTTGTAATGTTTTGGATTGAAATTTGGAGCACAATGGCTTTTGAACGGACCAAATCGAGCTTGAAATGATCTCGAACGGCCCGATTGAACAAATCTGTCACGAACCAGTTCAAGAAACCGAGTAAACCGGTTCAGTCAGTTCAAACCGGGTTCTGGAGAAAATCGGAAGTCGGCGGCTCGGTCAACGGCTCTGTTCGTGGCTCAGCTTAGAGAACGATTTGAATCTCGGCTCAGAGAACGGCTTGGTGACTCGGCTCCATAATTCCTTCTTCAGAATTGGGCAAAACGACAATGTCATTTTTGCCCTTTTTATCCTCCTTTAGCTGAACGACAATGTCGTTTAGCCAAGATAAGTTTGAAAAAATATTACTCGTTTCGTCCACCTTCTTCTTCCTCGCACTGGACTTCTTCTGAAACAAAAAATATTGTGTCTTCACTTCTGTCCGGCGAAATGGTCATCGATTTTGAAGATTCCGACGTGCTCTCGAGGTTCAAGAAGTCTGGCAATGGTGATGAACTACGATGACCCCCTGGAACAGTAACAGTGGGTGATAAAAAATTAAAAAATGCACTATTTTTTTATGTAAAAATATTCCAATAATTTTCTTCAAAATAATAATAACTTACTATATTTTTAAGATTTCCAGTGTACTCCAATCCTCCTACCGTGATTTGAAAAAATTTATTTTCTGGATTTTTAAGCAAATAAAGATGATTATAATATGCAAGTGTGGTTGCCAAACCAAGCACTTGCCTATTTATTGTCTTCACAATGCGAGAAAAAAATTCCCTCTATCATGACCTAAGCTCTTGATACCACTGTAGAGAAATAAAGAACAAATGGAAGCGGAATTATGACAATATGGTGACACTCCTATGAGGGTATTTGTTCCACAAGTTAGTGATATATAAAGGGAATTGAGTGCATTCATTTGTGCACCAATGACCTTTATTTATAGACCATTATGCATCGGTTGGCAAATGACACAACCATTGATAAACTAATGGTAACCTAAATGTTACAACCTTAAGAAGTAACACAACTTATTGGTAAAGGCACAACCATTGGTAAACCAGTAGTAACTTAAATGTCACAACCTTAAGAAGTGACACAATCTTTTGACTAAATCAAAAGGTTGTGTCTATTGACACTTTACTAGTCACACACAACCTTTTGACTAAATCAAAAGGTTGTGTCTATTGACACTTCCTTAAACATCACCCTTCATGGGAACCATCACCATATTAGAAGGTTTCATTCTAAGGGATATATCGTTTGGTGATTACACTCCTTACAACCTCACACTATTTTCCTCCAATTATTTAAATAAATATGTAGGAATTTTTTTTTTTAATAGTATGACAAATGATTCTTGAATAACGAATCTAAATATATCTAACAGTAGTACTAAGTATATGAATAGTCAAAAGCATAAATTAATTAACGAGAATATTATATATCCCATGGTTATTAGGATGTTTGTCTGCTATAGACTAGAAATTAGAAAAGCAAAACATGCTAGCTGGAGTACTGCATACTCTATAGAATTAGGCTGAGGAGAGTTGACTATAATTGTTGCTCCCTTACATGCATGACATGCATGAGCTAGCTAGCTGATGATCTTCGATCGGGTGTACGTGACCGGAGATGTACTACTCATGTTTGTAGTTTCATATATATATAAGAACAAGTCAAGATCAGCTAGCTCATGTCATATCATGAAGACTTCAAGAAAACTCCATCACTTCCTCAGGCAATAAAATGCATATGAAAAAAAGAAATGACAACGGATCAGGAAAAAAGGAACAAAAATCCCCACGCCTTGCTCATACGTACATTGATTGCAAGGTTCATAATTCTAATGTTTGAGAACATTATGATTGAATCATTAATTCCAATATAACTTCTAACTCTTGCTTTGGATGTCTTGTAGGTCGACTAGCATCGATTCTTGCAGGAGTAGTAGTACTACTTGTAGAGGCAAAGGGATCAGGAGGTACATTTAATTTATAATCTTCTTTTCCTTCCAACATTTGAACCACATGTTTCGTGGAAGGACATCCATTGGGTTCCATTGAATACACTATAGTCCTACAATTGCAAGTTTCTTTGCAATTTCAGCTTCTCTGTCATCTTTTATAAATACTCGCAAGTCTTCTTAATTTTGTTCTAAAAAATTATAAATCCATTCTGAAAAGTAGATTTGATTAGTATTTTCTCTTGTAACGCCATCATTTTCTCTCCCTCCAAACAACATTAACAAGGTGGATCACGCCCATTATTCCAACTTCATTTATGAATTCTTCTCCATTTCCTTTGGAATCGTTCAGAATCTGCACTGCGACATAGATTTCATTGGAAAGCTTTCCTTTGAACACTGTGCCATAAGCTGCTTGGCCTAACTTATCAGCAAATTGACTTGTTATTCTTTTAATACCAGCATACGAGTATCTTGCGGGCTTACAATTTCTCTAGTCTTCCAAAAACTTTTCGACCTTTGCTTGGTTTTCTTTTTCTTTCTACTCTATCATACCTATAGCCACGGTAAACAGCAAAGACAACTAGTACTAATAGAAATACACCCAAGATCGATGGCACCTGCATGGTTAACATTATGGGTCAAGAGCTTATAATTGCCCTAACAACGAAAATTTCAAATGGCCAACATACAACTTACCAGTACGGCCATACACTAATTATGTTGATTGACCTATATATAAGATTTTAACATTTTTAGATTCTTAGGTTGTTTTTATTGTTGAACCAAACTCAACTCATCTCAAACCAATTATTGATGCGACACACTACTTTTTCAAATTATCATAAAAAGTTTAAACTCATTTCAACCCATTTCATACATTTTTTAACCTAAAAAGTTAAATCCATCTAAATAAGACCCACAAAATACTGTTATTTATATTAACTCAACTCAACTCATCTTATTGGAGAATGAATCACAGCAGGATACAAATAAAGGAAAAGAGATTGTCATCACATGACATTCACTGATCAATTGCTTACATTTACGTTTGTAATTCTGTTATTTGTTTTTCATTTTGCTGAGTTGTATATAGAGGGCACTATTGTCTTTTCATAACTAGAGTTAGTTAAAATATTCCTTCCTTTTTTGTATATATGTAATAACTGTTTCATTCCAAAGGAAATACACGAATCACAGAGAATATTTTCATTCTGCAGCTGTTCTTCCTCTGTGCTCCTCCCTTCCATTTCCTTTTGTTACACATCTTAACATCCAATCGTACTTAACCTTATTGTACTTAGTAGAGAACACTGCAAACAAATGTTGACGAATTTTCTCAACACATATTGGTGAATGCAGAAAAATCACCATTGCAGAAGAGCAATATTTGTAGCCCAAGGTTTGATCAAATCAACACAAGTACGTTAGCTTGAAAACCGATGAGAAGAAATTTAAGTCCAAAAGTGGAATGGAAGTTGGATAGAAGAAGGTAGTACCTTTATTGTGTTTGGGGAAGCACTCAGTTTCAGTCGTTCCTGACTCGGTGCTGTTATTATACTTCAATCTGCACTTCTTGCCTTTTGCTTCACACTGTCTGCACATTGGCGGTCTAGTGGACCACTTCAAGTGAAGAATATTATCAAGACTGTTCATTATACGAAATGAGATTTGATCGAACGTTGTACATCTTTGTACAGTGTGATACCGGCAAGTTGATGACTCGACCAATATAATCCATGGCATAAACTTGATATTTAGGGCCACTAAGACAAGAGATCCGACTATACTGATCATCTCTATTTGTCGGGGAACAGTTGAGTATTGCATAATCATAAAGGTGGTCTTCTTTGAATTGGAATGGCGAGGCAGATATATTGAGTCCCCGAAATTTTCTTGGCAAGCAATGATGCGGATCATGTAGTACTTGAATTACCTGAGATTTGTAGTCAATCTCCTTGACAGGCAACTTTACGGAAACTGGCAGCTCCAGCACTGTATCGTTTGTTTCGGTGCAAAATGGATTAAACCCAGGAAAGCCACAGTGGTCTGGTTGGCTGTCTTTATAATTATGTCGGAAAGGAAATCGGATGGCCGGGCCGTACGTAATTCAACAAACTCATTTAAACTATGAAAACCACAAACAGAAGAAGGCGATTGCCATTTTTGAGAAATTAATATACGTTTACACCTGATCTGAACAGTTTCTCGGTCTCATCGAAGCTGGAGGCTCTATCCTGATGCTGAAAGGAAGGCAGATAAATAGAAGCGTCGACGATTTCAAAGTCTTATCAGGCCGGGCCAACTGGGTTGATAGCATGTGATATGATCCGCAATTTAACAATACATGCACAAGTTGGCCTATAAACTACTTTTCCTGGTGTCACACGCAAACTAATTAACTTGAACAACCCAATAATTAAAGATTATAAAAACTGAAGATTATCAATATCGTCGATCGAATGTCTTTAACCTATACATTGCATGCTGATCATCAATTGTATTCAGGCTTCAGAGACAAGCTCATGACTTTTGTTCAATTCATGAACAGTAAATTTTGGGTGAACATCGGTCCCTTGGACTTGGGCTTCTCTCTTTCCTCATTTTCTAACAAGTTTCACTCCATTTTTCTCCATGCAATTAAAGGCTATATGTTCTACGTCATAACCCTTAATGGTTGCACGCTAAAACCAACTCGTATGAAAAAATAAAGAACAGTTGCATGGACTTTGTATGATCAATGCAAACCCAATATATATAAGAATGACTATCGAGAAAGATCAGAAATACTCATATCTTTTGGCTTTGTGGACATGTGGTGGGTGATATCTTATGTAAGATTTATAATAGATTGTGATACTAAATATGTGAATTTATTGAATGTGAGTTATTATTTATTTTCATGAATTACTATCACAAAGAGATATATTGGTTTAAGGGACTTGCTAGGTACAAGTGATTTTGCGCACCAAATCACGTGCTAACACTCACATAGATTTTGTTTTTATTACAAAAAAAATAAAGGAAATTTTTTTTTGAGAGAAGAATAAGGTTCTCTCACGAAAATCATTTTTGTCTTCAATTCGCATTGTTTCATTAAACAATTGTCTTACATTTAATATTGATGCGCGAAATCACTTGCAAGAAGACTTTTCCATTGGTTCAGTGGTAATGATGTGTTGTTTTAAATGAAAGTTTAGGAGTTCTAAACTCCATAATTACATTTTGATTTATTTTGTGGGACTTTGACAAAATGCTTGGGTGGCCAAGCTTTGCACGTGGGCCGAATAGACACTTTGATAGAGTGCATGCTTCAAAAATTGAAAAGGCACTTGAGATTTGAACCAGTATCCTCCATTCCCTAAGGGATATGCTTGACCACTAGGTTAGGTATACACACCTTGGTCTTAAAATGAAACATGCATCATGACCTTTAAACCAGTAATTGTCAGTTAAAAAGTCACAAGTTAATAATTGTGATATTTCACAAGGTAAAAACATGGAGGTGAATTGTTTGTAACCCCATAGCAAATTCTTTCGAGTGGAGACAATTATCATCTTAAGGATAGTATTCTACATGTCTCAAAGTCGTATTTATATTTTTAGTTTACTGTATTCGCACAATTTTCTTCAACATTTTATGTATAATTGGTTCATGTGATGTAACATCCTACATTATCGAATTAATTAAGATTCTTTTAAAATTTCTAATACAAGGCATCTAATTTGACATAATTCTTAAGCAACAAGAAATGATTGTTTCAAAAGTAAATCGCGTTATATATCAATAATTTTCCCTAACTCAGTCTGAGTACTTTTCATTTCTAAAAAACAAATTTAAAAATATATAAATTTTTTTATTTTCGAGATTTACAGCTTGTTGGGTTTAATGAAGTTTGCAATTAGATATTTCAGTCAATCTATGACGTTATAATTTTTTAACAGATTTGTTGTGTAACACAAACACGTACACGTAATTAATTCCATGTCAGTCATCTCATAAAAGTACAGAAAAAAATGTAAATAATTTTTAAAATGTAAAAAATTAAAGACCCCAAAAATAAATACGTAATTAAAAATTAAAAAAAAATTAGATTATAAAACAAAAAATAGGAAATCGGAAACAAAGAAAAACACGTTTAAAAAAAAAAAAAAAAAAAGCAATGGCAAGGAGCTTGATTTCCTTCCCACACCCACCAGCACTGGAGGAGGGAGCCCCTTACCGAAGTTGTGCTTGATCATGACACCCTTTTTTATTTGATTTAGAATGGTTAATATGAATTTAACATGTCGCTTCTTAACTTTTGATTGATTAATTATACAAATAGTTGGGGAAAATCCATTGAGATATGGACGAATGAATGTAATGGCAAACTTCATCGAATTTCAGAGCGCAATTCTATCCCAAAAAACGATAGATTAGTGTTGCACGGATATCCGTAGCTATAGCAATAATCATCATCTATCCGTTCAGTACAGTAGAGGACGCAAGACATAAGCCATGTCCGTGACGACGCAAAATAGGTATCAAACTTGTTTGGTTTGGACAGAGAGAGAAAGCTGAGTCAAGGAACAGGCCACCGACTACGGACACGGCTAATTAACGGGTAATGGCGGCCCAGCTGTGGGTCCTCTCTCCGCAACCACTCCTCCATATTTGTCAACAAAAATCCTTTCTTTTCCTCTTTCAATGTTCGTATCTTTAAATGGCATCACTCTTCTTTTAACCAGATTTTGGCTGTTTGGTATATTTCTCATTAATAACATATGTCCCACCCATAGAAACACTTATCGATCAGCCTGTTTATTTTTTCTTGTTTGTTTTTTTATTTAATGATGTTTTGATTTCATCTACCATTGTAATCATTTGGAAATAAAGACAAGAAAAGGGGAGATTTTATCACCAAAACTATCGGATTTGGTATGCAAGTAAAGAATATCATATGGGCAGAGTGGCAGTAGTTAAAAGATCTAACATCATGTTCGCTTACATTCGCTGTCATGTCTTCTTCACGGTGAAAAAAAATCGGTCATTTTAATTTCTTCAACATCACTCTCCCCTGAAGAAAGAAAAGATATATATAGGTTTATGGCTTCGAAGTAATCTCTGAATACGTCATGAAAGCTACCGGTAGCTTGCCGTAGCCATTCATTTATTAACAAAATAAATGAACTTTGAAAAGCTATGAAAGCTAACCATTCCGATAAATAACTTCGTTTTTTTGGGCAATTCCTATGTTTTATCCTATTTGATTCCTTCAATACAAAGATAATAAAAATGATATCGTCTTGTAGTATATGGGAGATAAACCAACATTTGATGCCAGGGGAAAAAAATACTAGGGGACACTTGTCCAATTGGGAATAGAATAAAAAATATGAAAAAATATAAACAGTGATAAACATAAAATGTTTTATGTGGCTTTGGATTCTTCTGGAAATTTGTGCCTGCCAGCTTTTCTCGGGCACTGGCTGCAAATGTAGGATTACAAAGTACAATCTGTCTTAAGTAAAGGTAAAAGGAAAAGATAGAGAGAGCATTTGGGTGGGATAATTCTGGGCTGAGAGAGAGAGAGAGAAGAGAGAGAGAGATGTTGGAGAATTGGAGAGTGGCGGCAGTGGTCTTCAGCCTCTGCATTTTGGGACCGAGGCCCAGTTCAGTTGATGCTGCCACAGACCCGTCAGAAGGTCAGTGCTTCAACCCATCTCCACTCCATGGCTGATCTTAAATCAAACCTCCATTCTATTCGTGCTTCTCTGCTTGCTACTCCTGGCTTCTACTATTTCTGGCATGATAGTTAATATTAAACTGATTTCTTGTAGTTCAACCTTTCCTTTCATATTTGCATGTTAGAAACGGTCTGTACTGATTTTGGGAGCAGATAGTGGCGTTAAGAATTTGGAGAGGAGTTATCTGATGAGGAAAGTTGCTTACTTGTAGTTGCTGTAAGTTCTGGGTATTGATACGATTGGTAGGCTATGCTTGTGGTGAAAACTCTTTATCTGTTACACATAGTAGTTGGGAAGGAATTCTTTTGCTAAATGTCATAAAATTTCAACGAAGTATGGTTTGTTACAATGCAATTGCTAGCCTTGGCATTCTTGATTTTTGTATTGATTAATTTAATATATGTAGCTACATCATGCCCATCGGAATGGTGTGGGTATTTTCCAGAACTGCAACCACTTTACTCATGGAATAGAGGACTTGGGATTGGAATTTTTATCTTTTGGGGGGCCATTTGGTGGGTCTTTGACAGAGAGGTGGAGATTTGTCTATAGCTATATATCTTCATGAAATATGACTACTGCGCATTGGTATTGGGCACAATAGCCAGGGGTTAGAACGAGCTATTTCATTCAATTGGGATACTTTGTCATATGAAATTGCTAACACAAAGCACACAACTGTGAATGACGCTTCAAATGATTTCCATAAAAATTGAATTGAAGATTGCCAAGCTTTTTCCTTTGCCTTTCAGAGTTGGAAATGTTAAACGTTTAGGGGATACTCTTGCTGATAACTTGATGATCCTAAACTGCTAACCGATAGATAATATGTTGGTTAATCCTTTTGAAGTCAAACAACAGTTGTTATGTTGATTGATCCTTCTATGCTCTACGGGTTTGTTGGAGTTGCTTTTTGGACCCTTTCACTTTATTTTCCCCAAAACATGTTCTCTATTTTCCTTGAATGAGTAAAAGCGCACTTATAGAAGGAGAGAAAAATGGAAAGGCTCATGTTCATGCAAATTTAAAAAATTCTAGCCAAGCAGAACAACCACTATCATTAGTTACTCGAATTGAGTAACAAATGACATTTCTAAAAGAGTTTCTATCCCAAATACAAAGCTACATCTTATGCAAGAACACTGCCCTAGAAAGTGAGAAGGCTTCAATTTTCTGATTATTCCAGTCAGTGGGTATGCTTGTATTGTACCAGTCTATAGTTCTACCCACTTTCATTTCAATGGCATCCATGGCAGCTAACTACTTTCTTATTAACAAATGCTTAAGTTATTTTCTGTCATTTATTGTGAATATATACTCTTTTGCTTCCACTGGCTTTCTGGTTCTGTAAGAAGATATATAGCACCTAGAGGCTCTAAAGGCACTTACATGGTTTATATCAGTCATGACTTCTGAGACAAGGCAGTGTAGTTTCACTAACATTTGGTGGGGTAATTAATCATATTCATAGATCTGTCTCACCCTTATTGCAAAGGCTGATGATTATTGGTAAGCAAGGGAAATCTGTTGCACCCATACCCTAGAAAGCTGATCTGTGAAAAGGCTGGTCAACTTTTTTCTGGGAATATGCCTCTCTAGAAAATATCTGAGGAGATGGTGACAGATGACATTGACTCATACATTTTTATTTTTTTTTATAAGTAACATTGACATATTGAACTTTGTATGGGGGGGTATGCAATGTTATAGATAGGAGGACAAACTTTACTGTATAAAGAATGAAGCCATATCTACTGATGGGATAGGCTATCATGCATTATCTATGTGTCACAAGTATGCAGCCTACATCATTTTAACCTTGAGATGATATTGTGCTACTATAGCATGTATAACTGTTGAAATGAGAGCTTTGCTCCCGTTGAGCCACGTCGTCACATTCCCCTCATAAATATTATGATTTGCTAATTTTATTTTATTTGCCTATAAAGACCTTATGGTTTTCTTTCCATTCCAATAAGAGACACTCCAGTTCAATGTTCAATAAAAGAAAATACCATTAGATTCTTCTCAAGGGAGTTTTACTTCTGTTTAGTCACATCATTCACCCTCAGTGTATATTTCATTAAATGAAAAGTAAGTAGTATATGTAATTACATCAAAAGTTATTAAACGAAAAATAATAGAGCTGATCACATTAGTAATTTTCATTGAAGAGCGTTTTAACTCATGCTTTTTGTTTTTCACAACCCATGTTTTTTTAGTTTCATAAGCAGTGGATTCATAAAAATTATTGAATTTTCAAGAAAGCTGAAGAGCCTATAAGTAATTACTCAAACGTCATGAGATTTTACATCACTAACATGGAAACAAAGGAGAGTGAGGGAAGAGAAGATCAAGAAGCTCAACCAATTTTCAGAAATCAATGGGCTAACATTCATACTTTTTTTTAATAGAATTTAATTATCATCAAATGACTCAAGTATGCTAGTTTTTTTTTTTTTTTTTATATGGATACTCAAGTATGCTTAGTTATGTATAATATTAATTGTTTAGTAGATTTAGCTATTCTTGCACATGGTATACACCTATGCCATGGCAATTTTTGACTAGTCTGGAAATTTGATTCAGACTTGAGGTTATATTATATTCTTATTCAACTTGTGGCATGTTTGATCAACAGCTGCTGCTCTGAGGGACATGTATAGCAGTTTAAATTCTCCTCCTCAGCTAACCCAATGGAGTTCAACTGGTGATGACCCATGTGGGCAGTCTTGGAAAGGCGTTACTTGCACAAGCTCACGAGTGACAGAAATGTGATTCTCTATTGCCCCTTTCATCCCTTGATAGAGTTTGTCCTTAGGCATCAATATGAGTGATGATCTTTTCATATGCGCTCTTTTTCTAATTTTATGTCAGTAAATTGTCGGGGCTTGGACTTTCTGGATCGATGGGGTACCATCTCTCAAGTTTGACCATGCTAACCAGCCTGTAAGATCAAAAGTCTCATATGTCATATTGGCTCATTCTTTTCTAAACTTAATTGTTTTGATTTGGTGATTTGAAAATTTGGCAGAGACATGAGCAATAATAATCTTGCAGGCGAGATACCTTATTCACTTCCTCCAAATGTGTCACAACTGTATGCTTCATATGCCACTTGTTTATTGTCCTCTTGTTTACTCTCTCCGGTCCGATTATGGTGATTTAGGAAGCTGTTCTCTTGCATGCAGGAATCTTGCTTATAATACATTTAATAAAGGCGTCCCTTATTCCATTTCTCAGATGGCTTCTCTTAAATACCTGTGGGTAATTTTTTCTTGTTCATTTTTTGAGTCAACTTTTCCCAACCTTCAAACTAAACATGCATTTTTGGGGGTGTAGAAACATCAGTCACAATCAACTACAGGAACAACTGTTTGACGCCTTTGGACAACTTTCTTCTCTCTCTACATTGTGAGATCTCCTCTCTCCCTCCTATTAAATAAGTAGCCAAAGCTACTTATTTACTTATTGGTTTTCTGCTATTGTATTGAAGGGTGGGAATGTCCATGAGTTTCTATCTTCTTTTCAGTTCACTAGAATGTAATTAGGTGTCTCACTTTGTATACTTCCTATGTACTTGGGCATTGCCTAGTTTCATTTAATTCGATAAAGCTACTTATTTACTTATAAAAAAAATTGAAATAAGTTAACAAAGCAATCTAGATTTTTTCTACTTTGACTGAACTGACAAGCTGCAAGCAAACTCACTTCCTTTCTCTCTCTGTCTGTCTGTCTCTCTCTCTCATTGCAAGTTGCACCATATTTTTAGTATGCATTCAGTGAATTTTGACCACATTCTTGAGTTATTGGTTCTTTTTTCATGTATAATTTTTATCTTAATATTTCTGAACTTTTTATGAGTTCCAGTCACCTCAGTGTGTGTGGTGAGGTATTGTGATATTTCAAGTTGGTTTTGCTTGAAAGAGCCAGTGACAATGTCTATTCCCTTCTTCAGGGATCTTTCATTCAATTCTCTGCCGGGAAACCTCCCACAGAGTTTCAGCTCCCTCTCAAGTATGACCTCAATGTAAGTTTTGAACGATTATCTACTCTTCTATGGGTACTTGGTAAAGAGCCTGATCCTCTTCTGGTTAATTTATCTACCTTTACACAGGTATTTGCAAAACAACCAGTTTACAGGCAATATTGATGTCCTTGCCAATCTTCCCCTGGAGAATCTGTGAGTAATTAGTGTTTAAGTTCAGTTTAGCAGGACACTCACATATTTCTCTTTCCTTGGAGCAACCTTTATTTCATCCTGTTCAAGTAATTGTGTTTTTGCTTCGTAGGAATATTGAAAATAACCATTTCACTGGCTGGATTCCTGAACAATTGCAAAACATTAATCTGCAGTAAGTATCGCACAGTATCATCAATTGTATTACATTCTTCATTTGAGAACAAATAACCTACAATTTGAATCTGAACAATCTTCATGACAGGAAAAATGGAAATTCATGGAGCTCAGAGCCTGCACCCCCACCTCCACCTGGTACACCTCCAGCCAGAAAAAGACCAAATCACAAATCTGGTGGCAATGAAAGCCCATCAGATGGTTCGGGAGGTGGCAACAAACCAGGAATTGGAGGTGGTGGCATAGCAGGAATAGTCATATCCATCTTTATTGTCGGGGCAATAGTTGCATTCTTTTTAATGAAGAGAAGATCCAGGAGGCCATTATCAGATATTGAGAAGCTTGATAATCAGCCCTTTGCTCCTCATGCTTCAACTGAAGTCCAAGGTAACATATGCATCTTACATTTCTGTTAAGCGTTGTTAGGCATTCATTTTTTTTATATATATAGATATGGTATTACCAAAGAACAGTTAAGCATCAGTAGAAATGCTGAGCTAAAATTCTCATGATGCTTACTGATTTCTAATGAGTTAAGCATCATTAGAAATTCAGTCCTATCATTTGATTCAGCTTGCTGTTAATGCTGTTTCTTTAGGTTGCTTTATGGTGTACACAATTGTTGACTATCCTGATTGGAAATAGAGAGATGAATACTGTTACCCCCTCCATCCCATTTCACCTTTTCTTATGTCTTTTATGGGATGTTGCATATAGATGTGCACTTTGAAAAAGACTTTCATTTATTCATATTTTACTTATTTTGGCATATAAATGAACAATAGAGATGGTTTGAAGTATTATAGAGTAAGCTTCTGAAAGTTATGGCTTTTATATGAGTATGTGTCGTCTTAAAAGTCAGGTTTAAGAAGATGGACAGACAAAAAATGGATGGGGCAGTGTTATTTACTGCTAACTTCTGTACCTTCTTTCTTATGACTACTCGAGTTATTTCCACTATTTAATATGTTATTGGAGTCTATCCAACTAGGTGTTTATCTTGTATATGTCCGGCTATGCCTTTTGAACTTTTCAGTGAAATTCTTGATCACCTTTAAAACAAAAAGGGAAAGTTATTAAAGTTTATTATTTCTGTTGCAAACTATTTGACACCAAATCGAAATTTAGAATTTAAATATACAGACCCGAGATTGGAAGATGATGCCAAGTAATTGCTCGACTACAGAGTTCAAGGAACTATGTGTGCTTAACTTCATGGTCTGATCCATTTTGTTGTCTGTACATGCAGTTCATTCAATTCTCCATTGACTATATTACCATAAACTTGTATCAGTGAACAAAGAATTTCTGGCTGAAGAAGTCAAACAATATCCATTAGTCTGGGGAATAACTATGATGTGTTGATTTACCTGTTTCTTGGTTAAACCTATTTAGGCGTCCAAAATTTAAAACTCATTGCCTGCTAGGTAAATACTCTTTACTAATCTTGCTTATATCATGGTCAGTGTCATTGCCTATGCTTTTCACATCCAAGCAGTTCTGCTTCGATGGCTTTGGTCTCTTCTTGTTCTGACTTTGAATGCTCCTTAATTGTCTTTAACATTAACATTTTATTGTTAGAGACAATTAATGAGCATTCAAAGTCAGAACAAGAAATTAACTGACTTTAACATTTTATTCTTATCAATAAATTGTCTTCAACATTTTATTACAGAAGTGAAGGCGGTACAAACTTCTTCCGTAATCAAGACACATTCTTTTGATACTAATGCCTCAATAAATCTTAGACCCCCACCCATCGATCGTCACAAATCATTTGATGAAGATTGTTTTCCACAGAAGCCTATTGTTGCCAAGAAAGCTAACATAGCTCCTATAAATGCAACATCATATTCAGTAGCAGACCTGCAGATGGCTACTGACAGCTTCAGTGTAGAAAACCTTCTGGGTGAGGGGTCTTTTGGACGTGTTTATCGAGGTCGATTTGATGATGGGAAGGTATAGTTCTCACATGCTAATTTCGTTTGCCATGTCAATGGTTCAGTGTTGCATCCTTATTTATGTTTCAAGCTGAGAAGTTGTAGGTACTCTTTTACGATGATACTGATCTCTACTTGTTTTTGAAAACGTTAAAGATTCTTGCTGTGAAGAAAATAGATTCATCTGCCCTTCCTGCTGAATTGTCAGAAGAATTCACAGAGATGGTTTCAAACATCTCCCAGCTGCATCATCAAAATATAGCAGAGCTAGTTGGTTATTGTTCAGAGCATGGGCAGCATCTGCTAGTTTATGAGTTCCATAAAAGTGGCTCACTTCATGACTTCCTGCATCTATATGATGATTACAGCAAACCGTTGACGTGGAACTCCCGCGTCAAGATTGCTTTGGGGACTGCACGTGCATTGGAGTAAGTTAATTGTGGTTAAATGGCCAAAAGAAATCATGATTTCCATTAGAACTACAAAGAAAAAAAAAGATTTCAATTAATTCACTTGTTCCTTGATCTCACTATCATATATGCCCCCTTTCATCCCAACCTCTTTTCTTTCCTCTATCTCTCTCTCACTTTTTTTTTTTTTTTAATCCAATTTGAATGAATGATAACTTAATAGCTGTATCATAGATGGAAAAGAAAAGAATATGGATATTTATTGTGTGTAATGGTACATCTACCGATATTGACATTTTTCAAAGAAGCATTTCAAATTGCACTTTTCATCAAGTTTATTTTTTCAACTCTTGAAAATAGAAAAATTGGCACAATAACTTTTTTTTGTTTATTTGATGCTTATGGGACTCACAGTTTCATTACCTGAAAAACCATTTATTATTTTTTTTGGTGGGTGATCCAAGTTAGAGCATTATTTGGTAAAAAGAAAATAACCTTTAGTTTATGTACATTATTTGTGTGGATGAAAATAACTTTTAGTTTAAACTATGTAAGTCACGTATGTATGACTGCTTTTAAAAAAAAATATTTTTTAGCTTTTGTTGGTGCTTATGGGACTCACAGTTTCATTATTATATTTTTTGGTGGGTGATCCAAGTTAGAGCATTAATTGTTGCTATTATGAAGTTTAGCAAATTGCCAACAATTCTTAGGCACTTTTTGGGTGACTCATATTTGTATCGTATTTGGAAGGAGAGTCATATCCTTCTGCTTTTAGCATTTTTTGTTAGTTGCACTATGTGGCAATGGCACATCTGGTTTTCACTGTACAAAGATACAGCCAGACTATGCTATGTGAGATTTAATATTTAATTTGTTACACTTGGCCATGCTGAAAAGAGAAACTGGGGCAACCGAGCTTTTTACAGAACATGGTACATTTTTTCTCTGTGACACTTGTTAATGAGTTGCCTGATACTCATGAAGGAACTGTTCAGGTACCTACATGAAGTTTGCTCTCCATCTGTAGTTCACAAGAATATCAAGTCAGCCAACATTTTGCTGGATGCAGAACTGAATCCTCACCTGTCAGACTCTGGCCTGGGAAGCCTTGTCCCAAATGCAGATCAGGTAAGTTCTGAGCCTAGTTTACAAATTGTTGATGTGAATAATTTTATGTTCCAGTAGCATTAGACAACTCTATAGGAACTTCTCGTGATCTGACTTCTCCTAGCGCAAATGATTTTTGAAGACGAGATGGGTTATGATATAGTCTGCTATGTCTGCCTCTGTTTGTTTCTTCACTTAATTGTTGTTACTCACCAACTGTATAAGCCCCCTGCATTAGATTTTTCTCTGTGTTGATGGCATCCTATATGTTTGATAGTTTAATTCTAGATATCTAATAGCTGGAAGCATTGACTGCCATGTTCATATATTGATGCTTACCAGTTTTTGGTCTTTCCAACTATATTACTGTAAAAGAAACTTCATGATATGAGGGTAACAAATTAAGATAATTAACCAACTGTTCAGTATTGGAACATTTTGAAGCGTGCATATTTCATGTTCACTTGGTTCATATTTGAATTTATAGCCAATTGTGCAGGCAAGTGATCAAATGTATTTGTTTCACCTGCAGATTTTGAGCCGGAATGCAGGATCTGGATACAGTGCACCTGAGGTTGCCATGTCTGGTCAGTATACTCTTAAGAGTGATGTTTACAGTTTCGGAGTGGTGATGTTGGAGCTTCTTAGTGGGCATAAACCATTTGATAGGTAAAGCATAAAGATATCGTAGTGATGATCTCGTCAAAGTTAAAGTATCTGTTTCTCAAGGTTTTAGAAGTATGGTTAATTGTGATCTTTCTGGTTTTTATATGAACATTTTTTGACAGCACAAGGCCAAGATCTGAGCAGTCCTTGGTTCGATGGGCAACACCTCAGCTCCATGATATTGATGCTCTTGGAAAAATGGTTGATCCGGCCCTTAAAGGGCTCTACCCAGTAAAATCTCTCTCACGGTTTGCTGATGTCATTGCACTTTGCGTCCAGGTAACGAATAAATTAGAATTTGGAGTGGCATGTTCCAAGCTCAGGTAGCGGGAATTATGCAAAAATGTCTTACTTTGCCAGCATATTCTGGAGGATTATATTTTATGGCTAGCAAATATAAGAATAATTATGAATCTGCACTGATGTTCAATTTTTAATTTGTCATTTTTTTGTTTTTATGGGGCAGCTGGAGCCTGAGTTTCGACCACCTATGTCAGAAGTGGTTCAAGCGCTTGTTCGTTTAGTGCAACGAACGAACATGAGTAAGAGAACAATTGGAAATGACCTAGGAGCATCCCAAAGAGCCGTCAACTCAGACACGCATGAGTGAATCCATGCCTCCAACGTCTGCAAAATTCTTCTTTGATAAAACAGAGAAGAAACAGCAAAGTTTCTTGGTTTTTCTTCTTTTTCTTTCATTTTTTCTTTTTACTCCCTGAATGGAGCTTGTAAATACCAGTTATTTAGCCTGCTGCACCATTTGCTATCCAAAAGTTATATGGACAATATAAAGTTAAACTGTATCTCCATGCATGTCATGTTCATAGGAATTGGGTGTATTTAATCTTTCTCAAGGCGACAAATCGGGGTATCTCCATCAAGATTACTTATGCAGCCCCACTGCACCTAGATTGAGCATAGTCCACGAGATTTTGCCACATTGTTGGTTTTTGGCCGCGGGTTTCAACTTTTTCTATTTCATCCTCAATCCGGTTTCACGTTCGATTTTTTTACTCTTGATTTTTCTGTGGCTCTGTGGGATTCGATGTTGATATTTACCAAGCAGGGGTTTCAATTTTTGCCGATGACCCAATACGAAATGGTGCGGACGAATTTAAAATGGTCAGATCACATATCAAAGGGCTAGAAAAAGCTTACATATTTCTCGTAGTTGAAGGTTGCAGCGATTCCACAACCAAGGAACGAACATTCACAGCATAAGATAATAAAAAAAGGCTTCAAACACTTTTCACAACTTTGACAAAGCGAAACTCACAGCAGTACAAGTGGTCTATGAGTTATGCGGCAAGTGATCCAGCAATATTTAATCCGAGCAGAAGCAAGTTCAAATGATAATTTAAGATGTTGTCAACAGCAGCCCTCAAATGAACTCAAGTGGCTCACGCCATCCCAACTTTAAAAGATGCAAAAATGCTTTCAACATTTTCTTGGGAAAGGAAGCAAAACAGTTGGGCTCAGTTGTAGACCATGTACTTGGGAGTCGCACTGAACTTCTGGTATCCCTTGATGACTTTGTTCACTGCATCAAGGAAGTCTTTCTCCGTCACAGTCTTCCTTCGTGCTCGGATGGCATACATTCCAGCTTCTGTGCAGACGCTCCTTATGTCAGCTCCTGAAAGAGATATCCATGTCAGAATGCCAATGTCCAAACATATACCTGACCTACTGGAAAAATAACAAATAGGCAGAGCCCTGGAAAATTACATCATCACGAAGGTGACAAGTGGAAATTGAACCTCACCCAACAAATGGAAATGCAAAGTATAGATATCCCGTCAAATTAAGCAAAATCCATAACAAATGAAAATCATTTTATAATACGGACAATTGAATTTCAACCATAACAAGAAAAGTAATTCTGACCAGTTGAATTTGGGCAAAGCCGAGCCAACAGTTCAAATCGGATATCTCTTTCGCAGTTCATTGTTCTTGTATGGATCTTAAATATCTGTGTCCTACTCTCCAGATCAGGAAGGCCAAACTCAACCTTACGATCTAATCGTCCAGGACGTAGAAGTGCTGGATCTAGTGTGTCAGGCCTGAAAAAAAGGGACAAACAAAATCCAAAACATGAGCCAGGCTACTGTTAGAAGCTTGTGAATGCATCCCAAGAGAGAACTAGTTCTATTTCAGAAGAGAACACAAAGTTCACTGCTAGCCAAAAGTGCTGCAACAATAGGCACCAACTTAACCAACCTATTTGTAGCCATTAGAACTTTGATGTTTCCACGTGCATCAAACCCATCAAGCTGATTCACAATTTCAAGCATTGTGCGCTGAACCTCATTGTCTCCCCCAACACCATCATCAAAACGTGCACCCCCTATGGCATCAACTTCATCAAAAAATACAATGCAAGCCTTTTTTGAACGTGCCATCTGCAGCAGATATAGCAGTACTCGTTAGATGACTGACGATTCGAACAATATGAGTAACAAAGAGAAGTTTGAAACTACTGAGCTTGCACAATTGGTAACCTGGAAAAGTTCCCGAACCATCCGAGCTCCCTCACCAACATATTTCTGAACAAGCTCACTCCCAATAACACGGATGAAGCAAGCATCAGTTCTATTAGCCACTGCTCTAGCTAAAAGTGTTTTGCCTGTACCTGGAGGACCATAGCAGAGGACACCCTTAGGAGGATCAATTCCAAGCTTCACAAATTTCTCAGGATGAAGCATGGGCAGCTCGACAACCTAAAGAAACCAACATCAATAATGCATAAATGCAAACAATCTAAGGTGACTAATTATGTTGCATGTAATGAATATTGATTTTCTCGACAAGAAAGAAATATATCACTGAAGAATAACATGGGCTACGCACTTCCCGCATCTTTTCAATCTGCTCCTTGCATCCACCAACATCATTATATGTCACATCGGGCTTTTCCTCCACTGTCATCATGGTCACACTCGGGTCAATTTTTGGAGGCAAAGGAATTTGGATCTGATATTTATTACGATCAACCCTACAATGACAGAATGAAAGTCAATTCATGGAGAAGACAAACATTATATTCCACAAATACAACAGAGCACATGTTCTCTTTCTTTATCCATCTCACAGGAAAAGAAAGCCAAAATTTTGGAAGTCAACGCCACAGACATCCATCTTAAATCTATATTTCTGTCCTCACATACAAATTACAATATAAATATGAAAAAAATAAAAGTAAAAAACCATCTCTCTTTGGCAGCAAACTCCATGATACTAATGTTGTGAGAATGCAAAATAAGGAGAAAAAATGGATATTCTGAAAAGAGATTATTAAAACATGCATAACACAAATTTTGAAGCAAATTCTGTGAAGTTAACAAATAATAAACCTACCCCACACGCATGCCTTCTTCTATGTCAGTCGGGGAAACCTTGTCACCCAGCCCAACAACAAACTGCAGTTGAGAAAGTGGAAATCAAATCAAGTCTCATTGTTAAAAGCATGCTCAGGGTAAAATGTTAACAGAGATAATCCATAAAAACTTGTGTTCTCGCATGTTTTCCAGGAATAAAATATAAGAGACAGAAAGCAATTTCAGAAAGACCACGAATCATTAAAAAAAAATCAACCATTCTAAATCAAAAAAATATATTGTACATATTTTGAAGGAAAAAAGAAGAAGAAGAAGAAGAAGAATAAGAAGAAGAAGAGAGAAGAGATCATCCTGATTCAAATTCAGGGTAAATTCAAGCTTAGAAAATAAAAACTTCAAAGATACGAACAACGTGAAATGATGGATTTCCTTATGGTTTTATTAAGGAAAACCTCACATTTTAAACCTAATGGATAATTTACAATGTACCATGCCAAGTAAAGGAAGAATTAAGAATAAAAGTATACCTTTGCAATTTGCTTAACATTTATAACGTACTTGGCATCTTCAGTGTTTGGATTGATGATCTTTGTGCATCTTGCCACCTGATTGACAAACCATGTCAATGCTTCCAGATTATATACGTACAAAATATCACTGCTAAAAAGAACCTGAAGTGAAAGACACCTGCAGAGGCTGCTCCTCCTGCATCATTTGCTTATCGGACACTAGATCCCACTGGCTTGGTGCAGCTAGACCAGTGTCAGACTCCTTAATGCCTATAGAATAATGCAGATCAACATTACAAATTGAAGTATTCAGATATTTTGCAACAGCTAGCCCATGCAGTAAAGACAATGAACAGAAAGAATAACATATATCAAGTTGTAACGCACATACAACATATAGAAGAATGCATAAGTAGCACATTTTGATGACTGAAAAGTGTTTAATGTTAAACTAACAATTTTTAAAATCACCAACCAGGTAGGCTGATACTAGGAATCATCAAAAGGTACTATGATGCACGTAAGTAAACCTGAAAGCAACTCATGAGGCAGTTTTTAATATTCCACATCTTTTTCGCATATACTTATCAAATAGGATAACTTTTTGTAGTGTGCACATGCAAGATTATGCTACACAACATTTTAAATTATCACCTTTGTATAAATTATACCAATCCCTTCACAAGTCAATTACACAAAAGGAGAGAGAGAGAGAGAGAGAGAGAGAGAGAGAGAGAGAGAGAGAGAGAAGCATACCACATAGATCATTGACCTTCTTAGCCATTTCCTTAATTTCTTTCTCTACTTTCTTGATACCTGTAGAATAGGGACCTAAACCCTGCACAGAGCATTAAGATTGGTAAAACTATTGTCTAAAATACTGGACCGTAATGGATGAAAAAGGGAGTGCGAGTGGGTGGGAAGGGGGGGGGGGGGGGGAGGAGGAGGATTACGTACACAATCAACCCATACATAATTAAACCGAGGTATGCACATTTTAAAAGGAAACGGAAGGAAGGAAGCCCCTGAATAGACTCAACAGTTGAACAAATTAAGATGAGATGTTCTCAAGACAGGGTTATGTTGGTCTTGGATTAAAAGGTTGCAAACTATTATCCTCAGTAAGATTGCACTTAACCAACCAGGAGGATATTAAACGCAAACAGCCCAATTCCATCACTATCAACTTTTCAGATGAAAGAAAAAATAGCAAGTTTATTACCAGCGAATACGTGTTACTAGTGATTAAAACCAGGTAAACCGTACAGTGAGACAGAAAGCAAAATATATCGTAGAGTCCAAAAAAAACTTCAGTTCTGAAGAGCATTCTTTGTCAGCGTGAATCCATCCAAAACAATAAGTATTCTACTGAGAAATCATACATTCAAATCAAGAACTCGTATATCAATCAGACAGATAAAGAAAACGAATCAAACCCGGTCTTTAACATGGATCGATAACAGGTAGCCTAATTTTGGATTCTTTTTACCGAATAACATTCGGAACCAAACAACAATAGAAGCAACGAGGAAAGCTTCCAATTCTCCAAAAAACCAAAATAGACGATCACGATCCTAAGTATAATGTCAACAGAAAAGTGACGGAGCAATATTGAGAACAGCTGGATTCAGCTGCGACAAAACTAAGAATTGTACTACCTAAATTAAAAGAAAACCAAGATCCAAAGTTAAACCAGAGAGCCTATGAATCAGAGGAAGTGAGAAAACGACACAACTTAGGGTTTGAGGGAGAAATAGAAAAGAAAAGTCATACATAAGTTTTAAGAAGAGCAATATCATCCTCGTCAAGTGGACGAGGGTTCTTCTCGTCCTTCAAATCGTCTTCGGGCTCTGGCGCCATACGGATCTGCCGATGCTATCTCTGTGCTTTTCTTGCGAGTGAAGAATAGTTAAAACGATAGAGCAAAATATGTTTTCTGGTCTCTACCCATGGCTACTTTATAAAGGGCGGTCCGGAGGGTGCATCCGGGTCGGTTTTGGTCTTTCCGCTTTCTATTCTATTCTATTAATAATAACATTTTGAGTCGAGTTAGCCTGACAGGTTTTGGACCTCAAACCAAACATAAAATTATCATCTCATCTCATCACATTATTATATCTTTTTCAAATCTCCATATAAAATATAATAAATAATTCAACTTTTTTAAATCTCAATACACATTTTTCAAATCTCAAAACAATAATAATATTAAAACTTAATATTTTAAACTTCAAAACAAAATATAAAATTCTCATCTCACCCTCCAAACCTACCATACTCTGCGTCGAGAATATTTCACTTGGTTTGACTGTTAATTGATTTATAATTTTTTTTATTTACATTTTTAATATTTTTAAATATTTTTAAAAAATAAAAAAAATACATCAATACATTTAAAATCATTTTCTTAATCATTAAATAAAAAAATAATTTTTTTTTTTTTACCGAACTGTCAAGTGTACAGTTGTAAGATTTGGTGAGCAAAGTAGTTTTTTCTTAACATTTTTTGTCTTTCATGTGCTCAATCGATTAAGCAAGAGTTTTGTTATATATAAATTGGTAGAAAAATGTTAAAGACTCGTTTGAATAATGAGATTAGATGAGATGATTTTAAACGAGTTGAATAAAATATTATTATAATATTATTTTTAATATTATTATTATTTTAAAATTTAAAAAAATTGAGTTGTTTATTATATTTTGAATGAGAATTTGAATAAATTATAATAATAAGATGAATTGAGAGTACTTCTGTATCCAAATAGGGCCTAAATGTTTTTTTTTTTTTAAAAATATTTTTTTATGTGTCAATTATTGATATATTGAAAATCATGAAATTTCAAAATTCAAAAGAAAATTAAAAAAAAATAAATTTTATAAATAAAAGTATAAGTACATATATAACACTGCTCAAGTTAGTATATTGACACATCATTTATAGTAAGATCTATCATACATTTTTTACTCAAACACCAATCATTGTTTAACATAACTGATGTAAAAAGCTTCTACATCAGTAATGCGTTGGATGTGGAAAAAATAAAGCTTATAACTAAATTTTCTCATTAAGCAAATCAATTTTTTGGTTGGACCCTTTTTATACCTGGAGACTATAATCTTATTCACAATCTATACGAAACACCACCAACAAACAAAGAAAGAGAGCTCTATTTAGCTGATCATATGTAAGAGGGAAATTCTACTAATAATATCTCAATTATAATTATTTTTTAAAAATTAATATAGACATATTAATTCCTTCTTTTGCCAATAATAATGTCGATATTAGGACGCTTTGATCAAAGGTGCCTTGTATATTCAAAATTTATTCAATCGCTCAGAGTTCACAATATGGGGGCACAGTTATTTTACTACCCAATATTGAAAAGGGCCAAAAAAATAAAACTAGGACAACGTACTTCGTTTCCACTAAATGGACTCTGAAGATGTTACATTTCAGATGGCAGATATGACAACGTTAATTACATAAAATCCCTGTATTTTAGAACATCATTTCTGTTCAAATCAAAGACCTTGCAGATGTCCGAAATGGTACATTTGCTGAGACCGTCGTGCCCATCTCCATGATGAACAAGTTCCTCAAGTTCCTTTGACGGCCGCAAAACCTAATTACAAAGAAACATAAAAACATGGTTTTTATCAAATGCCACCACAACGAAAATCCACACCGGTTGAATCTTTCCAATTATGTGTGTGAGCGGGCAAGCATATAGCAGAATTGACCTATTCAAGAAAACTAGAAAATGCAGGTAATCAACTTTAGTTGGCATAAAAAGAGCTCGTTTGGTTTGGTTTGGTTAAATCTAAGATAGGTACAAAATGATGGGTTTAATCAGTTTTTAAGATTTTCCAAGTGGAAAATCTAAACCAAGCAGAGCCATAGTTGGCATATCAAGAGCCCCCTTTGGTTTGGTTAAGTCAATGTCATTACAAGTGCCAGAGAAGTTCTTCATGCAGTTGTATTCTGTTAAATTAATAACCCCATTGAGTACCAAAAAGCACCACTTCCTCATGCAATTGTATTTGAATATACTGAGTTTATGACAAGATAACTCAGTATATTTGTCATAATCTATCAATATGCAAAACTCCATATCCACAGGCTCAAAACTTCGAGTCAGTTTTTGACAGTAAATACTAATTTGGGGGGCCAGCTTGGATTTCTGTTTTTTTCTTTTGGGGGTGGGGGGTGATGCTAGACCATGAAAGACAAATGTAGAGTTCTTTGCTATGACTGATCTCAGATACCAATCAAAATAGCAACCTCGTTATCTTCACCATATCAGAATGCGTAATTTAACTTACCCATGGAAAACCAAGTGAATTATGGATTCCATGAAGAGAGTCACCGTGCTTGGCCTCATTCCCGTTCCCTGTAGTAGAGTTCATAGTTGAAGAACTATCTGAGACAAGCTGAAGGAGCTTCTCACTTCCCTAAAACATCATAATTAACAAACAAAGAAGGTGGGATGAAAATGATGTAGTTTAATAAATAAAACAGTGACAGGACACAAAAAAAAGCTGATGCTAGGGCCAACAACACCATCCTACAGGGAAAGACAAAACTTCGGGCAAGGCAAATAATATAAACCAGAAAGTCACCATCTAAAGGATATAACAAAGTCACTTACATATATCTTTAAAAAGAACAAGGCCATAGTTGTTTTTTACACCGATTCAAACTACATTCTTTTAAGTCCTCTGCCAATCAACTTGAAACAAATGGCTATCTTTACTAGTGCATTTCAGGGGAGGACCCAAGCATCGGCCTGGGGGGCCTTCAAAATTGGAAAAGTAAATATATCTTAAAACCTAATTTTCAAAGGTTTTTTGTGAAGGTAGATTCCATTAAAAAAAATCCCCCCCTCCCCAACCAAAGAAGTCTTTTTATAGTTTTGCCTCCCGCCAAAAAAATTATATTTTATGGTTCTGCCCCCTGAGTGCATTCATTAACTCCAATTTCACATTTTAAATTGTCCAAAGCTTATTTTTACGATGTTCACATATCATAAAACAAATCAGGTTCCAAGTTGCAATATAAGTAGCATGTACACACCTGAAGAGCTCGCCAGTGAGAATAAGTGCGGAACAAAACCCAAAAGAATGGAATGTTGGGCAATGGTAAAACCTATAACAGAAACAAGCAGTAGAATAAAAGACATTGTGATAAGATGGGAAAATTGATTTGGATATGAAGCTATATCATTCCATATAGCTTCAAAACCTGAGAATCCAAATCACAGTGAAGCAGAGTAGACATTTCAAAGTGAAACACATACGTACAGTAAACACAGTTGTCAAAGGAAGCAATGCAACTGAACCATAAAAGTACGTCTTGTGGATGATAGTTCCCCTGTAAATCAGATAGCATTTCAATATCAATGTTCTCCCACTTGTAGAATGCCAATAAAATCCAATAGAAATCAAATACAGCTTAAACAGACCTATAAGAGATAAATATGAATGTATCTAAGCATCAATGAGCTTTTTGTAGTTCTGAGGGCCATTATCATAGAAGCTTTACTTAATGGATCTTAATGTTGTTCCTTGTACATAAAGCTCATCATAAATAATCATAGATCCCCTCTCCCTCTCTCCAAACATTATTACATGAAAAGCAGACCACTTCAGGAGGAATATGTCCTGCAGAGAACTCAAGAAATATTAATATAGTCATCTTCTGACACAAATCTATGCCATTAGACATGATGGCCAGAATTTTGAAAAAATCACGGAAGCCTTTGAGAAAATAATATGATGCAATCTTCCATATTGCAGCAATATGGAAGATGGTCCCTATGCTTATGGTGGTGCATTTGGAGGGAAAGGAATGACAGAAGCCTCAAAGATCGAGAGCGATCAATGGAAGAGCTTAGGAAATTGACTTTCAATACTTTACTTCATTAGTCAGTTGCAATTGATTCCAATGGAATGAGTTTCCATGAATTTCTTGTATTGCTGAACTAGCAAGCCAAGGCGATGCTCTTGTATATGTCCCATATACCTGGAATTTTGCCTATTCTTATGATCAATAAAATTTTGTTTACCGATAAAAGAAAAAAAACCCCTAAGAAAATAATGCCTCAAGCTACTTTATAGGTGGGTTATGCAAACTCTTTTTTGGCTGTTCTACCCAATTCCATTTCATTGCTCACAAGATGACTCTTCACATATGATGAGTGTTGTAAAGCACCACTTCAAATGGTTTGAGACAGACTGCAAAAAGAGTAATGCTACATCTTAGTTTGGCGCATATGTAAAGATTATCTCCTGCTGAAATAATCATTTTATTTGCTTGATCTTTTGCAACAACTTTCCTAGTCTTCCCTAAAGACTCAATTTTGGGGAAATATTCCCCGCCAACAAATTCATCAGAGCGTAGAGCCATCCTAGCCAGAAGATCCAAGGTCAGCCCTGCTTCATTGTCAGATTTTCCAGCAATAGAAAAACTAACGGGTGAACAAGTATAGCTGGTAAAAGAGAATTAGTGTTGCCTCAAAGATGGCAAAAACTTTAAACTTTGTACTTATTAGATGGACAAGAAAAAGAAGGAAAAGAAATTACCTCACGGCAATATGTCGTAATCTTCGCCGCACAAGCCGTGCATTTAAACTGCAAGAATGAAAAATATTGTCAACATGGCAGAATTACAGAAAATAAAAAAGGTGGCAAAGACGAAGCCCTAGGCCCACTTACTTTTTCCAAGTTACATCCTTCTTCAGATGAGATGTCAGCTAGTGATGAAATAGAAAAGAATAAAAACCATGACAAAAATGTAAAATTGGATAGGAAAAAAAAAGCTTTTTTATTCATCTTTCTGATATGACAACAAATGCAAATGGCTGGTTTAATTTCTTTTTTTTAATCCTTCTGATAGAGCAACAAACGCAAACGACTGGTTGAAGTGAGTAACGAACTATAGGTTACAATGCTAGAGCAGACCATCTAAAAACAGAGTGAAAACAAGAGTAAAGCGATAAGCTTTTGTTGAATTGAAAAAGTTAAGGCACAGCGAAAAAAAGAAAAAGGCGAAACCTTAACGGGTAGGTAACTTCAACATTTGCGACGTCCTTTGTGATAGATTTGAAGAAAATCTCAGAGGGTTTAACTCGCGCCAAAAGCCGCAGTCCCAATCTAAATCATATACTAATAAACAGTGAGAGAAGAAAAACAAAACATTAAGCTCAAGCGCGGTAAAAAGGATGGAAGAAAAGGAAGAAGCTCACCCATGAATCTTGTTCTTGATAGTTCCTTGAGGCGCTTTCTCCAGACCAACCCAAGCTCTATTCATCTTCATTAGAATCCAGCAAAAATAATAATAATAATAATAATAATCAGTATTTCGCATCACTAGCAGACGAAGAAGGAAGAGAGAAAAGAGAGGAGAAGACCTTGAGAGAGACGAAATCGATCAGGAGTTCGGCATTAGCATTGAAGGGCTTGGGATTGGAGGAGATATCACGCCACAGATCTTTCAATGTGGAAGGTGTTTGAGAAAAAGCGGAACCGGAAGAAGAAGAAGAAGAAGAAGAAGAATCAAGAGAATGATTAATGGATCTAGAGAAGCACCAGTTCCTCCCTCTTATAGGGAACACCACCAATCTCGCTGTCATGCTTTGTTTTTTCCTTTTTCTCTCTCTTTCTCCTGAATTTCCCTGTTATACACCCCTTAAACCCTAACGTATTTTCATTAGTATCATTCAAAATTCCGATTCCCCTTTGATATAATTAATAATTGAAATAGAATCAAAAGGAAAGGATCTGTTTATAGTATATTCCAAGTCAACAAGAAAAACCCACAAAGGCTCTGGCTTTTTCATACGTTCGGTACAGCTGCGAAGAATGCAGGAAGGAAACCAAGACGAGAGAGAGAGAGAAGGGGTTGGGGGGGGAAGAAGCGGCGAGCGAGAGTGTCACTGTCAGTGGGTGAGTGACGCGGATACCGGTGGAGGGAAGTTAAGAAGCGGTCCAATCTAATTACGGGGAGTGGGTCCTGTCAATAGAGGTGTCAAATTATGTTAACGAATCGTGTTCGTATCGTGTTAAGATATGTATATTATATTATATAGGTTAACTCTAACCCGACCCGTTAAGATTATCGTGTCAAAATCTCAAACCCTAACACGACCCATTAACATTACGGATCGTATCGTGTCAATCCGTTTTGACCTATTTATGTAAATTGATTGAAACAAATCTAAAATTAACCTCTTTAATCTAGTTAAGTTTAGCATAATTTTATATAAATTTTAAAATCATAATATTTATAAAAAATATAAAATTAACTACAAATCCAAAATTATAATCTAAACAATAAAAATATCAAAATTAAAAGCTCAACAATTTTATTTTTTAGGTATAAGGGTATAATTTTAATTTTAATTTTTTAAACGGGTCATAACGAGTTATAATGAGTTGACTTGTTATCAATCCGTTAAGCTATCGTGTCTTAACGGGTCAATCCGTTTTGATCCGAACCCATTAAGAGTAAATACTAATATGTTTTTATTGTGTCGTATTCATATTGAGTTAATAAATCGTGTCACATATTGACACCCCTGACGTGGGACTCAGGTGTAGGATGAGTCAGTTCAACTTCCACGTGGGGGTTGTCTCTCTGTCTACAAACTCTTTGCTTTCTCCGACCCAACCCCAACCCAACGGACGTTTACCAAAGCCCTAACCCTATCCTTCGCGGCCCAATTGGGCTACATATGTGTATCATATCCAACCAAAATGGTTAATTAACTATATATTATCAAGGATGTTATTTATCATCTTCCTATTAGATATTTTACATATTTTAAAATTATTTTTTATTTTATTTTATTCTTATTAAACTGATTAAGTTGTTCTACTTATCATCCATATACCATATATTTGTTATAGGAAAAAAATTAAAATAGATGTCGTGTGTGATGTGTGGAGATGATAAATATAATTATTCTATATTATTATATCTAAAAATTATATTTTCAAGTAAGTGTACAGAGTATACATAGTAAAATATTTATACGGCATAATTTGATTAGAAATATAAATTTTAAAACGTGAGTCTTATAAATCAAATCTTACAATTTAAATTATTTAAATGATATGTTCTACACACCGATTTAATAATACAATAACTCTATAATATCGATGTTGGTGAAAACGCCCATAAGGTTTTCTCTTAATTACAAGTATTAATTATGCACAATCTTATTTATTAGTCCATCGTTATATATCAGTTAACTTAAAAAAGTTTTAACATTTTAATTTTTCCTGTATTGAGTTTGACAACATATAATATATCTGCACGATTTATAACTTATAGAACTCATAATTTTTAAAGTCGAAATTATGACCTTAGTAACTGCTGCGTTATACATCACCATTGTGATTCTTTTCGCGTCCAATATCCAGGAAAAATAATCCAGAAAACTATTATTTCAAGCAATGAAACAGCAGTTTTTGCAACCCAAATATTGATTTCTCTGTGTGAAAAGGGGGAAGGTACAGAGGGTAGATTTACAAGCACCATTTGCCCACGCACATATCATACTCAGCCGAGGCTACCGCATCATCAAATGGAACAAGAAAAAAGAAAAAAAGAATGCTATTATCATACACTAGAATAAATGTTAACAAATTTCGGGGTAAACCAACTATCGTGCAGAAGTACATACAGAAATAGCCTCTTTTTAAGACTCAAAATCTCACACCATTTCTTTATCTTCTTTCATTCGTTTTCTGCCACAAAGTTTGGATCTTCACCTTGGCAGAGGTACTCATCACACACAGATGCAGAACCCCAGTCTTTACGCAGTCGCAAGATGTCCTCCGTGAATGTTGATCCAGGGGCTCCAATGAATACACTAGACATCGCGCAGATTGTCTTATCTAGCATAGCTTCCACCTTCAGTATGAAAATCCAGAAAATGGATGTAATATATGGATTTCAGAGACAACCATGACTGCTAAGATCATTAGGTTCAGACAATTTCTTTGCACCCAAGCTATACAAATATACAAACAGGAAAAGAAAGAAGCATAATTTATTTTATAAGTAAAAAAGAAGCTTAATTCACCTGAGAGTCATCCTCAAGGCCATGTCTATACAACAAAGCATCCCATTTTTCAGCTGAACTACGAGGAGGCCTTTTAACAAGTGGTACAGCCTTCCCTCCAAGCACAACTAGTGACTGCAACAAACTAGTTTCACTTTCAGCTGCATCAGTTGAAAGATAAACGACTGGTGCATTTGCTTTTTCAACTATTCGAGTGATGCAATCCGCAGCTTGAGGAATGGGGAAAAAGCAACTGGGCCTTTTAGCATTGCTGGAAAATTAAACAAGATTACAGGTACTGAGATGCTAAAATTTTTCTTAGCAAGCATACATAAACGCATCCATATACAGCATGCAAATAAAAAGTCACGTTTGCTCAAAAGCTAGTCCTACCATCCAAGCATTCAAAATGTGACTTAAAATTGGAGCATGAGCAAATATTGCTTTTACATTATTAACAAAATATCATATAAAAAGAGAAAATTCTACTTGTCATATGATTGCATAAGTAACTCGAACCCAGAATTTCTATCTCTCTCAAGAAAGGATAAGGGTACATCCGACCTAAGGAAGGGATGGCAATATCTACAACAAAGATATGCATATATGATATAACACGATGCAAATCACTAGCAAATGCTTACATATTGCACATTTGCCTTTCCTCAGAGCCTCGAAAGCTAGGATTAACTGGCACATACTGTGCATACAATGAATAACCATAGCTAGTAGGCAAAAATGAGAAATTAAAACGCTATATTTGTTGTGCATGTGGATAAAAAAAGGAGGTAAACAAATTGAGTTTTCACGACTAAAAAGTTTTTTGTTACCGAACAATTGCAACATATGCATAGCTGTAAGAAAGCATACTGTGACAAATAAACATCACCATTTGGACACTGGACAGGGAAAACGTAGACATACCAGAACTTTAAGAAGCCGTGTCTCCGAAAGTGAAGTGCTACGAAGTTCTTTCCCAAGAATGTCTGAATAAAACGCTGTGCGGTAAGTAAAATAAGACGACTTGGTTCGATTAGCGTCTTGCATTTGTGAGCAAGCGGTCCACCTGGCTGCATCACCCAATCTTGCTCCACATCCGCATAGAAAATGTCTCCAATTGCAAGAACATCATCATCCAAAGAGAACTTGGACTGAACATCTTGAACAGTTCTCTTGTTTGGCTTCTTAATATCCTCAACCCAAGCAGGCTCAGGGTTCCCCATCGAAATTCCCAAAGATTTTAGCTTCTTAATGTGCTCCTCATCCACATAACAAGGCTGAGGCAGCGAAAAATAACATTTAAAACTATCTATGTGCATATGATTCTTCTTAGCCTCGGAAAACTCCTCAAACGAAACAACAACCTTTCTCCCAAAGCATTCATTAATATGATCAATATCCAAGACCCTGTTGTACTGGTAATCCACTTTGGAGCTCGGAATGACCAAAACCCGGTCAAGCAGAGCCGCAAAGAACATGTGCTTCTCCAAGCAAATCAAATGGTTGGACATCTGCCCGGACAGGCAAATTGCGAACAAGTATTTATTTGATTTCGGCTTCCACTCAATGGTTCTTCGCTCACTCATCTTCTGGTCCACCTTTCCACACCTACCGAAACCATAACCACCGCTTAGACTGGGGTCCTGAAAATCGGATTGGTACTCGGATAAGTTCCCGTATCGATGGGACGACAAGAGAACCTGCTGAATCTCTTTATTCAAGGAAAGCTGCTGGAGTAGGGCAGATTTAAGATCGTCGAGCAATGCGGTCGACTGTACGAACGAACGGTTCCCGGTTTCCAACTGGGAGTTATTCCATAAACCGAAAAGCCCTAGTTGCTGTTGTCTCAACAAATAAAGAGCGCGCAATTCAGATTCGCGCATGCGGTCAAATCTGAGGCCGGAGGGGAAGAGGTTGCGGGTGGAGAAGTAGAGGACGAGGATGAGAAGAGGAAGGAGGATGGCGAGTAGGTACCTCTTGTTGAGGTGGAGGTGGAATCGCCGGCGCATTGTGGAGTGGAAATCTTCAATGTGGAAGGGCGAGCGAGTAGTGGGAGGGAGGTGCTTGACGTCGTCATTCTGCAGGATCAGGTTCTCGCGGTCGTCCTCTTCGTCCGACGACGAACCTCTCTCCATTTTCGCTGTCGCTTTCGATTTTCTTTCTTTTTTTCTTTTTTCCTCTGCCCGTCCGAAAGTCACTGACCGAGTGACGACGAACGCATTAGAGAATCACCGGAGTATCAAAGTGAAAGGGAATTTGAGATCTAGAAGAATCATTTGAACGCACTGAAATTGATGTAGCTGACCACAAAACTGTTTGATATATCTCCTCATAAGGATTCGATCGAGATCGAGAAGGCGAGGAGTGACGGGGGAAGAAAGGAAAGAAAATAATGATCGAGTTTTTGTGTCGGTGGAGGAAAATGACACGTTACCGGCCCACCTCACAATAATGTATAGCCCATTTTTGGACGACGTTTCAACCGGTAGTTGTTGGCCCGGGCCGACCCGACTCAATGATTAGGTTTGCAAAATAAATCGAGATAAAAATTAAATAAAATATTATTTTTTAATATCATTATTATTTTGAAATAGAGATGAGCAACGAGAGTCGTTCCGCACTATACAGATAGCACTCATATTTTGATATTTGAAAAAATTAAATTGTTTATTATATTTTATATTAAATTTATAAAAATTATAATTATGAGATGAATTGAAAGTATTTTTCTATTCAAACTGATTTTTAATGCTGCTACTGTAGTCGGACAGATCAAACCATCCAAACGAACAGAGAGCCGGATGAACGGATACATTATAAATCCGGATGTAAAACCAAATATCGCCAAATATCTGGATCCATATCCGATCATTCCCATGATTCTTACTCCCAATTGATTCAAAATATTAGTTGTAACAGACTTTGTTGCTGTTGTGCATGTCTCCCTCGTCAGCTCAGGGAAATATCGTGTTGTTATGCATACATGACTCTAAATATCGTTTTCTCGTATAGGATTTGCTTTCGTCCTTTCCTCGTATTCCTCTCCACACGTTCAGCCTGTTATGTCGACCTTCTAACTAATCTACGTTCATGTTGATACTAATATTGCAGACTGCAGTGGCCTACTTTATAAGATAGAGAGGTTGTAGTGTTGAAACAGCCCCGAGATCAAAGACTTGCATTGTACATTCATATGTTCGGCAAACTGAAATATGAATGGTGTTATAATTTATGATGTTTCTCGCGCTAACACTCTGCTCTTCGCCACTTCAATAAGCCTTCCGCGAACCCATTTTTTTATTACAGCAACTGACTCAGAACGTGTTTCCTCTTTCAGAGACTCAACTTTGTCTCCCTTTGGTAGAGGTCGTCTTCCATAGTCGCTATGCTGGTTTAGTTTTGGTTGGTCATGGCGATTTATTGAACCTGATTGCTTCATTAGACTCTCAAAACTGAAAAGAGACGAGCCAGAGCCACTGAAGCTGGTTGGGAAAAGTTCATCCTCACTGCTCAGTAGATCATGCAAGGCAAACTTGCGAAAGTTAAAGTCCTCGTCCTTTCTTTGTACCATTGGGGCTCCAATTACTTCTCTTGGCCCTGCTTGGTTTAAAACTTCAATTTTTTCACTCCTATCCTTCTCAACCTGGTCAATTAGTCCTTTTGAGGCAACTGAAGGGTAACCGCGATCCTCATGGGAAGTGTTCTGACCAGTCTCTACGGATTCAATCAATTGGATTGCTTCAGCTATAAGCTTTCTGGTTTCCATCAGGGAAGCTCGAGCAATAGGGCTCTTCATTGCAGCAACCTCAAGGGCCTTGGCAGCCTTCTCAGCTTTAACAATCAATAGCCTGCAGTTTGCCACAAATTAAACCTAGAGTTCCAAGAATTTCGAAGTAGCTAATCAAATGGCAATCAAAGAATGGAAATACATTGCCTTTCGATGCAGGTGGGTTGATTCAGACTGACATTATTTTTTTTGAGAGGGGGAGGGGGATGATAATTAAGCTATGACAGGAAAGCAATGGCATCAGTAATCAGACCAGTAAACCACTTAAGTGATGAGTTGGAAGCCATTTTTCCTCTCACTTATTTGAGCTGGCCATAGTCTCAGGTATTCCAAGAGAACTCCTGGTGCAAATCAAACTCAGGATGTCTAAGTATATAGCTCATCCCAAACCCATCCTTTGATTACAAGGCTACATCCTGACAACTCAATTAAATAGTTCTTTACTAACCAAATTTAGGTATGAGAACGGAGACATGAACTTACCTTGCTCGTTCAACAGCTACAGTTTTTTTAGTTTCTGCAGCTGCCCTCTCTGCTCTAATGTTTTTTATCATCTCCAGCTTAGAACTCGCCAGGGGATCTTTGTAAAGGGGTTCACTACTTCTCCTCAACCTTAATTGCTGATTTTGGATTTTATTCTCACCCATAGAAGAATTATCCGTTGCACAATCTCTTTTTTTTATGGGGCTCCTTCTAGACGTCTGTATACCACTACTTGACCTTCTCTGTGGCTTTCTTTCAGCATTAGGTGGTATCCCATAATGTTTAGCCAAGCCAGCGCAGACCCGATCACGGTAGTCCTGATAAAATGTAGGAAAATCCAACTTTGAGAATAAATTTATCAGGTACACAACTAAAACCACAAAGCATAACTCTACGAAGTAGAATTGGTACCAAGAATCGGTTTCAGTAGAAAGGGGAACTTGGCTTCTATGGAAAACTGAAAGATTTAGTCTGAGTACCCAAAATTTTGAGCTGAAACCAATCAGTTACCATAGATGATTGACATAAGGAAGAACACAAGATAGATGTTCAAGTGGGACACAAAGTTTGAAGAAACTATAACTCATAGTTGTCTAGCTCAAATGCAATCTAGACATTGGATAGGGAACATCTTTTTAATTGGGAAGAATTTTGAAAATACAAGTTTCTCCTATAATTTTTTTCACACTTAAAAGATCATGTTTTTTGCTTGGACACGAGGGCAATGTCATGAAAATCAGCCTTTAGGTGTATATATTGTATGCATCACTTGGATTGTACCTTTGCACTTTTTAATGAAGTTTTATACTTATAATATATATATATATATATTTGATAAGTAAGAGATAAATATTATTGATGTGAATGAAGTAGGCATAGCCCGTGTACACAGGAAGTATACAGAAAAACACCTAAATACATTCTAAGAGCTATATATATATATATATATATATATATATTATATACATCATGAAACTCAGTTTTATAGGATCAGCAAGAAAAGATAAACTTGGTGAAATCTTAGAACTTAATATAAGTGCTATATGCACCAATTCTCATCAGTTGATTGCAAATTTGCAATAACAAAGCCATTTGTTTTGAGAAGTCATATTGAAATAGAGGTGTTATTGACTGGTTTTTTTCTTAGTGACGGAATAGAGGTGTTATGGAATGTGCGAAGTCTTACACTTGTAACCCAATTTTTTATGGATAAGACAACTATTCTCTTCCAGCATTCTTTTTCAGAAAGTGAGGATACAGTTTAGCAAATGATTTCTTCATAACAATTCATAGAGCAGTCAAGGCCATCAAGAAATAACTCATAATCTAATAGAAGAGTTCCAAGATAGGACCTGGCAGGTGAGGTTTATGCAGAAAACATGAATCATGGAACTTCTTCTAGATACCATGTTACCTACTTACAGTATTAGCCCATTTGGCGGAGATTGCTTCTGAAATTTTCCGCCTTTGCTCAGGGGACATAGTTGTTCTCTTGCTACCTTTTAGCCCAGCCATCGTCTTCCTCTGTTCAACACTCTCTAACCACTCCTTCTTGAGCTGTTCATCTAATATCTTGTAGGAATCCCACTGCAGCTCTTCCTCACCAACAAAGCCTTGTTTTGCTGCTTCTGCAATTAGATTCTGCCACTCAAAGCAGCAACCTTCCTGCACTGTCAGCTTCTCACGTCGCCTTTGCCACCCCAATCGAACTCCAACTGCAATTTTCACCCTTGTCTCTGTGCTGTACAATCAATTAAAAGAAATATAAAGTACAACATTATGAAATGACATGGTGGGATGTATGACAATAGAAATTCATGAACTCGGAATCCCTGTCATAGTCCTTAAAGACTGGGGAGTCTGCCAGGGTTAGGAAAATGTCCATGGTAGACTAAAACGCTAATAAAGAGAATGGTATAAGGCCTACCTCTGAGCATGTCCTAGGTTTCTTAATTTCATTCTGACCTGCACGACCAAAGTTTGTTAAGAGAATAATCACTTCTAAACTATCCAAATGGACTGTAGTAATGACAATACGAACATCTCTTTTCTCATGCTCAACAAATGCATAATATGTTTGACACCTCATAATAAATCATGCCATTGATATCCCAACTCTTTGGATTGGCCATCTAACTTCTTCTCAAAAGATGACCCAAGGAGACTACAGACTAAATACAGCTTATTCCAAATATACAAGGAAACTACAGATGGAAAAAAACAAAAAAAGGTCAATTTGGACAAACTCAAGATGGCTTATCAGGTCAAAAAGAGAAAACGCAAATAAAATATTCTGAAAAACATTAGACAGTTATCTGCTTACGATTATGTCATGGTGTGTACACTGGTTTAGTCTGGCATTAAGTATTGAACAGTCACCAACTCCTTAAATCAGCACAGAGAATTAGTTCATACAGCATAATGTTGTACTCTTAACCTGACAATCTCATTGCACGCAGCAAGAAGGTTCAAACTATTCAACAACAAATTGTTGGATATGAGCAAGATTTTGACACCAGCATGCTATGTCATTATAGATTCTGTAGAAGAGCGGTAAACTGAAGGGAATTTAAGGCCGAGAGACAGGCCATGCCCCTAATATCTGACATCGGTGGCAAAGCAAAGGGTTGGGAGGGGGCTTTTCAAAGTCACCAACATGATTGCCTAACGTTTTCATATACTAGCACGTTGAAGTTTTTATTCTAAGTAGGGCGAGCCTGTTACTTACCAATGTATGTTTAAAAAAATGAGTTTTAAGCAGGATGTACTGATGATTAATCACCAACCACCATCCATGTGTGCCAAGAGATGAGTAAATGGTCCAGTTAAGCATTTATATGATGAAATAGGTGCAACTGAAAGAGCAAGACTTTAAAGTTGAAAGTTCCACCAAAATAACCGTCTTCATTCTAAACAAACTAAGGTCATTTCAGTACATGTAAAATTATTCTTACACGACATCACCTTAGGATCCTGCATTGCAAGCTTTGTTCTCTCTCTAATCCGTTGAAGGGTTTCTGCCCAGCATATAGAGATTTGAGCTTATGTAAAACAAATACTGAAAACAGACTGACAAATCCAGAAGCCAAGATCTATAAATATATTGTTACCAGCACTGTGCTTCCTGCCTTTGTTCCACGGTGTGTTACCCTTATTTGCTTTTGATATTCTCAGCCTTCTCGACCTCTCTCTCTCATCCAATTCCTTCGAGTCTTCACTCGAATACTTGAGTTCAATTGTCGGGAGACTTGAATCGATACCAAAGTGTGTAACATCGCAACCCTTTTGTCCATTTTTATTCTGAACTAAACACTTGGCCATGGGTTCAAGAGTTGCGACTGCATTGATCAGTAGTCTACTCCTTTGCACCTCAACGTGTTTCACATTCACGTTTAGTTCTTTAGGCAGTCGCAAAGATTTCCAAGCATAGGACAGTCTTTTATCGTTCGCAGAGGTAAACGGAGTTGATGAAAATTTACCATGAATAAGGGTTTGAGCCCTGATTGCACACAAACGACTTTGCAGGCAGGCTGCGGAGTAGCAATCTCTGCTAACAGATACAAAAATGACAGTCTCAGCGATTATCACTAAGAGGCAAACTACAATATTGTACACTCAGCATATCACCAGTTACACAACTAAGATGAGTAATGCAGTTACAAGTCCAGATACACAACAATCGCGCACCCCTTAGTAAAAAAGTGATCTCACTAAAAAAAAAAAAAAAAAAACTTTTTTACACTTTTTCAAATAGAGTAATCAAAATGAGCAATAAAGTGAATTGGGATTTCAACTAAAAATAAGAAAAACAAAAACTTCAAATAGAATTCATACGGAACTGAATGTGAGATTGAAGATAGGAGAAAATAAAGAAGAAAAAGGAACTCGGAGAAGTAGAGGAGAGAAGAGAGCACCCAGTATAGGCATGGGAGCTCATTCAGCCAAATCCAGACTCTAATGTCAATAGGCTAGTGAAATGTGGAGACGGCACAGCATTTGTTAAGAAAGCGGACCATTTTCAGGGGATAACTTCTCGAAACAAAGGTTACCAGGAGAGAGAGACAATTTGGGACGACCTGGGTCTAAACACTGCGAGAAAGCCACGCAGCCAGCGGCGTCGGATAACGGAAGAACGATGCTACCCGGATCTGTTTGGGGTTCGGTGCAACCTAATCGACTCGCTTTAGTAAAGTATTATTAAAATATAATTTTTATTTTAAAATTTTAAAATTAAATTATTTTTTATTGTAAAAATTTAAAATAATTCTAATAATTATATAAAATAAAATTATTTATAAATTAAAAATTATTTAAATAATTTTAAAAACACTTTAATCATAAAGTTGTTTGGGTTTTAATTATTAAATTATTTTTTATGATAAATGCTAAACCCGCCGATGGTGGGTCCCGATAGTGTCTCGATGTTTTTTTATTTATTTAATGATTAAAGAAGTATTGTTATTAATTTCTTTTAAAAATATATATATATTTAAGAGTGTAAAAAATACATGAAAAAAAAATTAAAAAAAAATACACTTATCGAAACCCAAATTGGGTCGCATATTGATGGTTGTAGTGCCACACTCTTTATTATCAATAAACTAAAAGTAGGTTACGAAAAATGGTTACACTTTTAAAAAAAGAAAAATTATTCTCATTAATTACTATTCATCACCTCATATCTTATGAAAAACACTCACACTATATGAAAAATACTCGCACACCTTATGAAAAAGCTATAAGTGTGGAGTGTGAGAGTTAATAGTGGCCGATGCATAGCATTTCTCTTAAAAAAATTATCAATGGACAAAAATCTTCTTATAAATTTCAATAATTATAGTTTTAGCCTTTTTATTTGTGAAATACTGCACGTTTTTCTGTATTTGTAGACTGTCTCCCTCTCTTTCCTTTTGATGGTTCTGTTTCTAGATAAAGCCCTTCAATAGCTCTAAGGCAGAGCTCAATCAGCAAGAAAGCTCTTTAAAATCACGACAACATCACATAGAACCTAGATGAATTTGTCCAACCTCACGACAGCATGAGAGAGCCTTACCCTTTGCTCTTTGTAGTGGAAATTCTTGTAGTCTTTCATTCTTTTTTTGTCACACAATCATCACACAACCAAGTCATAGACATTCGGGGGGGAAAAAAAACCCACATAGATTCCTAGTTCCACAGTTTGCCTCTTATCAAATATAGATATTGTTTTAGACGTGTTTCGTACGTACCGGGAGGACTCATTGGATAGATGGAAGGTGGACCAAAGGACTTGCAAACATACAAGTAAAGAATGGAGCTCAGGGGTGGTTAGGGGACCTTTCAATGCTTAAGTCAGTTTTCCTTTTTAGGAAGTGTTTATTTTGCCTTAAAATTACGTGAGGTTGATCATACCTTGATTAGGCTTTTATACTATAGGTAGTTTGGAGTTCTGTTGCTTTCATCCCAAGAAGCTGTCTTATCGTACCTCATGCCTCATGCACATGAATCAGTCAGGGGGCATGATACCTTAAGGAAAATAATTAATGCAATGTTGAGCTCTGACTCACGTTTCGGCTCCTTCTCAGTCAGGGCCGATGAGTCCCTTTATCCCCACTCATGGGGAGAGCCATGGTTGCTCTTTCAGCACGCATTCCCACAGCCTGTTAGAGTGGCATCACCTTTCTTTCCTTAGTGTATAAGTCGTGGTTATCTCTTTCGCACACTTCCTAACAGCCATTTTCTAGGAACTTGAAGAGTTTGCATCCCCTCAACCTATCTTGGTGGCGTGCACCTTCCTTTTCCCAAGTGATTGGTGGTTGTAGTTTCCCCCGCACACTTCCTATTATCCACATGCTAGTGATGATTCAAGGCAGCTGACAGGTCGGTGTATGTCACCCATGACCACCTCTGTTGGCGCCTCATTATTCTTTGACCGGGCCAAACAGTTCTCTCACTTGGTGGGACAAGCCCACAAAAGGTCGTCATCTTCACTTTATCAAACCGATGGGCTTTCCTTTGGATCGTGG
The DNA here is from genome assembly GCF_001411555.2 of Juglans regia. NCBI lineage: Eukaryota > Viridiplantae > Streptophyta > Magnoliopsida > Fagales > Juglandaceae > Juglans > Juglans regia. Next base: position 42,446,157 of record NC_049907.1, read on the forward strand.
GATCTCGACCTCTTGGATTGGACCTTTTTACCCTCTCCATTTCCCTACTAATTCTCATTGAACCAGTTCGATGATAATTTGATTTTCCCTCTTCTTTTCTCTTTTCCTTCATTCTCATACATGTTTACCCTCCTCATCCTAACGATTAGGCTCCTCAGTCTTAATGTGCCATTTGGTTTCCCATGTCGTGTTGTGTCATGTGTTTTACGAGATTCTAACCCTTTTGCATCCCTCGTCTGACACATGGGTACGGAAGGCCAACCGTCACTTCCCCTTTATATAAACACAGTTTTGCCGTATTCTCCCCCCTTTACCACATCCTTATCTCTTTGTGCTCTAATCTTCTCATTTTTTTTGCTTGACTCATTTCCTTTTTTGTCACTTTTCTCAACCTCAATCTCAATAGCTCCCAATAAGGTCGTTCAACCTAAGATTCTCAGGGAACTAGACCAACCCGAGGTTTGCACCACGGAACAATTCTATATTGGTCACAACTAGTGTTCAAACGTCACCTCTGAGTTCTTGTTGTCACTGGCTTTTACCTTTCATGTCTTGGAGAATGTATTTTTTAGGCTCTTGGACCACGTGAGAGGGCTGTCGACGATGAGGGTTATGCCTCGAAAGGCTAAGGTTACCCTTCTCTCGTCCTATCCATGACCTGCTAGATCATCTCAGATTGGCCTCCTCTCAACTCCACCCAAATGCTTGGAGGATCTTGATGTATTGTTGCATCCTCTGGCGGCGAACTTTGTTAGAATCAAACTCGGAGCACGCTAATCTTACTGGCTGTGAGTTTCTTCAGACCCACAACCTTATAAAATGTGAGGGGAATATTTGCAGGTCAAAGTTTCTTCTGGCGGTGAGCTTCGTTGTTGCATCCCGAAGACCTCTCATGAGGAGTTACGTCTTATTGCCCAGGTCAAAGTAAAGAATCACCCATTCGATGTCCTCTTGGAGGCTCTCATTGGGGAAGAAAATGTAAGGGCATTTTTACTTCATCTTGATCACACCATTTTTTTACGACTGCATCATTCTTATGCAGTCCAAAGCCACCCTGGCTCGAAAGCGTTCCCCGAGCCCTCCTCCCGTAGGCAAGGAGAAGAAACTCCACATGGAGGTTGCTAGGGCCAACTGTAGCCCAGTGTCCCCTCCTCGATTTCCTTTAAGGCAGTCCTCGACGCTAATTGAGGTGCAATGTCCCCCACCATTTGTGCATGCCTCACTACCAGCCCCTCTATCCATCCATTGAATCCACCAAGGAGGCAGAGGGAGAGTCCTACCATCCCAGAAGCATCGACCGCTCCTTCTTTCGTGACAGCTTTGGTCGCAGAGCCAGTCACGGTTACGGTCTCTACAGTGCCAGTCGCACCAACGGGCCTGTGCAGGTTGTCCCAGGAGACCAACATGCTCTCAACGTATTTCTATAGGGCCCTTTTAGAATCGGCTCTTTGTCGATCAACTCTAGTAAAGCCTCCTCCTGAGTTGAACGTGGAGATGATCCCCTCTTCTCCGTTCATAGGGCAATTCACCGTCGGAGGTCAAGTCTTCAAGAGTGCTGCTGAAGATTGCGCAAAAGGCCCCCCCACCCAGGTGTGGAGAGGATGTCTTCCCATGGATCCCCTCGCGCTCAGTTGTCACAAGAAGGCCCTGCTTTTTCCATCGTTGCCGTCGAGCTCATGGTGGCTCTAGCTGAGGAGCCTATCGGGAGAACTTATGGAAGGGAAGGAGTGGAGCCAGAGTTGGCCATGGTTCCTAACCTTGCTACTGAGAAGATGATTGTTGCTCTCTCTCCCGTACCTGTCGCGAGGTTGCCTACTAAGGAAATTTAGATGGCCATGGAGGTGAGGACCGAAGGAAAGAGTCCGCGACGCCCCAATGAAAGAGGGGGGCCTCAAAGTCCTGGCGAGGAGCTTTCTTAGTGTCACCTTCTTTCCTAGCCCGCCATCATCCCTACTAAGAGGGTCGCGGGCATAGTTGAAGATGTGGAGGCGGCTACCTAGCCATCCCTCGAAGAGAGCTCAGTGGAGGCCATTCCTCTCGTCGCTTGATTAGAGGTGGGAGGAGCTCGGGCAGAGTCTCTCAAATGGGTGACCAAGTATTTGATGGAGACTTCTTCTCCAAGGTCTCTCGCAGTTGTTTGTTCTTTTCTGCCCTCTTATCGATTAGGAATCTTATACTGACTATTCCCGTGTTTGTTTTTGTTTTTGACAGGATGCATCTCGGATAGCCGTTTTCGTTATGGATGGCCAGGAAGCAGTCAAAGGGGAGAACCAGGCCCTACGCTCGCTGGCATAACAAGCTCTATGATGCGTTCGAGGGGAGAGGGAGAAGAAGGAGTGTTTGGAAGTGGAGCTAGTGAAAGCTTAGCTTGCCCACAAAAAGAGCCAGGAACAAGTCAAGCAACTTCGTCGCCAATGGAAGACCTTAAAAATTGAGCTTTCCATGATGAAGGAGCAGATTGAGTTGAACCACAATAACGTCCTGACTATGTCGGCGGCGAGGAGCTGGTTGTAGAGTCGGTCGATAAACTGACTGCAAAGGTGGTGGCGGCTCTTGAAGAGTCACTAAGCTAGTTGCAGGGGGAGAATGTTGACTTGAAGGGCCGTCGAGACTTAGAGGCTCAACAGCTTGAGCAATTGGACAAAGATTGCAAATCCCTTTTTAAAACTTTGATAAGACGAGAAGATTCTTTGACGGCTCTGCCTAGGCTGCTATCGACTCATAGAAGAGGAGGACCGACCAAACATTTAAAAAGTTAAAGGGAGCTGAGAAAAGGTTAGTCGCCCAGAATGTGGGTCATTGAAGATCTACAGAGCAACTTGTCTCAAGTTTAGGAGGTTGTTCCCCGCTTAGAGGGGCAATTGAGGTCAATTGTATTCGTTTGCGACCATGCTTGGTCGTACGGATACATTGAAGGTCTCAAGAGGATGCGAGATCACGTTCTAGAGAACACTCAGGTAAACACAAGAGCCCTCGACCCCATCGATCTCCCTCTAGACCTCGACGCGCTTGAGCACGACTGTACCCTGGGCAGAGATATGATTCCCGACACCTTCTCTCCTGACTCCGACGCCTCTGATCACAAGCCCAATGCACCTAAGCCAGACCCTAATGCTCCTGAGCCAGATCCTGACGCTCCCGCACCTTAGTTTTTGTTTATGTTTCCCTATTGTAAAATTACTTACATTATTTCCTTTCCTTGTAAAGACCTCTGTCCAAGTATTAACATATTTTCATTTTTTTCTTTGTTGCTTGGCCTTGAATGTTAGTTTCTCCCCTCGATGTTCTTTTACTTTTTCTTTTGTCAGCCTGGTGGATCTGATGAGAGGGATAAGTCAAGTCCGTGGAGACATAGTACTTGACTCCCCTGATCTGCTTATCGACCTCGTAGACTGAGGTAAGGGTTGAGAAAAATCCGTGGAGACACGGTACTTGGCTCCCCTGATCTTCTCGTCGACCTCATAAGTTGAGGCAATGGATAAGGCAAGTCCGTGGAGACACGATACTTTGCTCCCCTGATCTTCTTGTCGACCTCGTAGACTGAGGCAAGGGTTAAGGCAAGTCCATGGAGACATGGTACTTGGCTCTCCTAGTCTTCTTGTCAGTCATATATTTTATTTAACCTTTATTGAGGAAAATAGAAAAATAGACACAAATGAAGAGACAAAATATTTCATTACTATTTCGCTCAATTAAGCACATCATTTTACATTCTCTTTTCATTTTCAACTAAAGAACTTCCGCAGAGCAATGGGGTAACTCTTTTCCTTGCGCATCTTTGATCCGATAAGACCCCAGCCAATTACTGGCTGCAACTACATAAGGCCCTTCCCACCACGACCCAAGTTTTCCTTCATCCTGATTTGTTGTTCCTGTCCCCTTAGCACTAAATCCCTTACTTTGAAGGATCGAACGCGCTGATTGAAGCTTTGCTCTACTTTCCACTTATGGACCGTGAGCCTCATTTCTGCCTCCATCCTCATTTCTAGGACTGAGCATTGACAATGTTGGAATTGGAGTGCCCTACTTCCGACTTCGACTCTGACTTTATCAGAGGTTGAATCCGACATCCGACTCCGATTCGTATAGCCTCTGATCCGACTCCCACTTCGCATTATGCTACCAAACCCTCTACATTACAAACATTTTCAATTAAAATGAATTCTCAATTTGCTAAGTTTACTTTCAAGCTTGATACAGATTCAAACCATTAAAATAAATAAATAAGTGCCCCCTACTACCTTGAGAAGAACACCTCCATGGCAATTGTGTAAGCTCTGGATTTGTGAGCTACAGAAAAGTCGGTCATTCTCTACAATCTAGGTCTTTCCCCATGCCTCCCCTCAACGGTAACTTCCTCCCCTACTGTGATTTCAATTCCTACTCTCAATTAAGCATAAAGTATGAACATCGTCCGCCAGTAGTTCGAAAACCCTTGTATCTATCAACAGTTATTTCGGGAAACCCACCCTCTCAGATCCTGGCGTTTCCACCATTTTTTATGCCTTCAATTGCCGTTTCGTCTAATTTTTATGGTGGCTATGAATGAAATGCCCACGGATAACATGGGTATAATTGGAGGCTACAAAAACTGATTTGCCCACTCTTTTGTGCCATGCAATTTTTCAGAAAAAATGGGGTCAAGGAAATGAGAGAGAAGGTGAAATGGTGAAAGGTGCATTATTGTTTTGCAGGGGTCATTTTGACATTCTCGCCAGCAGCACATGTGAGACATTTGTGAGCAGAAATAAAAACTTATTACATGGAGAGCAAACTAACTCTTAGGCTGTGTTTGGATGTTGAGCTGAGCTCGATTCTTTATAAATAGTAGTGAGTTGAATAGTAGAGGAAATTATGTGGAGCCCATCTAAACTAAGTTTAAAGTGTGTTTGTATATTAAAATGAGTTCAATACTTTTTATAAGAAGTTGAAAAAGGTTGTGAGTCCCACATATAAAGATGTGTTAAGTTGAAAAAGGTTGTGAGTCTCACGTGTAATGAGGTTTTGAATTGAGATGAATTTAATAATTTGAAAATTGGATATTTGGATGTTAAACTCAGCTTAAAATTAGACTGAACTCAGCTGAATCTTATAACTAAACGCAGCCTCAAACTACAAATTTAGAAAAAGCTGACATGTGATAATTAATGTGACAATTAACGTAATTAATTTAGAACAAGTTACATGTGAGAACCTTTTTTATGAAGATTGGCACAAAATGAAGTGAAGAAAATATCATTTTGTTTTGACTCTCTACTAGTTTCTTCATTAAAATCATGCAGGAATATAAACATCACAATTAAGCCAACAACCCACTATTTTTTTTAGAGTAGTGCTACCTATAAGTCTCACATCCTGTACAACCATTTAAAAATGTCATTTTATCTTTTTATCCTATTTTACTTACAAACATGTCTGGAATTATTTTCATTATGTGAATAAAAAGGTAAAATGACATATTTTTAAATAAGTGTGCAGGGTGTAGACTTATGTCTAGAATTTTATTCTTTTTTTATTATTTCATGACTCACTATACCATTCACCACAGAAAATATAATTGCCTTCAATATTAACTAATGCTCACCTCCACTTACCACTCGAGCATTTTGGCAAACCTACTCAAACGAATGGACAAATCAGAATTAAAATAAATGCACCTAAACTGCCTCAACATGAGTGAGACTTGCATGTAAGCAACCAAGTGATAAGGATGAATATACCTTCTTGAAAAAACAAATGGCGTTTCTCAAGGATCTTTCATCAAATGTTTGGAATGCAGGCAATAAACCATAAACACATCCTGATACATCTAATGGCATCGGCCACACCAGGAACTCATTGGGAAAAAAGAAATATCAAGCGAAATATCCTGATAACAGAAACGTAATTAATGAAACTGATAATATGTTAGCAAACCAAACAACATTCTAACTCACCATGGACAGAATATAGTTGTTGTTTAGCTGGGAGACTGCGAGAGGGAGCAAGATGGTGAGAGTAAGGGGATCTATAACAAAAAATTTCGCAAATCTCACTCCGATCCGACTTCAATAAGAAAACTACACATATTTCGACCGCAAGGGGAATCAACAAGTGTCAGAAGCTGCGGTAGCTTTGGACGTTGTTTCTTTTTTAACCGTTGGGGTGAAACTTGTTTGGCAAGTGAAGGCATGAGCAATTTCTAACCAAATTCTCAAATTTTCTATTTTCTCAAAGAAAAAATCAAAATCAAATTAAAACATCTTCAAATATGAAAAGAATACAAGTCTACTATTTTTATTTTTCAAATTTTCATCCAATAATTACCCAAACACAAAAATTAAAATAAATTATATAAATGTAAAAAAAAAAAAAAACTATTGTTAAAAAAAAAAATTAATTTGAATATTATAAATCAAATCTTACAATTTAACTGATATTGATTGTATGTTCTATAAACCGACTTAAAAATAGGGTAACTTGCTAAAAAATTTCATTCTAACAATTCAACCCTACCATCCATTAGATTTTAAAACTCCATTAATATAATTAAAATCTTAAATATAATTACAGATCGTTTATACAAATATATTTTAAATTGGTTGAATTTTAATAAAACAAGTGGTGAAATAAAGGATAGAAATTAAAGGATAGAAATAAAACTTGCTATATAAAATATCATTATTATTATTTTAAATAGATGCACTCAATTTAAAGGATAGAAATTATAATATGTCGTATCTATATTATTTTAAATAGATGCACTCAATTTAAATTGGTGTTTTTTTTTAGAAAAAACTTATAACTTCAGATTTTATAAATTGGTTGGGGTCTGATTCTTTAAAATAACCAAGAAACGCTTTTCATATTTTTAAGGAAACTTAAAAAAATACTCTTCGTAGACAGCATTATATGTAACATGCCACATAAATGTAAGACTCGAACTAGCAAGCTAAGCATATAATGTGTCACACTCCGGGCTTATATCAAAGGAAGGGCCATGGACCACATCAGAACGTGTTTCGTGAATTCCATCTTTTAGTTTGTTTTATTGTTTTTGTTGGACTTCTAATTGTAATCCGCAATGAGTTTGAGCATAGAGTCTTATTTGAGTATCTCATTATGATGTTATTAGTACGGGCCCATATAGGGAATAGCTTTGGGGAATACTTCACACTATATATAATTGAGCCTCTTAGCCAAGAGCCTGGAGGATTATTTTGGAATGATATAAAATTCTATTTCTTTCTCTTTTATCTCATTTTCTTGGAGGAGCTCCCCTCGAAGAGAGCAAATCAGTGTTATCTTATTTCAATCTTTGAGGTGTGTTACAAATGGTTTCCAGAGCTAGTCTTTCCTTGGCATCAGCTTCATCAATCTGTGAGAATGGAAAACATCATCTCATCCTTGCTCAATATCAATGGAACACAATCTTCAACGCTTCAATGTTATTCAACAACATCTGAACGATTTTCGAGAAAGCCACAACAAAATGTACCAAGTATTTCAATAGTCCCTTGACAAATTTGCTAGCAACTTTCATGAAAGTTTCAACCAATTCGAAGATCAAATTTGCGACATACAAAAGGAAGATGCAGTTGTTGTGGAAGAAAAAGATGAAATCAAGCCCGCTCAGCTTATTCCTTCTCATGTTCCCAAAAATCCCGAACCATTTCTACCATTCTGTCATCCTTCCCTAAGAATCTTGTGTCCTCCTCTTCATCTCAGAAATTATTTTTTCTCTTCTTCCTTCCTGTCGGTCGCCACTAGCAACAACGACTTATTAATCGTAAGAGGCCTAACCATCATATGGGAGTCCGATCCCGATGGCGTCAATCACAGCTTTCAAGATTTCGTCGCCTCTCTCTCTCCTTTCTCTTGCGACGGCGAGAGGATGAACTCACTCTCATTTTCGTTCCATCCTGAGCACATGGCGACGGACCAGATCTATTCCACCACTCAGCCCGTTGTCATGCGTCTGATGCTCCAAGACTTTACAATTCTTCAATATGAGATTTCCATTGGATTTACAGGCAATTGCATTATGCTTGTTTGGCATCATGGATCAGCACTCCAATCGTGCAGATGTCCTCTATGTCACCGTTAAATTACCTTGTTGATTCCTGGAGAAGCTTTATTAAGGCAGCGACACGACCCTGAGCCCTGAGGCTGTTGAGATTCTAGAAAAGGTTGAAACATACAATCGGCTTTTTGATGGGGGTACCAATGGTCTTGTTCAGAGAATGCGGGATCTTTCGTTTCTCCTCCGAAGGTTGTTACGAGAACTACTCGATCCTCAGAGATCCCTTCCTCTTGGATTTACAGGTATACTTGCTATCCTATGGTTTAATCCGTCGACTTATGTCATGTGTTTTGGGTATGAGATGAAATTTTGGTGTTGGGATGAGCTTCCATCGCTCTATTTTATTGGCCGGAATGTTGTATTTGCAATTGTTGCCTACCATTCAGGCACAACATGGAAGAGGATTAAATCATTGGTAGTTGAAGCTGACAAGAAACTGAGGGAGGTAGATAGATCTAGAGGTGATCTTGAGCCTAACGTGTTTAATGAGATTTTTCAACCAAAAAAATTCACATACTCTTTTGTTAAAAAAACTTGTAGTCAGTGCTCGAGTGTTGGAGAAAGTGGGACATTGCAATCAATGGATATGGGGAATATTTTTTTGAGAATTTATATAGCTTTCACCATAATCGAGCTTGCAAGTCGGGTGTTTCATAAAATGATTGTGAGAGATAGGGGTTCTTGGAGTTCCATGACTGCAGGTTATGTTGCTTACAATTTTCTGTCAGAGGCTTTGAAGGTGTTCCTACACATTAAGCAAGCAAATGATTTTGATTTGAGTGGCAGCATGTCTAAAAGACTTGATAAGCGAAGGGAAATGAGAGAACCCCTTAAGGATTTTAATTCTCCATCAATTTGGATATTGATGAGCATCAATTTGAGTGTCAATAATGGGAGCTTAAAGACCTACCTCCTTGAGGAGAATTTTTGGGTTAAAAATCAGAGAACTCATTAGCCTTTTGATAAAGGAAAAGGACTTGAGAGAAATCATTAGGAGAACAAAATTTGGGATAATATTTTTCATTTTTTTGGTTTTGATTTTTATCTCAACGGAGTTATTTATGAGGATGAAGATGAGACCATTTATCTCCCAAATCCAATGACTGAAATTGGTGCACTTGTTGAACCATGCCAAACAATTTGTGGAATGGGCTTAGAGGTAGCTGTTGGGCATTACTTGTTGAACTCAAGAAATGCCCTGCGTTCACTTGAAGTTGCTGGAAGAACTACTATCCCTGTTGCTGAAGGATTTCATGTCACCATTACTATAGAAATGAAACTTCGAGTCTCAGATTTTGTCCATGTTGTTGATGGATGGGGATCCCAAAATTTGTCTCCGCCAAACCTCTATCCTGAAAAAGTGACGTTGATGGCATTAGGCCCACTTACAATTATTGCATTAGCACTCTAACAAGATCATGCATTTTCTAAGAACATTGGGCAAGTTGTTATTCTTTGTGGTGCTTTTGGAGTAAATGGACTTGTGAATTCAACAGCAGAAACTAATGTTCTTGGTGATCCAGACTACAACAAGTCCTGTGAGGCATTCTTTAAGAACCTCAATCTCGGTATCCATGAGGATTTTCAAAACAAACAAAGCTTGTTGAGCTGCTTTACTACCACTCCACCAAGAGTGGTGATGAGAAGACCAATTTGAAAAATTATATGACCAGGAAGAAGGAGAGCAAGAGCGACATTTATTACATTATTGGAGAAAGTAAGAAGACCATTTGAACTCCTCATTCCTAAAGGCTTATGAGGTTCTCTCAATGGTAGGTGCCATTAATAAGGATGATGTGGGTCAATTTAGAAAACTGAAGCATTACTACACCTTGTGGGCAAGGTGCTTTGAAGGGGGAGGGTTTGTCACACTCTAAGCTTATATCAAAGGAAGGGCCCATAGACCACATCAGATCGTGTTTCGTGAATTCGATCTTATAGTTTGTTTTACTGTTTTTGCTGGACTTCTAATTGTAATCCGTAATAGGCTTGAGCATAGTCTTATTTGAGTATCTCATTATGATTAAGGGTGATAAATAGTCCGGTCGGACCGATAGTTTCGGTCCGGACCGGACCGGATCGAGACTTAGACCGGTCCGGTCCGGTCCATATTTTAGAGGACCGAAAACATTCGGTCCGGTCCACGGTCCACAGTTTTTTCGTACCGGACATGACCAAATGAAAAAAAAAATATATATATTTTTTATATATATTTTATATATAATAATTGTACAATTAACAATATAAATTTTTAAATATATTATTAATACTTGTTAATATTCTATAAATTAACAATATTTTATATATATCTCCATCTAACCTATCACTATTAACAATATAAAATTTTAAATATGCTATTAACACTTGTTAATATTCTATGAATTAATAAATATATAATATCAATTAGTTAATTATATAGTAATTATATAAATTAATAATATAATTTTCATCTAATTTATTATCATTGACCATATAAAATATTTTTTTATTGAGTTTGTTACATAATCCACATTAATAAGTCACTTAATTTAATTTAGTATTTTAAATAAATTTTTTTATTAATTATTTAAAAAAAAAAAAAAAAAAAAAGGCAGACTGACTGGACTGGTCCAGTCCCTTTGGGTGTTCGGTCTGGTCCGGTCCGGAAAAATGATGGACCGAAAATTTTCGGTCCATTGCCGGACCGGACCGGACCGGACCGGACCATTTGTAGCCCTAATTATGATGGTATTAGTACAGGCCCATATAGGGAATAGCATTGGGGAATACTTCACACTATATGTACTTGAGCCAAAAGCCTAGAGGATTATTCTGGAATGATATAAAATTTTCTTCATTTTCCTTCTCATTTTCTTGGAGGAGCACCTCTCGAAGATAGAAAATCAGTGTTATCTTATTTCAATTCTTGAGATGTGTTACATAATGCAAGCACCTTACATTGTACAAGCACTTTAAATTTGCATTATACACTTGATGGCTGAAAACCTAAGCACACTAACAGGAGAAACAAAAAGCAGATGCAGTATATACAAAGAATAATTAAGCTCGTAGATAACCTGGTTGTAATTGCTAAACCGGTAGCACTGGTGGCGCTGCAATAGGATCTCATCCCCAGTTAAAAGCGACAGTAGATGAAAATAAAAATAATTGAAAAATGAATGGAGAGAAAAAAACAAGAGTGATTACTAAACATACATGAGAACCCAGAAAACAGAGAAATCCATTGTTATCGAGAGAATCGTTTGCCTTGCAACATTTTCACGAGAAGCCATGAGCAAAATAAGTTAGCAAAACAAGTACAGGAACCGCCTAAGATGGTTGAGTTGTCGGTTGCACAGTAGAAATAAATCATGATATCTTTCGAGCATTAATTAAACCAATTTCTTTAAATACAACCGAAAAAATGATAAAAACATAAAATGGTAGCATAATTTTTTAGTAAATTTGTAATGGTATACAAGAAAGACCCTGACGGCAAAACTAGTGGATGGAGTAACTATGATAAAGACAATATGTAGCACGGTTGTAGCTACATATCATCTTCAATTTATCACAACCATACTCTTCAATTTATTATTTAAGAAAATCCCCAAAGAAACCTGCCAAATGTCAAAAGGAGTTCTAAAGGAGCGCAACCTTCTTTTCGAGCTTCCAAATTCTTTTAAATCTGACATACCAATCAAATCTCAAAATTTCCCTTCTTTTTCTTGTTCCAAGGTTTTCCCACAACTCCACAACAAAGTAACTGCTCTATTCTTCGATCAATTTCTTTTCAACTTAATCTCAACAAACAAAAACCTTGAAAAATCTGGCTCTACATCTCACAAAAACCTCAACCCAATAAAACCACTGCACACTTTCTAGTCTTTCATTTTTTTCGTCACACAACCAAGTCATAGACATTCAAAAAAAAAAACCCAAACTGATTCCTAGTTCCAGCCCCCCTAAATAATAATTCATTTGTAATTCATAATTCATTTGTTAAGAGTTATTTTTTGAAGATTTATTCTACAACTTAATCCAGCCCCACTAAATAAAAACCCTTCACCGGCGCTTCTCGCCGGAGTTGATTCTATCTCCATTCCCTCTCCTCTCTCTTTTATTTCTTTACTTGCTTCTGTTTACTAACTACCAAGATGGAAGGTGATGGGAGTTTTATGGTGGAGTCTAAAACCTTCATCTTCTTGAAGGTGGCTGGTAACAGTTTTCGCATCACTGAGAGGAACAGAAAAATGGCTCTGTTTCTCTTCATTAACAGGACATCAGCTTCATGGGTGGCAAGGATGGTGGAGGAAGCTCTTGTCTCTCGACGGAGTGATGGGTTTTTCAAAAAGTTGAGGCTGGGTAATGGGGTCCTCTTTCTTCAACGGCACAGCAACAATAGAGGATATTTTCTACATTTGGAGGAATTCTGGAATGGGGGCTCTCTCTGATTGTCACTGAAGGTGTGAAGGGATGCGGCTGGGAAGGTTTCTCTTACCACCTCAAGAAGGTGGCTGGTCCTACGGGGGTGTTTACAGAGGGTGGCTTACGTCGGGGTGGGCTGGCTGGTTATGGGCTGGAAACAGAGAAGCCTCCTGGAAATGGTGTTTCTTATGCCTTTGTTCTGAGGTCACCAGCAAACTTTCTGATAGGGGCAGCTCTGCCATGGCGTCGAAGACCAGTGCTGAATGTGATTCCTATTGCCTTGTGGGTAGTGGGGTTTCCTTTGTTGAGCGTACGAAGTTGGGGGAGGTGGAAGGTATTTTGTGGGCTGTCAAAGGACAGTTGTCTAGGTTATTAGAGGAAGTTTCGGTACTGATGAATAAAGTGGATGCAGGCCTAAGCTTGGTAATGGACATGGGAAAGGGAGGGTTTGTGAATTTGAAGAACTTGAAGGGGTTGGGCCAAAACTTGAAGGGTTTAGGAAAGGAAATACATGGACTGAGCGAGAACTTGAAGGGGCCCGCGAGCCCACAGCAAAGGGGGGCCCGAGCGCCTACTAGTAGGATGGACTGGGCCGAGCCCATTAGGCCCATCCATCCTGTCTGGAAAGCCATGGGGCACTCTCAGGCCCGAGAGTCTCTGGCCTTGCGCCGAAAATGCGTAACGCCTCCGGTAGTCGACCTGGCTACCCCACCAACGACTCAGAACACATCAACGGTCGCCAACAACTCTACAGCCACTACTAGGGTGCAACCACAGAGCTACACTGAGAAGCACAGCCCCTTGAACCTGAAAGCGTAAGTTGGTTTGGTCGAGAAGGGTGTCGCTACCTGTCCCCAGGCCTCTGGGAGCTCGCTGGAGACATAGAAAGGGCCGATGGCATCCACAGACCATATGGCTCGAATTTTGGTGTCGTTCCTAATCATGGATGAGAGAAATTTATGTGAGGAGGCATCGTCCTCCACCGGGCTGCCTTGATCTGGTCCCTCTAAGCCCTTTGAGGTTCCCTTTAGGGCCCAAGGCCTTCATTCAACATTCTGTGATCTAGAGACCCCCTTAAGGGTTTTGTGCATAGTGGCAGAAAGGTATGATAAGTCATCGATTGATGGGGTTCTCTCAGATGTTGAATCTTCACTTGGGTTTGATTTAAAGTTAGTTTGCAAAGAGTTTGGAGTTGACATGGATCTAGGGGATGCAGGAGACATACCTAGTCCTTTATGCTCATTACCACCGGCACCTTCGTGGGCTGGCATGCAATCTGATTGGGTTTTATAATAGGTAGAGGATCTTCGTCATTGCATCGAGATTTCATGCGAAGGATGTAAGGACCAGTTTAAAGCTCTTCTCACTGTCAAAGAAGCAAGGCAGCCACTTCTTGCCAAATCTGCCGCTAAAAAGGATAGGGAAATTAAGAGGCTTGCTTGCTCCATAAACTATGGTGCAAGGGAAGGAAGTGTGAGCAGGGGGCCACACAATGATAGGGTGAACCTCAGCATTCCATGAAGCCCAAGATCCTTTCATGGAATGTTCGGGGATTGAATGACCCGAGCAAGTGTCTTAGAGTGAAGAATTTATTACGAGAATGGAAGGCAGATGTGATTTGTTTGCAGGAGACCAAGTTGAAGTCTATCAACAGGCAATTAATAAGAAGCTTGTGGAATTTCCCTTACATGGGATGGACCACGCTTGTCTCCAAGGGTGCTTCAGGGGGCATTTTAGTGTTATGGGATAAGAGAGTAGTTAATTTGGTGGAGGATTTCAATGGCGAATTTTCGATAGCTTGCTCTTTCTTGAATGTAGAAGATGGTTTCGGTTGGGGGCTCTTAGGAGTTTACGGGCCAACTATTGACAGCAAAAGACAACTCCTTTGGGATGAGATCACTAGTTTGTGTAGTTGGTGGGACATCCCGTAGTGTATTGGAGGCGATTTCAATGTCACTCGATTCCCAAGTGAAAGATCAGGGGACTCTAGCATCGGTACAACCATGGTTGACTTTTCAGCACTTATTTTTGAACTGGACTTGGTAGATCTACCTTTGGCGGGGGCAGATTTCACTTGGTCTAACGGGAGGGCTTGGTCCAGGTTGGACAGGTTCATTGTCTCTCCCTCCTAGGAAGTCCATTTCCCCATCCTTTGCCAAAAAAGGCTCTCTAGGCTTTGCTCTAACCATTTCCCCCTCTTATTAGATTGTGGAGGTCTTCACAGGGGATAGAGATACTTTTTGAGAATACGTGGTTGAAGGTTGAAGGGTTTATGGAGAAAGTAGGATCGTGGTGGGCCTCTTGTCAACTCACGGGCACCCCTAGTTTTGTTTTGGCCGGGAAGCTTAAAGTTTTGAAAAACAATCTAAGAAAATGGAATTGGAAAATCTTTGGGAACATTAATGACCAACGGCTTCCTTTATTCCAAGAGCTGCATCAATTTGATGATAAAGAAGTGGATGGGCCTTTTTTGGAAGATGATAAGACAAGGAAAATAAATGTAGTAGCTGAGTTAGAAAAAATCACTCTTATGGAGGAGATCTCTTGGAGACAAAAATCTCGAGTCCTTTAGTTGAAAGAAGGGGACAAGAGCATAAAGTTTTTCCATAGAGTTGCTAACTCCCATCGTAGAAGCAATGCCATTGAGGTCCTTCATTCGGAAGGCAGAGTTTTGACAAATAGAGATGCTATCAAGAACCACATTGTCCACTTTTATGACATGCTGTTAACGGAGCAATATCAATGGAGGCCTAAGGTAGACAGACTCATTTTCGAATTGATTGATCAATTAAGTGCAGCTTGGCTGGAGAGGTCCTTTAAAGAGGACGAGGTGCTTAGCGTGCTTAAAGGGATGGATAAAGACAAAGCACGAGGCACAGATGACTTCACAATGGCGTTCTTTCAAACTTGTTGGGACATTGTTAAGGAGGATCTCATGAACGTTTTTCAAGAATTTCACTCTTATATGAAATTAGAGAGAAGTCTTAATGCCACTTTCATCGCCCTTATCCCAAAAAGGGGGAGGTGGGTGGAGATGCAAGATTTCCGTCCCATAAGTTTGGTATGTGGGGTCTACAAGATCATCTCAAAAGTTCTTGCTAAGCGACTAAGCAAAGTTATGGGGAATATCATCTTGAAGTCACAAAACGCTTTCGCTAAAGGAAGACAAATCCTAGACTTTGTTCTTATTGCTAATGAATGTTTGGAGAATAGAGTTAGAGATGGCACCCTAAGTATCTTGTGTAAATTGGATATAGAGAAGGCATTTGAGCACGTGAACTGGGATTTCTTGTTGTATATCCTTGGCAGACATGGCTTCGGGGAAAGATGGCGTCAATGGATAAAACATTGTATCACAACTGTCAAATTCTCTATTTTGCTCAATGGCACTCCCGAAATCTTTTTCAACAGTTCTCAGGGCTAGAGACAAAGGGACCCCTTATCCCCCTTGTTACTTATTCTTGTGATGGATGTGCTGAGTAGAATGTTGGAGGGGGTGGTGGACAGGGGCTTCATCTCGAGCTTCTCGGTGGGCGGTTCCTCGCATGGTAGCATATCAGTCACTCATCTCCTTTTCGCCGATGATATGTTGATTTTCTGTGACCCAGATCCCGACCAAATTCGCTCCTTGAGAGCTCTCCTTTGTTTTGAAGCTGTCTCTGGTCTTATTATGAATTTATCACAGTCTGAAATTGTTCCAGTTGGTTTGGTAAATAATTTAAGCGAAGTGGCGGCCATCTTGGGCTGCAAGGTGTCATCCTTGCCTATGAAATACCTAAGACTTCCTTTAGAGGCTCCTCATAAATCCAAGGCAATGTGGGATGGGATTGTTGAGAAAATCGAATGCAAGCTGGCGGGTTGGAAGAGAATTTACTTGTCTAAAGGCGGTAGAATCACACTTATTAAGAGCACATTATCTAATCTTCCAACGTATTTTTTATCTTTGTTCCCTTTGCCTGCAGGGGTGGCAAATAGACTGGAGAAGATTTACCATGACTTCTTGTGGGAAGGATTAGAAGATAAGAAAAAATTACATTTAAACAAATGGGATAAAGTCTACACCCCTTTGTATTTGTGGTGGATTGGGGGTTAGAAAATTGAGAACCTTCAACAAGGCTCTTTTTGGTAAGTGGCTATGGCGGAATCATCAAGAAATGGACGCTCTTTGGAGAAGCATCATCGATATTAAATACGGGAGCATTTGGGGGGATTGGTGCTCTAATGCAGTAAGAGGGGCCTACAGAGTGGGGGTTTGGAAATTCATTCGGAATAGATGGGATGATAAACTCGGTAATTCCAGATTTGAGGTGGGGAGGGATTGCATCAGATAAGGATGCTTCCGTGGCTGATAATATGAGCACATTTGCTGATTCTCTTCATTTGTCCGTGAATTTTTCTAGAGTTGTACATGATTGGGAGGTGGACGACATTGCTGAATTTTACAATGTTTTATATACGCTGAAAGTGCAAGGAAGGGAGGATAGACTATTATGGACATGTACAGGGAACAAGACATTTTCAGTCCGCCTTTATTACAAGATATTGACAGTTCACCCCTCCAATGCCTTCCCTTGGTAGAACATTTGGAGGAGCAATGCTCCCCTCAAAGTTGCATTATTTGGTTGGTTGGCATCCCATGGGAAATTATTGACCATCGATAAGCTGAAAAAGCACGATCTCTACTTAACAGATTGGTGCTTCATGTGTAAACACAGTAGCGAATCAACAGACCACCTGCTTCTCCATTGCGAAGTAGTCAAGGCTTTATGGGATGACATCTTCATTAGGCTCGGTATCATGGGTTATGCCTAGAAGGGTGATGGATTTATTGTCATGTTGGAGCAGGATTCGGGGCCACCGTAACATTGCAGCTGTTTGGAAGATGGTACCTCTATGTTTAATGTGGTGTACATGGATCGAAAGAAATGGTCGATGTTTTGAAAATAGGGAATGCTGCTTTTTTTCTTGTATACTTCCTATGTACTCGGGCATTGCCTATTTATGTGGATTAATAAAACTTCTTACTTATCAAAAAATAAAAATAAAAACCCTTGCTCCGTCCTTGTCTTTCAGTGAAAAAGGTGCGGTGGTGATTCAAGACGACAATAACTACCAACTTCTTACTTAGCAGATGGACAAGAAGAATGAAAGGAAAAATAAATTACCTCATGGTAATTGTTCGTAATCTTTGATGAACAAGTCATCCATTTCAACTGCAGGATTGAAGATCATCAAAGGGAAACACTACAGTACAAAAATTTGGAGCACTGGCCCCATGTAGTTTCACCAAGTTGCATCCCCGTCCCGAGAGTAATATCATAATCAAATATTTATGTCATGAAAACATGATTGCTTATAAAATGGCCAATTGCAAGCTTATTACAATCCTTATTTATGCTGATAGATAAGAAGACATCAAAATCCAAGATCTAAAGAACACACTGGACAACAATACCACCACGTATTACACCCCTCAAAACATAGCAACTAAATGTGGACCAGAGGAAACAATGCTTGATAAGTGTTCAAAGCAAAATGCAAAACAAACACCAGCTACTTAATTTTCTGGAAAGCATAAATGGCTGTACAAAAATGGGCTTGGCATAGGAAAGCCTGGTGAAATTTCAGAACCTGAATTATTGCCGTTGACCTAGTTTGTTCAAACCACAATGCAGATACAACAGTTTGAACGCAAACAATAAATTGGAGGACCTGAATTATTTCCATTCACTTACTTTGTTTCCCTTGATTAGCTACGGCGTTAAAATATGTTTTTCCATGATAATGCAAGCAAACAAATTATGTCAATGACCATATACAATCAAAGTAAACAACTAAGGTGGACTAAGGAAACAACTATTGATATGAGAACATGGGTTGTTCCAGTAAGATCACATAAATGTAATCCTGGCTGACCGTATCTAGTGGATGGTAAAAGTTTGATCTTAAATACATGGTTTAATACAATATTTTTTGAATGAACGAAGAATTTGACAGAAATGAGTTCTGTAAATATAAAGCGCTCGCCAAGATAAAAGGAAAACAACTTTACCGTTTGTTTTCAGAACTGCCCCACTAGAAATGTCAAAGCCCACACAGCAAATCTCACAGGGCAGTTTCTTGATGCGTTTCCATTCACCATTCACGTAGCAAAGCAATAAACACAATAAAAAACCACATTAAGAGATGCACAACAGATATAAACAATGTGTATCATAATTACAAATGATGGGGCAGAGCAACAACCAAAGGAGACATCAGCCTAACAAACATTAGGCAGCTGAACATAATTCATATAAGGGAAATTGAATGGTGACAAACCTAAGTTTTCATGTTAAAGTCTGCTTGCAACAAATAAAATTCCCTGAAGACGTTTTAAGTTTTGGTCATTCAGCATAGAGAAGGTTCATTTGTGAGGGAAATCTTCAATACTTCATTGTGAGTGTTGGTTTCAACTCTGTCTTGCTTTCTAATGGCCATCATGAACTTCACTAAAGTTAACCTCTTTTGTTCATATCTTTTACATTATCGTAAGACTATTGTTAGTTTTTTACCAGTTCAGGTTGGATTGGTTGGCAAATGGGCTTCTCAAAGCTTTTATTGGAGAATTGAAGCGTTTAGAGCTACAGGTGGATGATAGATTCCTTGTGCTGCATATTGCTGAGAAGAACAAGAGGGCATTGAGCCAAATATCTCTTGGTGGGAAGTAGGGCTGAGCAAAAATCCGACAATCCGACTCCGAATCCGACTCCGCTCCGGCTCCGCTCTGACTCCGACAAGTTGGAGTCGGAGTCAAAGTTTTTTCCCTATTGGAAATCGGAGTCGGAGTCGGAGTCATTGAAGAACCGATTCCGACTCTGCTCTGATCCGCCTCCGACACTTCGCCTCCACCTCTGCCTCTGACTTGGCCCTCCGACTCCGCCTCCGATTTTATACATATTTTATAAAAATATGTGTTTTTCTATATATTAATCAATTAAATTTTATACAACTATATCTTATATAGTTAGTTAAACTCAATAATATACTAGTTAAATAATATATTTATACTATAATATATAGAGTAAATTGACTAATAAATAATAATAGTTTAGTATATGACTATATGTAAATATCATACTATTACAAATTTACAATATTACTACCATGTTACATGTAAGTTGTAACACTAAATTACTAATGTATAAATATAATAACATATAATACTAATGTATATATAATATACTATAAACACTAAGATGCATAATAACATCAACATGTAATACTAATGGATAAACACTAAATTATAAATTTAGAATAACATATAATACTAATGTATAATAACTAAAGTATTATTCATATAAATTTTATATAACAATATCTTGTATTAATTATATTTTTTGACTTAATAAATTCTCAACATGTTCCTTTGGATAAATATATTAGTAATACTAATATACATTAGTATATTAATTAGATTTATGGTCTAATACTAATACTATTAGTAATCCACTTTAAGTCTATATATAAATTACTATATAAATTAATATAGTATTAATTACTAATATTATATTACTATATGATACTATTAACTATAGTGATATACTAGTATTAGTATACTGAATACTATCAGTGATATAGTTAGTATAGTGATTTATACTAATAGTATTATATAGTTATACTAAATTAAAATCACTATAGCAAATACTAATATATAGTTATGCTAATCACTATAACTAATACTAATACTAATATAGACTATAATTATAACTTATAGTATTATACCTATACTAAATCAATATAACTTATACTAATATAGTTATGCTAAATCCTTATAACTATATATAGTATTAATATCACTATTAGTATAATATATAATATTAATAATAACTAATACTAATATAACTATTAGTATAACTATTAGTATAACTAATATCACTACTAGTATAACTAATACTAATACTAATATACTAATACTATTAGTGTATTACTAATATTTATATATATTAATATATATATCAAGTATAAGAGATTAGAGATTTAATATATATAATATTAAATCACTAACATACTAATAGTATGATACTATAGTCTTAGTAATTATACTATAAGATATAGTAATAGACTAATAGTATAATATATTAATACTATATTATATATAAAATAGTAATACTATTTTTTGAATCTTCATTTCATATACGGTGCCTTTTTTTTTAATATTCATATATAATAATATATATCATATATTTTTTACGAGTCTTCATATATATATATATAATATAATTAAAAATAGATTCATAGTAATTATAATAATATAATATAGTAACTATATGGTGCTTTTTTTTTTAGTCTTCATTTGATGCCTTTGTTTATTGTAGTGATTAGTTGGATGTGGATATGGAATCATGGATGATGGGAGTACATGTAAAAATAGGACTTTCTTTTTATTTTTAATTTTTGAATGTATGTTAGGATGTTACTTGTTTTATTTAGTTGTATTTTTTATTATAATCAAAAGTTTAATAAGTTTGGATTGTAATTTCGAGAGAATTGAAATTAGAAAGCCCACAATTTTTATAAAAAAAAAAAAAAAAAAGTGGGTCAAATATTAAGTTAAAAAAAATTAAAAAAAAAAGTCCAAAAATCCGACTCCGCTCCGACAAGTCGGAGTCGGAGGCGGAGCGGATTCTCTACATCTCGGAGTCGGAGTCGGAGGTTGGGCCCTCTGACTCCGAAACAGTCGATGCTCAGCCCTAGTGGGAAGAGCATGGAGTGGTTGTCCAATGGTAGATACGGAGGGATTGCACTAAATTGGAGGAAAGGCTGTAGGTTATCCAAAACTGAGCATATCTTGCGCAAAGATGTTGAAAGAAGAAGGCTGGGTATTTGGTAGCAGCAGAGTACGAGGAAGGAGGTTGGAAGGGCGTCGTAGCTATCCTTGAACGAATGAAGGGGAAGGCATGGAGAATCTTAGGCGAGCAAATACAAAGGCCTCTGTTTCCAGAATGCAACAGAATGTAGTAAGTGCAAGGAATGTGGATTTACTAGCATGTCTCATCTTTTCTATGCAAATGATATTTTGCGACTTTTTTAAGCCAATCCAAATCATCTCCAGTATTTCCATGTTTTGTTCCTATGCTTTGAAGCAAAATCTCACACTTTTGGAAATG